>NW_010972512.1:1109472-1125987 GCF_000737465.1 Haliaeetus leucocephalus
TTGCCGCCGCCATGTGGAGGGAGCGGAGGCGGCGGGGCGGGCCCGGGCAGGCAGCGGCTGCGCAGCCGGAGGCCCGTCTTCCGGCTGCCCGGGGTTGACCGGCGGGAGAGCCGGGCTCTTCGCGACGGGCAGAAGCCGCAGTTAAACATAAGGCCTTTTCAGGGGTTGGGGGAGGCTGCCCGCGGAGGCTGCAGGGTCTCTGTGTCGTGTGTGTCCCCCCCCGCACTCCCCGAGCAGGGGGACAGCCCTCGGCCTCGGAAAGACGGCTGCTGGTTGTCCTCCCTCCTGATGTCCTTGCGGTGCGGCAGAAAGCATCCCCGGAGGATCGCTGTGTTCTCCCGGCTGGAGTGGAGGGGATGTGTCCTGGGAGGGATGCTCAGAGGGGTCTGTGACCTGCCGGGCGGCTCTTCCCCAAAAACCCCCCGGCTCGGTGTGCGCTGCTGACCGGGGTGCCCCGCAGCCATGTCCCCCGGACAGGAGGTGAGTCACCCCTCCCCAGGCACCAGCTCCTGACCTGGCCGTGGCCGCGGGGCTCGCACCCCACTGGTGATGGCAGCCCAGGCTGCCCGGAGCAGCCTTGCGGTGACTCTGGCGTGAAGCAGCTGCCGGTGCCCGAGGAGCAAGGGGACAGAGCCCGCTTCCCGGGGGACCCTCACCGGGCAGGTCCTGGGGTATGCTGGCAAGCACAGACCCCCTGCTCCAGGTCCCTGCCTGGCCGTTGTCCCTCTGACAGGGGCGATGGCAGTCATCACTCTGGGGGGGGGACCAGGTCCCACCGGGAGCCAAGCCAGGCCATGGCTCTGGAGCGGGCATGTGGGCGCCCGGGGTATCTGCACAGCTGCTCCCACAGGCAGCGTCAAGGGGCCCTGGGGCATCCTGATCCCGTCTTTCCTGATTCCTGGGAAGGGAGGTGTAGAGGCCTGAATGGCTGCTTTCGGGATCAGCCAGGTGATTTTCCAGCCCAGCATGTCCACCAAGCGTTCTCCTTGGCTGAGGATGAATCCCCGGTGCACGTGCCGCGTGCAAGGCAGGACGCGCGTCATGACCGTCACCGGGTTAATGGCAGGCATCTCGCTCCGCCTGCCAGTGTGCCGCCGGCACCCACGGCCGTGCGCCCCGTCCGGCGGGCTGCGCTCCGCTGCCGCAGGCAAACCCAGGTGGGTGCAAGAGGAGGAGGCTGGGATATGCCAGAGTTTGGGGGCGGCGGGATGGCACAGCCCCGGGCTGGGCAAGGAGCATGGGGGAGTGCTTGAGGGAGGGAGGGGAACCATACAGTACAACAGCACAGGGTATTGGCATCAATGTATACGGGGCGCGGGACACGCGGCATGCTAAGGGGTGCGTGGGATGGTGGGGATACCTCTGGGGAGGGGCGCGATGGAGATGCATGGGGGCCATGCAGCGCTCCCACCGCTCATGGTGCTGCTTCTCCTCTGTGGCAGGGCTTGGTGGGGCCGGCCAGGCGCCGGGGCGCCCGCTGCGCTGGCAGTATGGAGGCGCGGTGCCGGCGCAGCGCGGCGTTCGACTGCACGCCCCAGCCGGCAGCCTGCTGCCCCGACTGGATGGCGAGACTCCCCGATGCCCTGCCTCTCTCCCGCCTCTCCATCCCTGGCACCCACGACTCCCTCAGCCTGTTCGGCGGCCGGCGCCTGCGGTGCCAGAGCTGGGGCCTGGAGGCTCAGCTGGCAGCCGGCATCCGCTTCCTGGACGTGCGCTGCAAGCTGGCGCGGGGCGAGCTCCATGTCTACCACCTCTGCACCTTCCAGCGGGCCAGCCTGCGGGGGGTCCTGCGCCGCACCCTGCGCTTCCTCCGCGCCCACCCCGGCGAGGCCGTGCTTATGCGCATCAAGGAGGAGCTGCCCATCTTCCCCCGGCCTGGCTTCGCCGCCCGGCTCCACCGCTGCTTGCTGGAGGAGGGACGGGGCCACGTGTGGTGCCGGGAGGAGGTGCCGACGCTGGGGCAGGTGCGGGGGAAGATCGTGGTGCTGGAGGCGCTGGCGCGGGAGGTGCTGGGCATTCCCTACGAGCAGCTGAGCATCAGCGACGCCTGGAACGTGCTCTCGCTGAAGCGTAAGTGGGTCCGGGCGCGGCGGCACCTGGAGAGGGCGGCCGGCGGGGACCCCGCCACCATGCACCTCACCTTCTGCTCTGGTAACGGGCTCTTCACCTGCCCCGAGGAGGTGGCCCGCTTTGTGAACCCCCGCTGCTACCAGCACCTGCGGCGCCGGGGGGGGCAGCCCGTGCGCTGGGGGGTGGTCATCATGGACTTCCCTGGAGCAGGGCTCCTCCAGCTCATTGTGGAGAGCAACGCCCCACGGGCCGGCGGGCACTCGACGGTGGCCCCTGGCACCCCCACGGCATCCTTACAGCACCCCCGTGGCAGAGGGGATGGGCGTCGCAGCCGGCACAGCTCCGCTCACTGCCCGCGCCGGCGTCCATCGGGACGGACGCTGCTCCCGGCCCCACGCCTCTGCCGAAGGACGTCAGCTCCCGTAGAGCGAAAGCGGGTTTCTAGCTCTTGCTGGGCGCCGGGAAGTCTTCGCGTGACAACGGTGTGACAGCAGCGGAGGCAGCAGAGGAGGGTTGGTGGCTGCGGTTGGAGCCAGGCAGCCCGGGCAGCTGCCCGCTGCTCTCCCCTGAGGAGCCAGGTAGGGTCCTGGCGTGGGGCTGGGCCAGCTGCAGACCCGCGTGGCTGCAGAGAAAGCTGGGACTGTGTTTAATATCAGCCTTACCCGGCCCCAATTGCCCAGCAGTATATGAAAGCCATATTTCTTGAGTTACTGAGGTTACGGCTTTCACAATTAAAGCAGAGCATCAGGGACGGGTGGAGGGAGAAGGTCCTGCCTTGCCTCCTCTCGGGCCAGTGAGTCCACCCGAAATGCCTCTCTGCAAAACAGTCCTTTTCCTTTCAAGGGTAAATAAAAAGAAGCTAGGAAAGCACTCCCTATGTTGCCTTGCCATATCCTAGCAGAAACAACCTCTTGCTTTTGCTGCTCAGCTGTGAAAGAGCCTGTATCCCTCTGCCCATTGCCAAAGCACAGTTAAATTGGTGTTTGTAGCCATCTTGCTCTTGAAGCAGAGCTGCGAGAGGTCAGAGGAGGAGAAATTAATTTCAAAGGCGACAAGAAATGGTTAGGAACATCCTTCCCTGCGTTATTTTAGCTTTTGATTTTTTTCTTGCAGGGGCTTGCCCCAAAAGTCAGGACTGTTAGAGAGAGGCAGCTTCAGCAGGCGCCGCTGACCCTGTGCACAGAGAGTTGGATGGTCACGGCAGCGGCAATTCAGATGGGGCTACCCCGTCCCCGGGGTCGCACACCCAGGGGATGCTGCGCAGGGCAAAGCCCGGTGGTTTGCAACAGCGCGGGCAGCATGGACACGGCAGTTTGTAGATCCACAAAAGCAAAGTGGTTGAGACGTAAGAAAGACCTTAAAACGTACGCTGTGCCAGAGCCTGCTCTACCTGCGGAAAATAAATCAGCAATTTAAATAGTCGCAGTGCACAGTAGCTCTTTGAAGCAGAGAGATAACCGAGACCCCAGGGGAGAAAGCATCAAACTGCTGGCTGCACTGAAGCAGAGATGTGAGAAGGAGAAGAAGAAAGCTCAGCCCTGGCCTGCCAAAAGGTGAAGAGCGTCCTCAAGGATGCCTCTGTCTCGAGGGAAAATGCAGCTGGGCTCAGTGCCTGCCGGAGGGGATGCCGCAGGATTTCCTGGCTGGAGGAGAGACATTGTTTGCTCCATGGGAGCTGGCCCTGGCTGGAGACACCGCTCTTGGGGCTGGCTGAGTTTGTTCATGCACTGGCTCCGGGCAGGCTGCGGCAGCTCTGCTTGGGGAGCAGAGGAGGACAGAGCCCATGCTGCAAAGAGCAGGATGGGAGGGGAGCAGGCAATAGCCCACAGGGGGTGATGGAGGTGACGAAGAGAGGAATCTGTCTCTGGGCTTGCTTTGTGAGACGGGAGAAGATTGAAATCTCTGCATTAAACCAGACACGAGACAGAAGCACTGGTGTTGTCCAGGGTGCCAGGTGGCCTGCTCCATCGGCTGCCAATGCCTCCACCACCTGGGCTGCCCCCCACGCCAAGCCAGCGTGACAGCTCTAGGGATAATTCTTGTGCTGGGAAGACAGGTGCCTTCGGGGGGCAGGCTGTGTGGGTCGGTGGCGTGTCCCAGCCTTCCAGGGATGCACAGTGCTGTGGGGAGCCGGGCAGGGTGCAGGCAGAGCAATAGCAGTTCCCAGGAGCAGCCCTGCAGGCTGGGTGGTTCTGCTCTTGCTTAGGGTAAGGGATGGCTACGGGGCTGTCCCTGGATGCAGCACATCCCTGGAGCTGCACCCCAGCACTCCATACGCACCTTGTGCCCTGGCTCGCTGGCAGGGCAGAGGCGCTGCTTGGGATTCCCAGGGAGGGCAGAGCCGCTTGTTTACTGCCTACCACACAAGCGGTGAGATAACTTCAGCGTTATCTGCACCCCCGGCATCCTGCTTGGCGAACCCTTATCTGTGCCACGCACATGTTGCTGCTGCCAGGCGCCAGGGAGCCAGCAGGCAGTGCGGGCAGGGGTACCCAGCTGGCAGCGGTGCCCGGTGAAAAGGCTCTCCATCACCAGGAAGGCTCTCTCTCCCCAGGAAGGTGCCCGCTGTATCGCTGGCGGTAGCCGAGGCAAGCGGGCTGTGTCAGGGTGACTTGGTTCCTCTGCGGTTTGCCGGGGGACATTGCATAAGGAGGGGAACAGGCTGTGCTGTCGTGGGGCAGGAGCCTCTGCTGAAAACAACACAAGCGTGCCTCTTTGCGGGGGGGTTGCGGCGTGCTGGTGACGGGGGTGCCTCTTGGACCCCCTGCCCCCAGGGTCTCCATCCACCGGGTCCTGGGGACTCCCTGGGGACCCAGTGCAGGGCACAGCTTGGTCTTGGCCCTGGGGCATCTGTCCACCTCTGCCAGCACCCACCTCCCCATGCAGCACGTACAGCCCCTGTCACCATGGACCTCATCGACACCGGGGCAGTCCCAGCACCGTCAGGATAGTTGTGCAGGAATTGCACCCTGCCCTGCACGTGATACCCTGCCCGCGGCACAGCCGAGCATGCCAAGAGGGAGCAGAGCATCAGCCTGGCCAGGCAGTGATGGCTGCGGTGGCCAAGCTGTTTCCTCCCAGCGAGTCCTGCGGTCACAGCCTGTGTGTGGGTTGCCCAACTCCACTGGCTGCATGGCACCCTCAGCAGTGGTGCCGAGGCATGCGTGGGGCAACCGTGCCCCTTCCTCACAGATACAGCCCGCGGCAGGGCTCTCGTGAGAGAGAGCATCACCTCCATCTGTGGCTCAGGACCGGGACACAGCAAAGGAGGCACATTTCTATTCCAGATCCCTGCAGGGCCGAGGGATAGTGAGGACGTGACATGGGAAAGTGTCTTTGTACCTGCTCCCTTAAGCTCCTGCCGAGCGAAGCCCTGGCTCACAGCTTGTGCTGTGCCCTCAGAGGGCAGCTGGGGGGACGGGATGCACCATCCCGCTGCCTGGGAAATCCCTGTGCTGCTTAGCCCGTAAGGCAGGGACGGGCCCTTCCTTGGTAAGTGGGGCAGCAGCATCCTGAATCCTTCCTGGGGAGCCAGCCTTGGAAACCACCCAAGATGAGAAAGGGTGATTAACCTGGTGATTAACCAGCTCCCAGCAGAGCTGATTCAGGTCTTCTTTCCGTCCCACCATGTGTACCTTTTTCCACCACCTGCAAAGCAACCCTCGGTACCAGTCCTGGCATGCAGGACCCCCTCTCCAAGCCCAGGTACCCACAGGCACAGGGTACCTGTCCCTACAAGCAGCTTTGAACTTGGCCACATTCTGCCCTTCGCAGTGGCAGCCTCTGGGTCTCAGCCACCTTGTTTCTGTTTTTTAAACAATACCAGAAACTATTTGTAGTTACAAAAATAAAGGTGGGAATATTTTTATTCTACTGCTCTGCCCTACTGTGTCGGGTCTCAGAAGAAGTGAAACTGGCAGGGGCACAGCCTGCTCACCCCCGGGGCTGTGCACCTGCGAGCACCCCTCTGACTCCCAGCGGGTCTCCCACCACGTGGGAGAGGCAGCTCCCACCCTGCCCAGGTGACCCTCAGCGTTTGGAGATGCTCTCCCGCCCCAGCAGCTGCCCCTCAGCCTCTCTGCCTGCCCCGCTGCTTCTTCCCTTGTGCACTCTCTGCACGTGAGCTGCTAGAAAGCGAGCGCTCCTGAATTACTGGACGTACAGGCTCATGCTCAGCAATTCCACAGAAATAGATAATTACAGTAAAACATTTTGCAAGAAAGATATCCAGAGACAGGAGCTGAGTTTCATTTACATTGGCCAAATATAAAGTTATTGTAGTGCATTATGGCTTTTGTGGGATGGGTTCCTCCTTTTGTCTAGCATGAGTCCCGCTGGAACAGCATCAATTTCTCTGGAACTGGAAATTGCATGTGACCTGCACAGCTCTCGCTTTAGTCTAGCTGGAACTGAGTAGGGTAATTCCTGCAGAAAACCCTGCCAAGGTAATTAATTAATTAGAAGCAGAACAGGGTAAGGAAAGATTTGTGGTGATTCAAGAATGGTCCAAGGGGAGGTGGAACAATGAGGCATGTTCCTGAAGCATTGGCGAAGTTCATAAAGGACACTTAAAACTCGGGAAGTTCCTCTGGCATGTTCTTGGATCTTTCTCATAAAGATTTAAAAGCAAACACAGGAAAATACATTGTGTAAGTAACATTTATAAACAGTATATGAAGATTCACAGCCAAAGCAAAAAGCCTGCGAGCGAGGAGAGCATCCGCCGCAGGAGCCGGGAGGCTGTGAGCCACTTTCCCGCTCAGCCCGTGTGGGAGCTCAGCATACCTCATCCCTCCTCCGTCCCCTGACCGCCAGTGTGGGCACTGCGACATGGACCTGGTGGGTCGGAGAGGTCTCGGTGCCCTGGGCAGCATGGGCTGGGGCTGGACCCTTCTGCACCTCCTGGGGGGCTCGGGCAGGTCCGGCTCATTGTGGGTTGGCTCCCGTGGCAGCGTGGGGATGCACCCAGCTCCCGTGCCGTGGGGCAGATGCCGAGCTGAGTCCCCCCAGGGCCGCGGCCAGGGTTGACCCCGCTGTTCCCCTCCAGCCCCGGGCTGGGAACGGGGTCTCTAGGGGTGGGAGAGCCCCGCAGCGGGGGAGGCGGGGGTGCAGGGCAGGATGCGGGCTGGCAGCAGGCTGGGGTGGGAGGGGAAGAGGCCAAGGGCAGGGAGCGATGCTCTGCACACTCGGAGGAAGTGTGAGCGCTGCTGCCTGCCAAGGGCCAGACGCGCCTGGTGCTGCTGGCAGCTGGGCAAGGTGCGTCTGCGGCGCCAACATGGTAGGTCTTGCTCTTTTCCTTGGGGATGAGTTGGGGTCTGCCTGGAAAAGGGGGTTAGGGGAGGGCAGGGCTGGGGGCAGGCGCTGCCTGGAACCGGTGCCGCTGCCGGGGACCCGCAGGATGGACTGAAGCTGCCCTGGAGAGACCCTGCCCCGGGCAGCGAGGCTGTGCCAGGCGCTCAGGGCACTGCCACTGCAGAGGCAGATGCCACCCCTGGGGTGGGTGGGGAGGGGTGGAGGGCACAAGGCATGCCCTGGATTTAGGGGCTCCCCAGGAGTGAACTGCACTGCTGGCATGGCCTCTCCCACTGCCCAGCTGTGCTGTGGGCACAGCCCCCGCAAAGTGCCTCGCTGGAGGGGCACTTTCAGCAGCAGAGCCTGGCCAGCGGCACCGCACATGCCTGTGTGCAACCTGGCACAAGCAACATGCCCTTGTGGCTACCAGGACCACCTGGCAGCGGTGTGGGTGCATGGTGGGGTGCGTGAGCCTCCGTGGGACGTGCATGTTCACGCCTTCTTCCCTGGCACGCAGGGCACTGCTGCGGGACTGTGGTCTGCTGGGAGGACGTGGGCTCTGGGCTCACGTGGCATCTGCTACCTGGGCATCGCTGCCATCACATGGGGTAAGCCACCCGCCACCCGCTCGGTAAGCCCAGCGTGACCCTGCTGCCAAGGAGCCTGCAGGTCCGGGAAACTGGAGAAGGGCAGCAATGTTATTTTGGGGGCTCATCAGTCACACTCCCCATGGCTGCCAGTCCCAGGACTGGATCCTTCTGGGCTGGGAGGGGGCTGTGTCTGCCCAGGCCAGGTCCCTCCAGCCAGACCCGTCACAGGACCGTGCTCCCCCGGGGAGGGCCAGGCCATGCGCAGGGTCCCCACAGGGCATCTGGTTCCCCAAAAGCAGCGTGGCAGCCGGTGCATTGTACCATGAACTAGAGAAAGCCAGCAGCAGCTCTACCACCTGCCTACGCCCATACCCATGGTGCAGAGCTGGGCATAGCCGAAGCCACAGGACCCACAGGTGCAAGGGTGGGGACCACAGCTGGGGCAGCACCACACAGAGTTAAAGCTGCTAATTGTCATCAGGAGAAGAAATCAGAGTAGCAACTAATTTGGTTTTGCTGCCTGTAGGGTATTTCCTTCACATATTGGCATTGCATAGAGCAAAAATTGCCGGTGCCTGCTCTGTCCTTAGAGATCCTCTATGAGCTGGGTTATTTTCCAAAGAACCTTTCATGATTGAGCTAAGGAACAGAGGCAAATGCAGAAGTGTCAGGAGGAGGCTGAGATTTATCTCTGAGGGGAAAGCAAAAACGCAAAGGCACCCCAAATGTGGCGGGTGCTGAGCAGCATCCTGGGGGAAGGTGTCAGGGGCTGCCAGGGGAGCCGAGATGTTGAAATGCAGGCAAACAGCACCCACCTGGAGGTTCAGCTTCCAGGGAGAGGTAACATAAGGCTGAGGGGAAGTAGTGGGGAGGAGCTGCGCTACGGAGATGGCGTTACTGGTAGAGCTGGAAGAAAGAGGCAGGAGAACACATGGAGGATGGGCATGTAGAAGATGGGCTCCCTTAGTCCTTCTTGGTTTGGGGATGGGGTGTGTGAGGGTAGCAGGGCGGCTGCCCTGAGCTGTGCTGTGGAGGTAGCGAGGGCCAGGAGGTGGGTGGTGGGAGCTGAGGATGGGGCAGGCTCCCAGGAGGTGCCCTGAGCTTCTGTCCTGTAGCCCCAGACTCCCAAGGGGCTGTTGTTGAAGCCCACGTTTTCCTCAGCTTCAGTTTTGTTGAACAAAGTGGATAGCTTGCTCCTTCACAAGGAAAAGCAGACAAATTATAGGAATTTTTCTTAGAAAAATGCATAATTATTGACCAAACTAGAGCCCTAATTAGAGTTGGGAAGCCCTAGATTTGCATCTAATCTGTGATGCCCAGACCTTTGCCTGCATGACCACAGTGTGATATGCTCTCCTGAGACACAGGGTACCCTAGGCTGGTTGTTTGGAGCAAATTTTGATCCCCATCTCACTTTATGCACAGATGGAGATATGATCCCCGTATCACTTTCTGCAGTTGTGGAGATACCTGCTTCTGGGGAGGAGGGAGGAAGCTTTTTTTTGTGGCTAACCCCCTTTGATTGCATCAAGTTGTGGTATGAAATGCTGTAAATAAGAGCAGGGTTTCAGCAAAGTGCCCTTCACTTCTGGGTGTGGGTTCCAGTTAATTTCTGGCTTTGCCCTGACTGGCGGGCATGACCAGGATGTGAACTTGACTTTTGCAAGATGTTGTTTTGCAATACATGTTTTACAAGACTCTTCAGACCATCTCTGCCTCAAATGAGCAGCTTTGGATCCAAATGCTTTTTGGGGTCAGGGCAAGCTCATTGCTCTGCCTTGCTCCAAGCTGACTCTCCTGTAGAAGTGTAAAGCAAGAAAACCAAAGTGGTACAATTCTGCGCTTGAGGAAGGAACCATGTTTAAGGAACCATCTCGATGTTGGGTTTTCCCCTTTGGGAAACCTTTGTGGGCAAGGGAGCAGGGCTGTGGGGCAGGGCTTTCACCCCTTGTGCTAGAGGAGGGGTTGGCATTACTGCTTGGGGTTCTTCTGCCACCTGCGCTCTGCCTGCCCCATCCCATGCTGCCCTTTGTCTCAGCCTTCACCCTATCTCCCCCACCTTCCTCATCCCTGTGCTGTCTCCCTCTGTCCTACCTCAGCTCCTTCTGCCATGCCTGATCCACCCAGGTCTCCATGTAGCCTTAGAGCCCCATTCTCATCCACACTTGGCCCTTCGTCCTGTCCCCTCACCCAGCTGCCCCTGATGCCAGCCCTAGCCCAACCTCATGTCCCAAGGGACCCCATCCCCGACCTGGCTCCCATCCTTTCTGCGTCGATCCCAGACATCAACCTCTCTCACAGGTGCGGTGACGCACGTGGAGGTGGGTGCCTGGACGTACCACTACAGTGACCAAGGGGACTACACGTGGGAGCAGGCGAGGAACTACTGCCAGACCTTCTTCACCGACCTGGTGGCGATCCAGAACAAGCAGGAGATTGAGTACCTCAACGAGACCCTGCCCTTCCATGGGCGCTACTACTGGATCGGCATCCGCAAGCTGGGCGGCACCTGGACCTGGGTGGGCACCAGGAAGGCGCTGACGAAGGAGGCGGAGAACTGGGCAGACGGGGAACCCAACAACCGCCGCTCCAACCAGGACTGCGTGGAGATCTACATTAAGAGGCAGTGGGAGTCGGGCAAGTGGAATGACGAGCCCTGCAGCCGGAAGAAAAAGGCGCTGTGCTACCGGGGTGAGCAGGGGGACCACGGCACAGACCTGGATCAGGTGGGCTAGGGACCTCGGCAGGGTGGCTAGCGGCTCCTGATGACCGTCCTCTGTGTATGCAGCCTCCTGCCAGCCGTTCCCATGCAGCCAGCGTGGCGAGTGCGTGGAGACCATCGGGAGCTACCGATGCGAGTGCTACCCCGGCTTCCATGGCCCTGAGTGCGAGGACGGTGAGCCACTCATCCCCATCCCTCCCTCCTTCCCTGCTGGAGAGCCTGAGCCCCGCCGGCAAAGCGAGCAAGTTCGTTGTGCTCCTAACGGGCTGGCGGTGCCGCATCTCTCCCAGTTGTGCAGTGCACCAAGCTCGAGCCCAAGGGAGTGACCATGAACTGCAGCCACCCCTACGGAGACTTCAGCTACAACTCCACCTGCGTGTTTGGGTGCCAGGAGGGGTTCGAGCGGCGAGGGGTGGGCATGTTGCGGTGCCTGCCTTCCCAGCAGTGGTCAGCAGACACCCCCACGTGCACAGGTAGGGCCTGCCAGGGGCTGGGGGTCTCAGGGATGCGGCATCGATGCTTTGGGGGGGGTCAGCCCTGCATGCCCAATGCTGCTCAGGCAAGCAATGGGCTGGGCTTGCCGTGCTCCTGCCCTTTGGGGAAGCAGCTCCTGGTGCTGCATGCGGGGAGCGGTTTCCCGATGAGGCTGTGATGGGCAGAGTGGCTGTGAGCTCTGGATGAGCCCTCTGCTCTCCCTGGCTGTCCCAGTGCTCTTGCTCGCTGTCCTGAATCCCATGCAGGTGCCAGCACCCTACATGCACCGAGCACGGGGGCAGAACGGTGTCTTAGCACCTCCATCACCCTGGGTGGCACAGTCTCCATGTCCCCAAGCCCACCCCAATCTGCCTTGGGAAGGTGCTCGACATCTCAGGGGTCCACAGAGAAAAGCAAAGTGGGGCTGCCATCCCGCAGCCAGCGAAAGGGTGTAATCTGGCAGGGCTGGGGCACATTGAGTACGGGTGAGGACCCATGAGATGAGGTTAGATATAAACTGGGAGGGACAGAGAGGGGCAGGAAACCGCAAAGGAGAGAAAGCTGTGGTATGTTATGCTGCAGGGGCAGAGAAAGTCTTCTTGTCAGCAGCTTGAGGGTTTGCAGCTAGGTGCCAGGCACCCCAGAGAGGTGCTGGGCTTTTCTGGGAGGTGTAAGAGCCCTGCTCCACCTTCTCTGTGCCACTGCATGGTGCATCTGCAGCCTTGCATGAGGATGGGACAAGTTGAGGATTGGAGCAGACATGGGACAGAACTGGGGACCTTCTGTATTCGGAGACCCAGCAGGAGGGGTCAGGGGGCGGACAAGGTCTCTGTATATATGTTTTAAAAAAAAAAAAAAAAAGCCTGCCTTGAAGTTAGTGCTGATGATGATGCCTGTGCTGGGTGGGCCTGTGGTCCAACCCGGAGCTTGCTTTAGGCAGCTGAGACCAGCAAAGCTTTCTGTGGTTAAGGGGAACAGAGATGTGATGTGACTGTCCTGTGGCCAGCAATGGCAGGGTCAGGAGCTGGGTCCCAGTTTTGTGGAAGTCCCCCCAGGCAAGCTGGGCTGAGCCTGCCCGCTCCAGGCTTTCTAAGTTCCCAAAGGCTTGCTTTCCCAGCATATTGTTTTTTCCTGCTGGCTGTACGTATGATTGATTTTTCTTTTTTTGTAAAGAATCAGATGAGTCAGTCGCCTTTGCTGATAATGAAGCTGTGTTAGCAAGCATTGCCAGTTGGGTTTACTCAAAAAAACAAGCAGAGGCTCCTGCTGCGGTGAAGCTGATGGTGCTGTGGGCACCATGAAGAACAAGGCTGCCCGTCCTGCCCTCACATGCCCTGCCCTGTGTCTGCCTGTAGCTGTTTCATGCCCCCAGCTGGCTGCCCCCGAAAGGGGCCGGGTCGATTGCTCCCACCTGCACAGGCATGTTCGCCTTCAACTCCATGTATGCCTTCTCCTGCCAGGAGGGGTTTGAGGCGACGGGAGCGTGAAGGTTGCAGTGCATGGTTGGCGAGGTCTGGACAGGGTCCCCCCGCTGCTGCACTGTGAAGTTAGAGCCTGGGCTGCCTGCTGAGGGGTGCCTCAATGCTGGGTTTTGAGGCCTCAATAGACACCTCTGGGGATTCTGTGGGAAACCAGGCTTGCCTGTAAAATAGCTGTGAAAGGAAAATTCTACCAGGGAAAGTGTTTGGTGTCAGTCTGAAAGCAGAAGGTACAGGGAATGGGGACTGTCTCACCCAGGCTGGGTGCTGGTGGTGGTAGATGTCCTCCTGGCACTAACCTGCAGTGGTCCTGCAGGCAGTGGAGCTGCTCACCCCAGCAAACATTGGGTGCTGTGCTGCCCTGGCATGCAGTGAAGCACACCCTGGGAACAGCCTGGGGACGCCATCACAGTCATCAAATCCTGGTCCCCTACAGTCCCAAAGCCATCTGGGTGTCCTTCCACCTGCTGCTGTGACAAGGATGGAGGCAGGGATCTGCTCCCCCTCCAGGGAGGGAGGCGAGTAGGACTGCAGCAGCTGTGGTCCTTCGTCCTGGGGGCTGTGACCTGGGGTAGTGCAGGGGATAAGCAGGGCTCTGGCAGAGCAGCAACTGCCCCCCCCCAGGAAATCATTTGTATCGCAGAAAAATTATTGTACCAACTACATTACTACTGTTTTTGAAGAGGCGAGACTTGTCTGGGTGAGAAAGGTAAATCAAAGACATGTCACCATAGATTTGGGTTTGTGTGATTGGGATTCAGCCCTAAACCCTAGTTTTAACATCATCTATCCTGTCTCTAAGACCTGCTCTCTCATTGCAGCCATCACCTGCCCAGTGCTCAGTGCTCCAGACCAGGGAGAGCTGAACTGTTCCCACCTCCATGGGGACTTCGCCTTTGGCTCCACGTGTGCCTTCTCCTGCCAGACGGGGTTTGCACTGATGGGGTCAGAGAGCCGTGAGTGCACAGCCATGGGGACCTGGACGGGAGATGCCCCACGATGTGAAGGTAGAGCTGCTGCGAGAGCTCAGGGTGTCATTGACCTTGGGGTGACACTAGGACATTCCCCAGCCTCTTTGTCCCAGCAGTTTAGTTTCCCAGTCCCCAAGCTCCTGCCTGAAGTGTGCCCTTTGCCCTGCAGCCATCACCTGCCCGGTTCTCAGTGCACCAGACCAGGGAGAGCTGAACTGTTCCCACCTCCACGGGGACTTCGCCTTTGGCTCCACATGTGCCTTCTCCTGCCAGACAGGGTTTGCACTGATGGGGTCAGAGAGCCGCGAGTGCACAGCCATGGGGACCTGGATGGGAGATGCCCCACGATGTGAAGGTAGAGCTGCTGCTAGAGCTCAGGGTGTCATTGACCTTGGGGTGACACTAGGATGTTCCCCAGCCTCTTGGTCCCGGTTTAGACTCCCAGTCCCCAAGCTTCTGCCTGAAGTGTGCCCTTTGCCCTGCAGCCATCGCCTGCCCAGTTCTCAGCGCACCAGACCAGGGAGAGCTGAACTGTTCCCACCTCCATGGGGACTTCGCCTTTGGCTCCACGTGTGCCTTCTCCTGCCAGACGGGGTTTGCACTGATGGGGTCAGAGAGCCGTGAGTGCACAGCCATGGGGACGTGGACTGGGGACTCTCCACACTGTGAAGGTAGAGTTGCTCCTCAAAGTGTCACAGGCCTTGGATTGACCCTAGGATGTTCTTGGGTGTCTTGGTCCTCTCATCCCAATAGTTTAGCCTTGTACTGCCCAGGATCCTGCTTGAAATGTATCTCTATCCCTGCAGCCATCACCTGCCCAGTGCTCAGTGCTCCAGACCAGGGAGAGCTGAACTGCTCCCATCTCCATGGGGACTTTGCCTTTGGCTCCACATGTGCCTTCTCCTGCCAGACGGGGTTTGTGCTGATGGGGTCAGAGAGCCGCGAGTGCACGGCCACAGGGACCTGGACGGGGGATGCCCCACAATGCAAAGGTAGATTTTGTGGTCATACGTGTGTCAAAGTGCTCTGTTGTAGCAGACTGCGTTCCCCAGCATCCCCTTCCTCTCAGCACCCCCAGTCCATGGCAGCTCATCCTCTGGCTCCCCAGCCCACATGTCCCCAATCCCAGCACCATTGGTTCTGTCTTATTGACACTACTGCTGTACTTTATCTCCAGCCATCAGCTGCCCGGTGCTGGACTCCCCCAGCAGAGGCCAGTTGAGCTGCTCTCATGTGCACGGGAACTTCACCTACAACTCCACATGCACCTTCTCCTGCGAGGAGGGGTTTGTTCGGATGGGAGCAGAGGTGCTCTGGTGTGCGGCCACGGGGAACTGGACCAGGCATCCCCCTGTCTGTGCAGGTATGGTGGGACCCCCTGCTCCTCTAGCACTGGGGGGGGTGTGTGTGTGTCCAGCTTCCTGCAGCACATCTTGAATGTGGTGGGGGACACCCCAGTAGCTTGGGTGCTCTGAAGTCCTGACAACTTTCTAACCTGTGGGTCTGCGGATCTGTTTCAGAGGACAGTGCCCCCTTCTTAAAGCAAGTTCTGGCTTACAGCAGCGGCACAGCTCTGGCAATAGCTGGTATCGTGCTCTCGGGGACACTCATTGCTCTCCTTGCCAAGCGGCTCAGCAACAGAGGTACAGAAACACCTCCCGCAGCCCACCGTTGCTTTGGCTGGGGGCTCTCAGCCCAGGGGGTTAGAGGTCCAGGGGAGGGGAGTGATGGTGAGAAGAGTTTAGCAGTGTGACTGCCTCAATCCATGTGTTTTATTTGCTGTGAGTTGCTTTGGTCTGGCTGCACCTCCTTGGCAGTTTGTCCAGGTGGACTTGTCAGCAGCCAGGTTTGGAGGACAGAGCCAGAAAAACACCTTAATTGCAAAGGGGAAGAAGGCAGTTGTTTCAGCTCCCCCTCCCTGCTCCATCCCGTGCTTGTCAAACTTGGTTCAATTTCAGACGCTGCTGCTGCAGCTTCTCAAGTCCTTCACTAAACAGATGTGGTTATTTCTTTTCTATCTGCACTACCCATGTGGACATTTTAACACTGTTATCAGAGGAGAAGAAGAAGCTCCTGAACCCCACCAGGTGAGAGCTGTGCTCTGCAGGAGGGTGGCTCTGCCCTGTGCCTGTCACAACCCTGCGGTCACCCCCGTCACCCTGATCTGCCTGCGTGAGGCTGCCTTTACATGCAGTGGGACCATCTTCAGGGCTGACGGGGCTGTGCTTAACCCATGCCCTTCACGCTCCTGCCCTCTCCCCCAAGGTGACCCCCTTGTGTCTGTTTTCCAGTGACCTAGGATCGCCGGGCATCTTCACCAACGCAGCGTACGACGCCAACCTGTAAGGTGAGCGCCGGCGAGGTGCTCGCGGCACCCTGCGCTCCCGCAGCGTGCTGGAGACATTCCCCCACGCTTCTTCTGGGGGTCATGTGTGGAAAATTCACCTGGGCAGCTATCCTCCTGGCTGGGGTGCTCCCAGGTGGGGACACCCCTTGGGGAGGGGAAGGGGGGACACGCTGCTTTCTGTGCTGCACTGAAGGGGATAACACCAGCTCCGGCTCTCCTGTGCCTCCAGCCTGGCCGTGACCAAAACCCACCACGTCCCCCAGTGCTGCAGACCCAGCGGGAGCTACTGCCAAGGCCCAGAGGGACTTCACGCCCCGGGCGGCAGTCCGGACCGCTAGTGACGGGTGGAAACCGCCCCCACGCTGCGTGTATAAACCCCCCACGCACCCCCCCGCGGGGAGCGGAGCTGCCTTCCTGCACCACCCACGCGTGAAGACCTGTGAAGACCTCTGAAGACCCGCCTGGGGCCCTGGGCCGCCTTCACCGCGCTCTGGGGACGGGCCTGCCGCCCGGCCCTTCCCCTCACGGAGCTGCCTCCCTGCCCTCGACGTGCCCCCCCGCGGCTCCCCCC
>NW_010972512.1:1125997-1126344 GCF_000737465.1 Haliaeetus leucocephalus
CCCCCCATTCGCGCTTCTGGCGACGGGCTTGTGTCAGCGGGACCTGAATAAACGCCTGTGTCTAACGAGCCGCTGCCTCTGTCTGCCTGGGTGCGGGTGGGGACGGCCCCCGCCCCCGACCCTGGGGCTCTGGAAGCGAAGCCCCGCGGCGGGCAGCGGCCCCGTTTTGTGTCCGCCGGCGGCCGCCGTAGGCGGGGCGGGGCGCTGCCGGGAAGAAGACGTGGGTTTCGGGAGGAAGGCGGAAGCGATGGCGGCGGCGGAGGCCGAGTGGGAGCCGGCGGGGCTGCTGCCGGCCCCGGGGGGAGGCCTCGACTGGGGTGAGCGCGGCAACGGGGGGGACTCGGGGG
>NW_010972512.1:1126365-1141352 GCF_000737465.1 Haliaeetus leucocephalus
GGGGAGCTTCTCGCCGGGGCCGGGCCGGCGCTAAGGCCGCTGTCTCTCCCGCAGAGGCGGTGCTGGGCGAGGAGCTGAGCGAGCTGCTGGGCGCCGCGGAGGCGCGGCGGGCCCCGAGGGACGAGCCCGACGTGAGTACCGGGCGGGGACGGGGGGGCGGCGGGAGGCCGGTGTGCCCCCACGGCCCGGCTCGGGGGATGGAGGCGGCGGATCCCCCGAGGAGCAGCGCTGTAGGTTTCATGGCGGCCGTCTGGCAGGAGACACCGGCTGGAGCGCCGGTGGCTCACAGGCCTTCACCCGTTCGCCCCCGCGTTAGTTGTTGAGACGTGGGGTTGTCGATCTCTTAATAAACTGTGGGTATCACAACTAGAGGTTTATAAGGAGAGGGTTTAAGGGGAAGGTTTGAGGGGCCGCGTCCAGGAAAAGCTGTGTTGTCACTGGCCTAAGGAAGGTAAACTCCCCCTGCGAGGCAGTGCTGTTGGGGAGTACGTGTCCGGGTTGCGTGGAAGGAGAGTGAAGAAGCGTGGGTACGTTACAGCTGCTGTGCTTTATCCCCTTGTCTGTAAGAGGGCTTCTTGTTTTCTTGATTATTGTAGAATTTTCTCCTAAAACCTTTGTTTGTAACCTTATGCATTAATCCCCGTGTTTTTCACTGTCTGATCGTACATACTGTTTTTTTCTGTCCCAGGGCATTTGCCTTATGGATTCTCCACTCTGTGTTCTTCCCCCTGTCTTCTCTCTGCTCACTGTGTCCTAACCCACCTCCAGCACAACCCCTGGGTTATCCAATGTAAACCTGAGGTATTAAGAGCATTAATGTGGGAACTGCTTGATTGTACAAAGGAAAGGTATTGCCCATTGGCAGGTCAGCGTTAGTTACCTGTGCGGTGGCTCTTACTGCATGGCTCAGGCTGTGGTTTTTTGTCATTCTTCCTATAAGTGTACTCTGATGAGCTTTCTCTTCATCCTAGTCTGCAAATATTAACGTCTATGCAGTCTGCTGACTTTCCGAGCCTCCCTTTATGAGGCAGGTTGAGAATGTAAGGAAAGGTACATTTGCAGGATAGTTTTTTAGCAAGAAAATTTTTGGTCTGTATTTTTTCTAAGTTGGGTATGTGATATTTATATTTTTCATGCAAGTGCTTATAAAAGTGCCACATTTGAGTAGGGAACTGAGACTGACAGATTTATCATCAGAAAAAATGGAGCAAAAAACCTGATCATTGTTTTAAAGGTCTTATAATAAATAATATCTATGAAGTGATTTTAGTCTTTTTTTTTTTTTTTTCCCTGTTGGAGAAGGAAACTGGTGTGCCTGGCTTTAGAAGATGATGGTGTCACTTTATTCAAGTATAGGGAGAGCTAATACGTACTCAGCAAATCAGTCCTCGTGTCTCTTTTCCTGCTGGTAAACTGCCGCTGATGCTGCTTTTGTTTATAAAGTGCTTTGAGATGTGGTGATGGAAAGGCATTAAGTAAATATTTCAGTGCAGATGGGGGGGGATGGCAACAAGTTGCTACAACTTGTGCTTTATATGAGATGGTTCAATGACTGGACTTAAAACTCTTGCTTTACAAATTACTGATAATGGTACAATAATTAGTGATGGTCTTAAACTGCCATACGCCTTTCCTACAGGTCTAAGCTTTAAAAGAAGCCTTGTCTTGTGTATTCCAGTTGAGAATTGTCCCCTTAGGGGCTTTTATTTCTGTGTGTCTTAAGGCAACTGAAGTGATAGTTGTGTTGTTTTGTTTTGTTTTCCAGAGCCATAAGAACGTGAACATAATGGCTGGTGGTTTCAATGTATATTGTATTGTTTCTTTTTCTGAACTGTCATTTCAGGAAAATGATCTCTATAACTTTCATTTTGATTTGGATTTGATGTCTTGGGACTCCGACCTTTGGAATATTACAGGCCATGCTTATACAGGTAATTAACCTTCAGTATTTTGCAGGTGTGACTATTCCTCCTCCAGTCCCCCCTCCCCCCCTCCCCAAAGGGTGAGCTGTTACAACTTAAGGATAGTGGTAACTTACTTAAAACTATTTGATGCCCTGCAGCATTTAAGTCTGCGATGAGAAGTCGTGCTGTGTTTCTGTAGCATGGGTACAGCTGGTGTGGACTGCCCTACAAGCTAAGCTGTATAGTATCTTTAATCTCACTATGTTTTCTGCTGTGCCTTGCTTCAGGAATTAAATAGCTGGTGTAGGGCAGTGTGTTCTTTGCTGATCTCCTGTTGCTAAAAACTTGTATGGTAAATTTTTTTTATCTGCCTCTTGCAGATGCAAGCGTGAAGACAGAACCCTTATCACCAGCCACTTCAAATTGTTCAGTCCCTTCTCCATCGTCTGTGGACTCTCCAGTGCAGAATGTGCCTGTATGCAGAAACCTCTGTGTAACACAGATAGCAGCAGTCATTCAGAACCAGCTGTGACAAACAAAATGCCCAGTGATTTACTTCTCTGACCAACTTCATGGCATAAGAGGAAACAGCTTATTTTTCGAACCCTTGCAAAAACAACTTCCCTTCAGTGATGTTTTTTTTCCTCCCCCGCTGTGACCCATTCTAAAAAGAGCATGTTCCGTTCTGTTTCCTCAGCTGTGTTTATTAGCCTGGTTGCAAAAAAAACGCCTTTTAAAGGCTTCTGAGTCTAGCAGTTGCTGGCCTCTGCCTCCTGTCGCTCTGCTGATAGGGAGAAGTACTTGTTTGGTTTTCTGTGGTACTTAGCATTGACCAGAATAAAACTGTGGAACAAAACCTTTTTCCTGTTTGCTGCAGCAGCAACGCAGATGTGATGAAAGGCAGTTATACTCTGAACTGCTAGTAGACACTTTTATGTGTTTCTGAAGCATTAATCTCATGTACTTTCTGTCTGCAGGATGATGTGGACTTCAGCTGTAGCTCCCAGATGTCTCCCATCTCTCTCTACAGCAAGAGTTGCAGAAGTCCTGCATCCCCTGAAGGAGATGGAGGGAAGAAGCCTGCTGTCAGCATCACTTCTCGGTCTGGTACGAGAGATTGAGTTACTTTGATTCTGCAGATAGTATGCGTCTTGCATATGAATGTTTAACTAACAGACACTAGTATATCCTCTCATTTCTGACTTGAATTTGTGATCAGATATGTTTGTTTTTAACAAATATTATAGATGGGTAAAAAAACCCCATACCAAACTCCGTGTTATTACTGCTTGAATTCTTTATCTTCTGGTCCAACTCTGACTCTTTTTCCTTTCCTAGCAAATAATTCTGCAAGGACCCTGAAGAGGTGTGGTCAGACAGTGTCCAGGCCTTTGATACAACCCAAACCTCTTTTGCCTGCTGTACCTGAAGCTCAGGCTAACATTGGCATCCCAGCTAAAACCATCATTATTCAGACTCTTCCCACGCTTGTGCCACTGCCAAAGCATCAGCCAGTTGTTAACATCCAGCCAGCGCCTCCTAAAGGTAGGTGAATTGTCTTGACTGAGCCGGATCTTGGGGGTAAACACTATGTCTGTTTGGGATGGTCACTAGAATGAAGTTAGCTTTGGCAAGTGAAATGGGAAGGGTAGGAGAAAAAAGAGGGGTGCTACATTCTTTGCTGAAAAAGCTTTAGGCTGAGAAGATGGCCATATTCCTCTCTCATATAGTCCTATGAGAAACAGCACTCACCGGGGCATTATGTAGAATGGAAGTCAGTATAGCAAAAGAGACTATGCTGAGCACTGGCAGTTGTGGAGGTAAAACTGCTGATTTGGGAGGATCTCTAGGGCCCCTTGCTCTGCTCCACTTGTGATGGCAATTGGTGCATAAGGTAATAACATTGCTATTCTGTCGTAACCAAAGGAAGATCCAGCAGAATCAGTTAGGATGGCTCAAATGAAGCTTGAAAACTTGGGAGGAGTGATAAAAGCTTTTTTTCACCCACATGAAACTTGGCCACAGGATGGTGGGAACGTGAATTTATGGCTTTTTATCTCACTAAACAACATTAAATAGGATGTTGTGAAATTAAGAAAACCATGTCAGAGGTTAGAAAAGTTGCATACAGCTGCAAGGAGATGTTAACAGCAGGCAAGTGATTTCCTGTCCCCTGATAATTCTTCATTCCTCCTGTTGCCCTGTAATGGATTTTTGAAGTAGCTCGAGCCTTCATTTCTGAATCCAAAGCATTATTTTACTCTTCAGCTGAGACAGTAAGGACATAACTTGCATTGCTGAAATTGTCAGATGCAGTTGCTCGCTTTCACCAGCTGATGGCTGCAGTCTCTTGCGGTTGACTGCACAGGCACTGAGGCGTGGAAGGAAAAGGAGACAAATGCTTAAGGGCATGTGTCTAGAGATCATTGCAATAGTGAAAAATTTGTCTCTATTACTAAGTACTCTTCCATCAGGAGTTAAGCCAAAGCTGGAGACGCTGACATTTGTTACAACATGCCTAAGATAGTTAGACCGCTTCAAACAGAGGTCAGCACAGTCAGTGTGACCTAATTCTTATTCCTTGTGATGTTCCAGCTGATAAAATACCATCTGGAATAAGGAATGTTGGCGATATGGATTTTTTTGAATATAAGTATAGTATTGTGAAGATCAGCTTCTTCTTTTCCCTGAAAAAAAGTCAGGAGAGTAGTTTCTGTGAGGTGGTATAGAGGAAATACTTTTGGGAAAGTATTTCCATGCCATGTATTTACTTTAACTGATGGTGTGTTTAAAAATTCTATTGTGCCACTTCCATAACAAAAACCATAAAGATCTTTTTCATTAATCAAAATCCCCTGCACATGACAAGTTGGAGCTACCACTTTAAAATATGCTATTATTTTCAAAGGAGCAGGAGGAGTGATTTTTACAGTCCCTTTCATAAAAGCTTAAAGAAGAAAGCATGATATTAGAGCATCACATAGTCTATGCATAAAAAAATTGTTGAAATAATCTCCAGTTCACCGTTTGAGTTCTTAAATAGGTTAGTACTAACTTCTGATGTCTTCAAGATTATCTCTGTAAAAAAGGAGATCTAATCCTACACCTCATACATAAAAGATCTTAGCGCTAGGTAAATTACTTCATTTTTCACCTTCCAGAAGGTTGGGTAAATGCTGTAATACATCGTTGTGCATTTTGCTTGGAATGCTGAGCTGCAACGTGCTGTTTCTGAAAGCTGGCGAGGTCATCCTGTTACAAAGGATTAGAGAGACGTTCATGTGTTTTCAGACAACAAAATATTACTCAAGCACCTGCTTGAGTTAAATGTAGTTGTTGGACTGACATTTCTTGGAAGTGACTGTTTTTAATTCCATTTCAAACTCTGTCAAAATTACTTCATTTTTTCTGCTTGCTTTTCTTTAAGCTCTGTTCAGCTTGTGCATAAAATTTCTTATACAAGACATTTAAAAAAAAAAAAATCTCTTGTCTTAGTGTGAGTTGAGGCTTTAACTTACGTTTTGAAAGTGTAACTTGCCTTGTTCATCTTTTTCTATGCTATTTCTGAATTGGTTTGTATAGTCTGAGTCACTTCTGTGTATTAAGTTTTCCACTGAATACAGCAATAAAGTAGGGATGGACAAAAGGAGGAGGAGGATCGAGGTAAACTGGCTAAGTTCTTTGAAAAAGTTGCTCAAAGTGCATCAAGTGTTAGCAATTCTGAAATGAGTAATGTTTCTAACAAGTGTTGATTTTTATTAACTTTGAAGAGCTTTTGGAAGAGAGATGGATTTATTGGATCCCTTTAATATGTGTAGTTTTGGTATGCAGGATGGATTAAGAGCCCTGCAAACTTTTGAGCTTTTTTTTTTCTTTTTCTTCTTTTCATTCCTATCCTGTGGAATATACTAATGCTGTAGAATTGTACTTGAGATAAGTTGTGTGGGGCAGGAGTGGAAGCAAGGCTTTCTACCTCCTATATCAGTATTCCCCTACAAACTGGTCACGTACAAATGCATTTCATATCATACAGTGAGCACTCCTGTTTGTTCTTGTGTTCTAGGTCAATCAGTGGTGCTCCCCCAGCCCACTGTGGTACAGCTCCAGGCTTCTGGAGTGCTTCCTGCCTCCCAGCCAGTCATTGCCGTCACTGGAGGGACCACACCACTTCACAATCATACGGTGAATGCATTGTCTCCAGCTGCTGGCAATGGCTCAGCAAGTGGCAAAATACCAGTGACTAAGCCCTTGCTTCAAAGGACCACACCAGCAATGGGTCTGGATGTAAGTTCTGACTGTGTGATGATAGCTAATAACCAAAGCTTGGAAACAGTTTTCAGTTACCTGCATGTGGGATATAATGGGAGAACCAGGTCACTTTAGAGTCTCAGGAAGACTGAGCTGTAGTTGAGCTTGTCTAATAGGATTTCTAACAGTGAACAGGGAATTCGGCAGCTTGGCAAAGAATGGCAAGGAACAGTAGATGAATTGGAAATGTCAGCAGTAGGTCTGATTCTTTTTCCATCCCCTTTATCTCCCCAGATTTTACTCATGATATTTAGAAACTTCAGGTATTGGGTTTCATATGACCCTAATCTCTTCAGGCTCCCACAGGGTAAGCTCTCAACAGTCACTGCACAAATAAATAAGTCTTTCCACAGTAGCTCACAGTTAGCGGTAGGTGTAAACAGAAATAGCTTTTGAGATGTGTGGGGTTTTTTTCCCCCTTCAGCTTTGACATCTTAACTAGCTAGCAAGCTGAGCGTTAACTTGGTTTAGTTCCTAGTAATTTGAAGCTGCTTTGGTTGCATTTTGTTGTCCAAAGGAAGGCATTGTTGTGGAAAGTACTGAACCTTCTTGTTTGTGGCTTTTGAACTCTAAGGGTGATGTTCTCCAGTGTGGTATTCCAACCACAGTTGTCATCAGCTGAGGGTCCTATCGTATCCCTCCATGTGAGGGAGAAAACACTGGTGTCCATTCACATGAAATTTTGCAGTATTGTCACCCGCTTATTAGCAGCACAGGACACTTTCTCAAAGGCATGTACCTTCTGGCGTCTTTGGAGGGATGTTGTTGTACAGTTTCCTGGTGTCTGAGAATCGCCACTCATGCTTGATGTTAAATTTTCCTCATTGTTTGTGTTTGTATGTGGGCTGCATTTTTAAATAAATAATTATTTGCTACAAATAATTCAGCAGCCAGACTGCAATGGAAACCTAATCTTGAATTTGCAAGAAGCTATGCTAACAAAGGTCTGTTAGTAGACAGACCAGTTAAGAGCGCTGCATTTTTAAATGATAATTGCCTGCCATGCAAAGCCAACCTGAAGAGACCTGTCAGCAGTCATTAGATTTGTGACTCCCTGTAATCGGGAGTAGCATGGCACCTTGCCATTGTCTGAATATAAGGTTTAATTGACAAAAGGCCCTTATTGTCATCATACTTCATATACACATCTGTGACACTCAGTAGTCAAATGTGTTGCTGGGGTAATGAATAACTGTTTATTTTAAATGATGGTTGTGTGGATATTTCCACCTGAAGCTGTTTTATGGAAGCAGTTTTAAGACTTGCTATCAGCCTAAATGCTGCACATCTTAACCTGTCTTTATTGAAACATGAAAAAACAGTTGCAACTGCTCTTTGGCACATACTATGAAATAGCACTTTGAAAAAGAACAAATGTTTCAGGATACAGCTGGCGCCAGCAGGGTTAAAACATCTTGCGACTGCTGTAGACGCCATATGTGGCACTCAGAGCTGCACAGATGTAGCTGTCATTTGAGCTCTGTAACATGTGTTTTTGTTTGCTAATCTAAGCAGATGTTGCAGGATAAAAAGAAACACTGCAGGACTTTCTTTTGCACTTAGGAGGGATAAACAGCTTAACACTCAGCCCTTCCAGTGGATTAGACTGAGATCGGCTGATAGCAACCTGTACACGTGAAGCCCTATGTTGTGCTTGTCCTGATAGCACATGTTTATGCAGCTTGCCAGCTGCGGGCAAGTGCCAGGCTTTCAAGGTGGTCACTCTTCACTAGGAAACAGGTGAAGAACTTTCCACTAGGAAACTGAACAAAAGAAACGCTGCCTAAGCAAGCCACTCTTCTGGTTGAAGCAAAGAGGCTCTTAACTGAAAAAGCAAATTGCCTTTCCTGTAGCAATTAAATGATATGATGACATAAACGGTAGGTGTGTGAGAGAATCCAGTTTAGTTGTGTCCTTACAGGGCCTTTCTTTCATGTTTCCACTCTGTAGTGAGAAAGGATTTAATTCTGCTTCCCAGTTCTGTTGATAAAAAAAAATTGAAAATTTAGAAAAAATGAGATTACGCAAAATTACTTCAACATAAGTGTGGATTTCTATTAAAGAATCCTGTTTTCTGTGCTGTACATTGGGTAATTTTCATATGAAATAAACTCATTAGTCAAGTTGTGTTCTTTTGAGTTTAGAGACAAGAAATCCCAGATCTTTCATAAGAACAGAGAAAACACTTGCGCAGGTTTTGTATTTCTGCATTTAAGATGCATCTTCAAAGCCAGCAGCTTTTATAGGCTGAGGTAAGAAGCCAGCCAATGTAAAGTTCAAACAGTTTGTACTTTCAGCTCTTTGTTAACTTTCCCAGTGAGTGTACCAAAAACTCTGGAATGTGAGAGACATTCTTACTGGCTTATGCTAGAAATACAGCTTGCATTGGGATGGAGGCTAAATTTTGCTCAGAACTGAGTTTTCTTTGAAAGACCAAATTGAGGTAGCAGTGGTTATTTGTAAAGACTCTGAAGATACAGGACAATCTGAATCTAGTTAGTACTGTTTGAAGCAAGGTTTTGCAATGAACCTTTCACTTCTCCATATTTACACCATCTTTTTTGCGTGTGTGTTAGTGGTGGTGTAGTTTTTAAAGCTAGGAAGCAAAAGTTGCATCAATGATTTATGTTTGATTTTAATGCCTATGTTTTCCTTTTATGGTCTGTGTTTTCTGAGAATCAGAAGTTACTATCTTGAGTGGTAAATTAATACAATACAACCTACAACCTGCAAAAGAAGTTAGCAGAGGTGTTTGCTATGTTTAATCTTTGTTCAGCACTTGTTGCTTAAGCAGTCTGACATTATAAATTAGTTCCTCTCTCTCTTCTGATTATCAAAATGCTCAAGCAAGGGGCACGTTTATCTTGATGCCAAGTCAGCTATGTAATGCTTAGTGCCATACTGCTTCCAGATTCAAGCATTGTTGCACTGTTTCACACACACAACTCTTTCTGTTTCCTGAATCAGATTTAGGTAGGATCGGGTGTGCAGTTGTGGCTTATTCCCCAAGAAAAGCCAGGCAAGTGCTAGAGGGTCGACCAAGGATCTTAAACTGTTCTAGGGATTGTCAATTAAAATAACTCAAGGACACTGTTTGGTTTCATTTAAGCAAGCTCAGGAAATCGGTGGAAGTGAAACTGGTGTAGCATAGACTGAAATGCTGTTACTGCACAGAGCACCTTGAATCAGACTGGGGAGAGCTGCTGTTCCTGACAGCGTTTGGAGAACACTGAATAAAGGAGGGCAGTCTAGATAAATACCATCTGAAACGTAGCTGGTAGTGTCTGAAACAGCGATATAGACATACCTTAGGATCTACTTTTAGTGTACAAACACTCTATTGGTGCTTGAACTCTATGTTTTCTCCAGGGAAGCAGGTAGATTTGCCAGACGTTCCAGATACTTAGTCAAAAGCTATCCAGTAAATAATCCTGAGCAGGTCTGCAAACAAGAATTGATGTAAACAATTTGGTCTTCTCTGTTTGACTTCACAATGCAAAACCTCTTTAAAAAGAGGAATGTAACTACTTGCTTGGAATATCACACAACTCAAGCCAAAGCTGCTGCATGAACTCATTCCTTATTATTTCATCTCTGGACAGATGAAAGTGATCCTGGCCCTAGATTGGTGTATTCTATACACTGCAGTCCTTGGCTAGCCTCAGTCTGGTTTTTTTTCCAAAGTTTTTATGTCTGCAGAAGTTTTCTTCTGTTAAGTATTGTAGTACTTAAAAAATTCAAGACAAAGCTTAGCATTAATGAAAATATGTTAAAATCTTTTCCTTCTCCACTCTCTGCTAAAGAGAAAAACTGGAGTAAGTACAAACAGCTTCACTTTCACAGACTTTTGTTGGTGGCAGCAGACTAGACATATAATAAATGATCTTTACAGAAAGCAATTAGATCAACATGGAGAGAGCCCAAAATGTTAATGCGCTGTAAAGCGTTTTCTTAGTCTTTGTCACCAGACTGCAGTATCATGAAGAAGAATGACTTCTTCAAACAGCCTGTAGCCAATTTTTCTTGCAGACACCAAAGCCCTAGAGCAGTATATTGTCTGTGTGTGTGTGTGTATACAGGGTGAGTGTCGGAAGGCTATGGTTAAGGTTCTTTAAGCAGCCAGACTTTAACCAGAGCACGCTATCTGAGTTCATTGATGTTACTATTCTGTGACTTGGTTTTTTTTCGTAAACTGGTACTTCTAGAATACTTCTCATCTTCTTTCTTCAGCTTTCATGCTCTAATAGATACAGGTTACTCCAGTGCATGCGTTGGTAGCTACTGGAGGGTATTCAGGTCTTTGTAAGATACAGCATTCAGTTCTCTTTTGATGTAAACATCATTGAGGCACATCCTGTTTTAGCTTAATAATGTGATGGAAGTCTTCTGGTTTTAATAAAAACAGAGTTGCTGTTGCTAATCTGTGAGGGAAAGGAAATCAACAGAGTAGTGTTTAAATTTAGGATTTCAAGTAGTTTTGTATAGCTCTGCAATATCGATCATTGTTATCCTTGTCAGCAGCAAGATGCTTTCAGTCTAGGTCGTCCCACTCAGTGCAAACCACAAAATGAGTAAGTGGTAAAAGATGATAGATTGTTTGAGGACGGGGAGGGGTTACTATGAACTGTCCTGGTCTAGTCTTGCAGACTGAATGCCTGCTAGTGGTTGGAGTGAATTATGTGCCCTCCTGGAGTATATTTGCTGGTTTAGCTTCATCCAGAAGGAACCCAGTTTGTGTGCTGTATCAGAGACTGTTCTGTGATGTGAAGCAAAGCATATTAAGTAGGACAGTCAGGAAATGTGCATCAAAGCCATACTCCCAATCTGAATTAAAATGCTAGTATAGATGCATCCAGAGACTGCATTTAAACTGCCATGGAAGTGCTTGATACACATAGAATGTGCAATCTGAGGTCAGCAACAGTATTCAAAATCTCAAAAAACTATATAACAGAGCTGGAAAAGGTACAGAAACAGTTGTAATCAGTGTGGAAATGGCTTCCATACAGGACAGACTAAAAATCTGTAGGACTTCCCAGTTAAGAAAACAGATGACTGATTGTAGCCTATGAAATGGTGTATGGTAAAGTGAAGATGAAAGACGTTCTTGCTACCTTGCAGACCTGTAGATATGTATTTTCTGTCTTTGTGATTTGATTGATCAAATCAAACTGCTGCTCAAGTATACATTTTGTGTCCCCTACACACAGAAGGTTGAGAATGCAGAAGAAAACAGAGACAGCGCAGGGCCTGTTTTTAAATTATATATGAGCTATAACTGTTGGAGGTGTACTGTGATTCCTAGTTGCCTCTGTGCTGAACATTTCGGCTCATTTGAAGCAGAGTGTGGGAAGCTATCGATGCAGACTTTTGATAAAGTAGAGAAGCAGAAATTATGCATGAAATAGAGGCACTTTTAACTTGCAGATCATTAACAGGCCTCTGTATTGTCTGTCCAGGTCAATGTCTTGAGAAGGCAGCAGCGCATGATCAAAAACCGGGAGTCAGCCTTTCAGTCTCGGAAGAAAAAGAAAGAATACATGTTGGGACTGGAGGCGAGACTGGAGGCAGCCTTACTAGAGAATGAGAAACTCAAGAAAGAAAACAGCACACTGAAGAGGCAGCTGGATGAAGTAGTGTTAGAGGTAAGAGGTTGTGATGAAGATCTGACTTTATATAAAGACAGTTGCTTAGGTGGAAGGCACTTGAACAGAGTCATGGAAATATTGACTGGAAGACCTTTGGGGTTTCTAGCCCAGCCTCCCACTCTGAGCAGGACTTTCACCAGCTCTAGGTCAGGATAGCTGTCGCATTATCTAGTTGACTTTTAATTCTTTATTTCATGGTGCTTCTGAACATTTCACTGAGAAGATAGACTGGATAGAAGCTGAATATAACTTACAAACAGAAGACTTTTCTTTTTAAGTAGTCCTGATGTGTATTCATACATAATTAGGCAAATATAAATCTAAAAAGCAACCTAATTTAGTGTATTTAGCTTCTGACATACCTTTGCATGTCTGTGCCCCTTTTTATTGCATGTCTTCTCTGGTTTTTTGTCTAGAATCAGAAGCTCAAAGTATCGTCTCCAAAGAGAAGGACCCTGTGTGTGATGGTGATACTGGCTTTCATAATGTTGAATTATGGTCCATTGAGGTAAGCTGCCTAGGAATTCCTCTTTGCATAGCAACTTTGCTGTCCTGTGATTTTTGTTGGAATCTTTAATACAGGCAGTGTTGTGTTTTAAAGCCTTGAGCTTGAAACATAACTTCTGTACTTTACTCTCCTCCTGCATAGGGGAAGACTCATCTGTACAATGGTTCCTTTTTTGGAATCCTTCCGGCAACAAGAGCTAGATCTTGTACTTTTGAATTTCTCTTGGCTTGTGTGGTGGTTGAACTCCAGCCGGCAACAAAGCAACAGGCAGCCTCTCACTCACTCCCCTGTGCACCCCCCCAGGGGGATGGAGAAGAGAATTGGCAGGGGGGAAAGTAAAACTTGTGGGTTGAGATAAAGACAGTTTAATAGGACAGAAAAGGAAGGGAAAATAATACTGCTAATATAAGAGAATATACAAAACAAGTGATGCACAATACAATTGCTCACCACCCGCTGACTGATGCCCCACCAATCCCCGAGCTGTGGTGTCCCTCAGCCAACTCACCCTAGTTTATATATTGGGCATGGTGTCATATGGTATGGAATACCCTTTTGGCTTGTTTGGGTCAGCCGTCCTTGCTGTGTCCCCTCCCAGCTTCTTGTGCACTCCCGGCCTCTGCTGGCAGGGCAGTATTAAAAGCTGAGAAATCCTTGACTTAGTATAAACACTGTTTAGCAACAACTAAAACATTGGTGTGTTATCAACATTATTCTCATCCTAAATCCAAAACACAGCACTATACCAGCTAATAAGAAGAAAATTAACTTTATTCCAGCCGAAACCAGGACAGCTTGGCATTTTGTTATTCAATGCAGCGTACAGCAGTTTGTCTGCTCCATTTATACCTGAAGAGATTAGAGATGTGTTTAGGATCCTTTTAGAAAAAAAGTCACAGACTTTGAGAGCTCATCTGCTTGTTTATACCTGTGCTAATCAAAATAGCTATGAGTTTAAGCTTCTTCTAGTACCCAGTGCAGGAAATCCCACTTTGTTCCAGGGCTTTGCAATCCTGACCATTAGATGTGTCTAGCTGCAATCTTCCTCCTTATAGTGTAAGCCCTGTATTACTTGTTTTCTAGATCTGGTGAAGAGGTTGTTCCCTCTCCTTAATTAGTTGAAGTGGTGATCAAAAACCTCTCTTCTTTGAACTGTATCAGTGAGTCTTAGGAACCAGAGAGCAGGAAGGAAATGCTGCATTACTTCCCAGGCAATTTATAAAGAAATCTGTGGAAGAGAGGAGACTAAAAAGGGATACTTCTTGCATGTATCTGTCTCTTTAACCTGGCTTTGGAACATAAAGACCTTTTATATGAAGCTGTTCACTTTTTCAAAAGGAGGAGGATATTTCAGTAGATTCCCTGTCAGCAGTGTCTCCATTTGTGCTCAAAATCCCAGTCAAACTAAAGGAATGGGATAAATCTGGAGGAAGACTCTGTTTCTGACTATGACAAACTTTTGCAATGGTGGTGTTTGTATTTTTAGTAATATTAGAAAACGTGCTAAAGCTGAAATTACTTTTGAAGTATTTGCACTTACTGCAAATACTGTTTATCTTGGGCAGTCAAATACAGCTGATAATTTTACTTTGGTATGGATGATTTTAAGGTAGACCATTTCTTAGTGTATTTAGGGTTTGTATTGGGATTTTTGACTATTGGACAGAAAAATCAGCTTCCGGATACTAAGCAATTGATTCGTACATTCCATCTGCATTTGCAAATATTACCCCTCGCTTGAGAGACATTTGGTGAGAACTAATAGAACCGGTAATCCTGAAGCTGGGAGAAATTTTAGTTGCCTCCACATTACAGTGAGGAGTTGGAATGCATGAAGCTCTTGTTAGTTTTGAGAAGTTTGGAAGCATACAGAAGATGGGTGGGAAGTCTTACCACAGTGCTCTAAAGTTCCTGTGTCAGCTTCTCTACCCCTAGGAATGAGTAAGGTGTTGAGCTTGGTCGCAAGAAACTGCTGTCAAAGTAGACTGAAAAGTCAGTTTGTGTTCATATCTTTGTAGCAATCAGTACTTATAGAAATGTGACAGGGTTAATTTCTTGACCTGTTTGATGTTTAATAAAGTAGATAAAGCAAAAAGAAATTCTTGGGTGTCTGGCCATTCCTGGCCAGTGTGGCAGCTGAGCATGTCAGTGTAATTGGCGTGCCTGAATGAGGTGGTCTGCGTCGGTACTGGATTTAGGCAGTGAAGAGAAATGTAATCTCAAATTTGCAAGGAATTACTCTTACCTTTCTGTTTGGTTGTTGGTTTTTGGGTTGGTTTTTTTTTCCTAGTAGGATAAATGCTTGCACTGCAATTAAAATACCAGACTGTATCAAGGTGATGTGAATGTTGATTGTGCAGTACCCTTTGGAAGGTCCAGAATGTGGGATATACAAACCATTACTTAAGATTTCACTCCTCCCATGCGCGTTTTCTTCCTTTTTTAGAGGTGTCACTGAGTGGTAGCCCCATGAACGTGATACTCATGATTGCTGTTCTGCTTAGACCTTAATAACAGAAGCTTCCAATACATGTGATATTTTTCAGTCCCTGCAGCTTCTTACAGAAATAAGAAATTTTATGCTAGCTTATAGTTCAGCAAAAGTACTTCCCCCCCCCC
>NW_010972512.1:1141362-1224614 GCF_000737465.1 Haliaeetus leucocephalus
CCCCCCCCGAGTTAGCTAACTGTGGAATACCCAATTTCTATGCAGTAGTCAACTGGAGATAAATATAATTTGAAACTTTGTGACAGTGTTGCCATTTCTTCTGTGTAGGAAATCATTTCACTTGTTTAGCAGATAAAATTACTCTGCTGACACATTTTTTCATGCTGACAAATATGTTGTGTGTATGGGTAATCTGTAACATTGAATTTGGGAATATGGGAGTGGGGCTGAAAGTCTGGTAGGGAAGCTGGTGTATCGACCCAAGAAATCCGTTTGAACATATTGGAGGGAGAGTCTAGTCCAGTCTGCTTAATTGCCAACAAGCTTTTCAGAACACCCTTCAATCTTGGACGTGGCACCATGTTATCTCTGAGAAAAGAATGTAAGTTGAATTAAATATAAATTGAATATAAATGTGAATTGAATACTTTCTGGTCATGAAACTGGCTTGTATAGAGTTAATAGTAACTCTGCATTGTATTGTACTGTGTTACTAAACTCTTTTGGGTTTGTTGATATTTTGTATAGAAAACCAAAACTTTCAGTTATTAAAAGCAGAAGTAATTTAGCAGGAATTCTATTAGTGTAAGTTTCTATTTTATCTATTTGCTTTATACTAGAAGAAAGGTGCCCAGGAATTTCCCATCTGTGTGTCAATGAACTATTCTCTAATCTTTGTGAATTATTTGGATTTGGATTTAACATCTATAAAAACTTCCTTTTATTATTATTTAAGAATGATTGGTGAGGTGTATGAAGGGAAAAGGGTACATTTTGATTCAATTCCTTGCAGAGGTCACCCCCTTGCCCCAGTCTTGCATACCATGAGGTGCAAGACAGGAATTGGCAACCCACAGTATTTGCACAAAAGGCAGCGAGCCCACAAACCTTGGCATGTAGCAGGGTTGGGAGCTGGAACCACAACATCTGGAGGCAGGTATCTGTGGGAGGCAGTGTCTCCTGCCTTCGCACTTGCCTTCTGTGAGAGCCAGTGTCGGTCAGCACGGCTGCGTTCTCAGCTGGCATGGCACCCCTGAAAGATTGCTGACTTCTGGCATTAAGAAACATCTAATTAGCTGTGCATTTTTTTTTATCGCTTACAACATGAAATCTGAAAATTTTCAAACTATTAAAATTCCTAGATGTCCTTTTTTTTTTTTCTTGTTGAATTTCCACATTTGTGTTAGACTGTGCCTGGGTAGTAACCAGATCTGAAAGTGTGTGAAATAAGCACAAACAATGCTGAAACAAATGGAAACCAAGCACATGTTCTAGTCTAAACAATCCACGTATTTATTTGGGGAATATTTTTCTTTTGTTTCTCCTCCCTGTTCCCCTTTGACTATAAATTGTCTTGTGTGTTTGTTTTTTTTTCATGCAAGTCTTACACGTGATAGTGAAATATTTGCCTGAAACTAACCCAACTGATATATAAAAAGTAGGGAAGGGAGAACGATCACAGAAGACGCAAAAGGCGTATTTTCTGCATCTCTGCTGCTTGGGGCAGTAGCAGCAAAGCACGTAAGCCAGGTACTTGCTAGTAGCCCTAGCATTATTTTCTTGGCTATGACAAATGTTCAACTAGTTATTTTTTCCCCCTAATCAGACTGCTCAAGCTTACGTGGGGCTTATCATCCAAGAACAGTCTTAGACCATTTATAAAGATGTCAGCCAGCCAGAATGTGTCCTAACTACCATTTCAGATATTTAGTGGACAGAAAACAAAGAAAAATACGAAGTTGGAGAGAGGAAAGGCAGATCTGCAAAGAGATTGGAACAGGGGGTTTGAGAAGGTGGTGTGATTTTTTTATTAATTTTGTTTTTTCTTACAAGTTGGCCAGCTGTGTATGGCTGGAACCCCTTTCAAACTGGAAAACAGACTTGATGATGTAACCAAAAATTCTTAAGCTGTATTTGTGGTGGAGGATGACTGAGGTGGTGATTGATGGAGCTAAGTAAAGCTGCTGCTTCAAAATCTCTTGTGTCCTGTTGACCTACAGCAGCTGTGCTAGAATTGCTGGCCTTTTGTAGAGACTTCATTGCAGCTCCTCTCTAGAGTGTCCTGATGGGTTTTCCTCTACTTTCCAGGACTATCCTGGAAACTGAATAATATATTAAAAATTTAGATCCACTGAGCAATAAAGACACCAGCCTGGGTAGCTTAGGAGTGTGATTTGTGTGCTATTTTCATAGACTGCAACAAATGAAGAAGCAGTGATTTTTGGCTCCTGAAAGGCTTAGGAGTGTGTCTCATTTCTTAAATTGGTAACACAACCATTAGGAAGAAAAAAAAAACAACAAACCAGAAGTGGTAAGATTAATAATTTTTACTAAAAATGAGGAAATCACCCCAGGATTGTTCAGCTGCATGCTACCATGACCTGCTGCTTGTAAGGATGGAGTAAGCAAAACACAAGTCTTTCACCAGCACCCAGATTAGCAGCCCACCTAGTCTGCAGGCTGCTAGTCAGTATTAATGTAGCCTGCTGAGCTTTTGGAGCATGTGTGATTTGGGCTGCTGAAAGCACCATCCACTGAGCCCACCTGTATTTGTGTCAGTATGGTTTAGAGCCCTTACTCAAGCTGAGCAATCTTGAGTTGGCGTGTGGGAGAGCAGGATTATTCTGAGGTTTGGTGCATTCAGCAGTGTTTTTGTGCAAGTTTGCTGTTGTTTGAGCCTTAATGCTGGACTCCTTGATTAAAGAAACAGACTCATCTTACGGCAAGCAGGAACCTAGGGATACCTTGGTGGTGGGATGTCAGAAAGTTAGAGAAATAGTTTTGTAGTTCCCTTAAAGGGAGCATTAGCTGTGTGGACAAAGGAGCTAATCTCGTTACCATAGTATCACATGCAGCAAGTGTTGTGTTGCTGCAGAGGTGTTTGAGCTTGTATCTTGTGTGCTCAGGTTTGTCAGTGCAGATCCAACCCACAGCAGCCAGTCCTGGGCCAAGGTCTCGGTATGGTCTGGGTCTCACCACTGTGCTGCCATAGCAGGTGAGCTCAGTTGCAAGATCAAGCAGTGTTGTGGCATGTTTGAAAACACCCCAAATGTCCTCTTGAATAATATGTGGTAAGCAGACTAAAGCTGTATGTCTGGCACTTGCCTAAAATGAAGAGCAATGATAAGCAACTGAAACACAGTATTTTTTTTTTCTTGTTGCCTTAACGATTCTTCCTGACTCTGTGTGTGTGCTTCTTCCTCACTCCATTACAGCATGAAGTTGGGCAGGTTAGTTGAAACCACCAATGGCTTGCAGTAAAATGGAGGAGGAACTCCCCAGCCAGGTTCCTTGCTTGGCCATTGCCACCTTCCAGCTGAGCCTGATCTGGGAGTGGTGCTGAACTGTGAGCATTAAACTGTGGCCCATGATTTCCTTCAGCTGCAAGCTGTATAGTGTTGTCTAAACTTGTGCTGACTGCTTGAAGCATCTCTAAAAGATGTTCTGAGAACAGAGAACCAGGAATTGTGGACTGTACAACAGGGTGAGTTCCTACTCTCAGTTCATCCAATCCTGGGCTTTTTTGCACTCAGTGAAGGATAGAAAAGGATTGTTTTTCTGCTTTTTGCAAGCCTCAATAGCCTTCCATGGATTTTCAGGAGGTTAATAGACTTAAATGTGATGTATACCTGAAGTATGCTAACAAACATACATACAAATGATGAAAGTCAAAGGGCTATTAATTTTTTACACACTAGTAGAGAGGAACTGGTGCGATGTGAAAAGAAAACTACTAGATGAGTGCAAGAGGCATGCAACAGTGCCATGTTAGCCAGCTCCTTCTGGCTGCCAAGGAAATACAGAGCCCTCTGAGTGTTTTAGCAAAACCAGCAGAAGCTCCGGAAGACATTTGTGGCTCTTAACTCTTCTAATATGGGAAACTTACTTTAATGTTTGTGACACTGAAAGAATACGTTTCAATGCTGAGTTGAGTGTACATTTGTGTTGGAGATGGCCCAAAGCTAGAAAACTGCTTCTATAGCACACCTTTGGTCTTGTGTTGTAGTTTCTCCTTGAAGAAAGAGAGAGAAATCAGGAGGAAAAGGACAGGTTGAGTAATTTGGACTTGGGTTCAGTTTCCAGACCTTTCAGAACCTCTGTTGATGGGTTGGTGCTTGAATAAAATTGAATACCCTTGATTTTCTTACAAACTACAACTGCAGGAGCAGGAAGTGATTCCTTCCTCTTTTCTTTACTGATCACAGCCACATGTTCATCCTGGCAGAGTTGTGCCTTGGCCTGGCTGTGCTCGCTTGCCTTGTCCTGCTGCTGCAGAGCCTGCGCAGAATGCCAGATGCACTCACTGATAACTTATCCTTTTCTCCGTGTGTTCATCTGCTGGGCTGGGAGTGAAATACAGAAAGTTTTTGCCCTGAATGAACATTGTTGTTAAGGCTGCTTGCATCAGGCCTGCCCAAGCTTTGGCAATAAAGGCTAGCCCTCTTCCAAATAACTGACATAGTTTTCTAAGCCAAAATAAATGCTCTGGGTGTCGATACTTGCTTTCTTCCTTTCTTTTCTACCAGCTTTATTAAAAACAAATTGCTTTTTAAAGAAAGCACAACACAAGAAAAACACAGAGATCATCCCTCCAGTTTGTGTTGCTTTCTCATCCTCCCCAGCAGAGGAAAGAGGCTGGATTCCTCTTACCAGCCCAGCACTCGCAGAAGGTAGCTCTGGAGCAGCCTGGCAGGAGAAGGTAGTGCCTTGCTGTCGGCAGATGGTGCCCTCATCGGGACTAAGAAATGAGAAGTACTTTCCAGAGAATATTTGGCACTGTGGCAGCCTTGTCTGGAATCAGTTAGGAAGAGGACAAGGTCCTCAGTTGGTGTCTCCTTGCAATGTCAACTTTAGCCCATTGGAAACATCCCAGCTCGTATTCAGAGATGGTTCTGTCCCCAGAACACTCTTTGTTATGATATCACTATTGGCTTTCGTCTACAAATTACTGTACAACTTAAATGTCAGTATTCAAAACTTGAAGTGCACAGGGTTTGTTCAGCCAGAAGTACAAATGAAATTTAGTTTGGGCTCCTGGCAAGACTTGCTTTCACATTTATCAAACTGACATTCAAACCAAAGAAGTAAAAATACAGCTAAAAAATCAGGTGCTATTGAATGCCTGGAGAAACCATGACAGGAGTGTTGCTTTTCTTTCTCTCCTATAATCAAATTTATCTACACTTCTGAACAAACATCTGCATGAAGTATTTAGTGGTTCGTTCTTTTTTCCCTTGGATCTGGTTTTGCATCTTAAACAAGCTGATAGCTCAGCCAGCTTAGACAGGGTTTTTGTGGCTGTGTGAAAACTCTTTAATGCTCAGGGTATCTGGGATGTCCAAATGCAGGCTGCAAAGCCTTGGTAGGCACCCCAGGTGTGTAAGTGTGGCCAAACAGAAAAGGTTCCAGCTTCTAAATTGTTGTCTTGTCCAGTAAAGCCATTTCTTGGCTTCAGTCTTTCTTGACTTTTAATATGGGGCAGTAACTCAATTCCTGCAAATAGTAGGACTTGCTCAGGGTATATATGCCAAAGTGCTCTTTCTTTTCCAAATTCTCATCTTGTAGCCCAACAGAATGAAAAAATTTTCCATGCTTTTACCATCTGTCACATGAAAACATTTTTTTTAAGCAACTATTGATATCTTAGCTGAAAATACTGGTTTTCGGAAGCTTTTTATCCCTCTGAATGGGATCATCTACCTTTCTTTTTCATTGTTTTAGCCTCTTCTACCTGATATTTTTAAATGCTCAATATTGACTTCACCTTCAGTGTCATGGTGTCGGGATCTGCTCTGTCGGCCATTCCTGTTCCAGCTTGTATTGTTGCTGTTCTGCTTAGCACTTATAAAGCTCAGGATGCCTCAGGTGGGCAGGTGTTTCCACATGTAGCTCTGTAGGAGAGGTCCATCTTTCATCTCAGCTGGTAAAGGGATTCCTTGGTCCTAAGTCATGTTTTTTCCCCCATGCCAATTTAAGATGTCAAAGGAGGAATATTTCTGATATCCTGTGTCATACCCTCATGTTCCCACTTGGCCAGGAAAGGTCTTTGAGAATGAGAAGTCAGAGGATATAGACAATTACCTGCATGTCCTCTCCTATCTATTACCTGAAGATGGAGCCCTGTTTACAGACAAAGTCCGCAAGTGACCTCTCGTGGGAGAAAGGAAAGGGAAGAAATGATACAACAGAACAACAACATCTATTCAGATGGGGAAAAAAAACCCCAAACTCTCCAAGTAACTAGAAGGTGGAAGCAGGGCAACATTTCAAGTTGTGGGATTTTTCCTTATCCAAAATGAAAGTTCTTTTAGTTTTGGGTTATTGCCACGAACCAAAGAAGCAAGGCAGGGCAATATTTTTTTTTTTCCCCAGACATATTTGAAACTTTGAGAAGGCAGCTTCTGATCATCTTCAAGGTCCTAAAAAATGAATGGGGAAGGGGAGGCAAATGTAGCCCATGTAGCTTAAGGCAGAAATTGCTGCTAGCCCTGCTTCAAAAGAAGTATTTTGTTAAAAACAACAATCCTGATAAAGGAAAGGACATCGGAGTAAATACCATAAATAATACCATATTTTGTCCTCAAGTTGGTGCTCATGTTCTCAGAAGTGGGAGCCATGGTTTATGCCTGTAAGGATGGCAAAATGTACTCTGTTCGCCTCCTTCTTTGTCTTTTGCTGCTGAAGATATCTTCTTTCAGGTTGAAACATCCCATACTTAGTTGCTGCCAAAAGTGAAATTTTAATTTTCATGAAAAGATTAAGGTGTTTTAAGCATGAGAAGAGTAAAAATAAATATTACCTCTCTACTAAAGCTGATATAATAAAATGAGGTGTGTGTGGTTTTGAGTGTACAGCTAAAACAACTAAATTACAAAAACTGAACATTAGCTGTGATTGCAGAGCAGTGCTTATCTTTATCCTTGATGGACTTGGTTTGGGTTTCTCTACTTTTGTTTAGAGTTCAGGGGGAGCTGGAGTAGCAACGTGTTGCATGTGGCACTTCAAACTAGTCACCTTGCCAAGGTGGAACCTGAAATAACAAGAATTGCCTTTGCAGAGTGAGGCAAATAGGAAGGAAGAGCCATCATGGAAAAATGCAGATTTGTTACAATTCTATTGATTAGGGGTTTGTCAGCTTTAACTAGATAATTACATGGAAAGTTTCTCTGGTTCAGTGTGTCATTTTGAACAGGAAAGGAGAGAAGTAGGATAGGATAAAACGCCAGACCTGGTAGGTCCATCAACACACTGGATGGCTGATACACTTCAGGCTGTGGAGAAAACGGTTTGTGGGAGAATTGCAACTTTCAGGTCTTCTGATGGATATTCTTGGTTTCATGAATAAACTTCCACATACTTTTAGCTGTCATGGCTCCAAATTAGGTAGAGGAGGGACGTTATACAGATGAGTGACTTCCAGCAGAAACATGTGGTATACCTTTAAGAATCAGCCTTCGTTTTGAGCTCTGGTTCTGGGCTTGAGATGCTGCCAGCTGTGCCAGTGCTTTCACTGGAAGAGAAATAAACTATAATAGGTAGTGGAGATTGTGTCTGTAAAATTGGATATCCTGGTGTTGCTTGATCTATGAGGCTGTGAATAAACCATCTAGCTTTCCATGCTATGCAGTAGAAGCAATGAGACATTTGGATGCTAGTGTACATATACAGTAAGGAAACTGTAAGTATTTTTCTGCTCACTGTCACTAGTGAAAACAGAGCCTGTAGCACTTCTGCTGCCCTGGTTCTGTGCTGCTGCCTGGAAACCTGAAGAAGAGGAGGCAGTCCAAGCGACGTCAGCCTGGATCTGGGATTGCCCTGGCTCCAGCGGTTCTGCAGAACGTGACACAATTACTCACAGGGAGACCTGGGTTACTGTTAACAGGAGTGCAAATGTGTTGGCAAAAGAGAGAGGATTGCTAGGCAACTACATGTGCCTTCTGCTTAGTTGTGGAGTATTTAATCTGCCCTCCTTGCTAGTTCTTGCCTTTCTCTGTTATTACCTTTTTTATTCATTGCCTGTTGCAAAGTAATGCTATGTAATAAATAGGAAAATGAGATCTTCCTCTGCAGAGTTTATGCTCTGCTACACAGGACAGGTGGAGCATGAATTAAAATGTACTCTGTAGGCAGTGATCAACATGCATGGCAAAGATCTCATTGGCATGCTGGGGTCTTGTTGGATTTTTGTATTTTCACTGTGTTGCTGCTGGTGATGCTCTGCTGTTAGCTAAGAAGGTTAAGACTTGATTTTGTAAATATACATATTTTAGGAAGCAACCTTGTTTACGAAAGAGTAAAGCTAGCCTCTGGAGAAGATATCTTAAACTATTGCTTTTGTGCTTTCAAGATTTCTCACTTGTAAATCACTCTTCTGAACTAGGATGCAATAGATCTTTTATAGCAGTTGTCTGGTCATATTTCCAGCTCACATGTAAAATGCTGCTATGTTGCTTTGCATGGAGAGCAGCACAGATGTTCCTATGCTGCATGGCTGGCTGGCTGGCTGAGCAGCCCCCAGGGGAAGATCCTTAAATCAGTGGAAGCACAGACCAGGACAAGAGGGTATCTGGGACCATGGCCTACTGCCCTGTGTAGATGGGGTTGTCAGCCCTGCCAATGTTTCTAAATCCAAGTAGAACTGAACACATATAAGTTTGCGTACAGTTTTGTTAGATGTCTGGCATAATATTCCAGGCTTGCAGCTGCACAGAATTTGGTAGCTGTATTTTCCTTACATATTGTATTAATATAAACTATGTCAATTGTGCTTTGAGGCTGATGAAAGTTGAAGTTCAGGGGTACTTTGATTTGAATATAGGTAATTTTCTTATGCCTGCAGAACTAGGTTACAAACAGATTGATCACAGTTTCATCAGGTGAAGCTTATGGGGTGACATGAAAACCAGAGCATCAAAATCTTTCAAACAATTAAAACTGAAGAAGAGAAAATAATTGCTTTTCTGTCTACTAATGCTTTGAATGGCAGTAATATAATGACACAAGACATCATGTTTTTATGTTAGGTATGACATGAACCTTATCCATGTAACATAGTAGCAGCCAGAAATGTATCCACCTGAGTATTTAACACATTACAGTAAAGTGTCTTGCAGACCTTTCATATATGTGATATGTTTTGCTATGGTTATTATGTTTTCCAGTGTATTTGAAAAGGATCCCAATGGAGTTGATTCCGCTGCGAGTTCCAGCCACCGGACTAGAAATCTTCTGGAGTTCTCAGCTAGCCAGGAGTCCAGCACAGCACAGAAAATACCTGGGGACATCATTCCTGAGAAGAGTAATAGGTGAGATGAAAACCTTTGACTTGTTCTAAGTGGCAGAGGGCAATGGTGCTTTTAGACCTCACTGTCCTTGCATTTGCTAACCTTTTTGGCTAGTGTCATTGCTGCTCTTATAGAGCAACTGAGTTTGCAAACACAGTGTTTTGAAAGCTGATCTCTTTTTTTATTATTATTTAACAAAGTTTACCAGGTTGCTTTTCAAATGAATATGATGTTTTATCTCCGAGATTACCCAATATGTAGAGCTTCAGAAGTGTACACATGGCTATGCTATATAGTGTTAGGGACAGTGTGGTGGAAGAGAGCATACAAAAAAGTGTATGTCATGGAGATTTTCATGACCTCCTTCAGTTCTTCATCTGTCTTTTTTCCCTGATCTTTATTTTAGCTTGCATAGTTATGGTATGTGTCATATTATCTATCTCTTCTTACTTTTCAAGCTGGAGTACTTATTTTCTCAGTTGCTCAAGAGAAGACTGGGGAAGTTCATGATTAAGAACATACTCTGAACTTAGCACTGTACCTTCTTTAGAAACCTCTGAGTCCATCCTTATGCTTACCCGTTACTTAATTATATAGTTGCTTTCAAGCTTCCTAGATCTCTAGCATTCGGTGCATAAATGAAGATATAATTGTCTCCAGACTGAAGTCTGGCTAATCCAGCTCATGTTTTGCCCTTACAAGATTTATCCTATCAGATTGTCCCTTTCCAGTAGAGTGTTTTGGCAGGTTGAACAAAGCCAGGCACAGATGTGCAGAAAGCCCTAGTGTATTTTGCCATGCAGAAAGAAGGCAATAAATCAAGAGCATTTTAAGGCTGTAGCCACGGTGAGGGCTTTGTGTCCTATGTGACATGTTTCGGACCATGACTTACGTGACGCAGTAGTAGAGTGGTTCTCTTAGGAGATTATGCTAGTGCCTATACCTCCTCCTTTTCTTTCACTCTTTCACCTTGTTTTTTGGTAAGCTGTGGGCTCTTTGCTGCATATTCTCCTTTATGAGTTCTAGATGCAGTAAACAGAAGAAGCAGACATGAAGATGGAGAGAAAGCTGGGAAAGGGAGGGGGAATGTGAATAAGGCTTTCATAAGCTTTTATACCTGATCTTTCAGAAAGAATTTGAGATTTAGGAGCTACAAGTCTCTGTCAAAACCAGGAGGACTAAGGCTGTTATATTGATACCCTATCAAAAAAGGAACTTATAGTACATATTTGGTGATAGCAGTTAACCCCTCAGGAGGTACAGGTAACCAGGAGAAAGGAATATTGGTCTTTGCTTTGTTGCTGAGAATGCTGTGGATTTTTGTATTGAAATACATGCTCTTTCTCACTTTTTTTATCAAAGCCAAGCTAGCTTCCGGAGACTGTTAGAGATGTAAATCCCCTCCACTCAGTGGTAATATAGTTTGTGGCTGCTCCATTGTCATATAGCTCACAGTCTTTACATCTGCATGGTTTTAGTGACTAATAAATTTAGTATTTATGTAGCAAATCTTACGTGGCTCTGGAATGAAAGAGAAAGTTGTCTCTGCAGAGATCTCATAGTTTACATATTATGAGGAATATTTTACAGGCTACATTTTCTTTCAATGTCTGGCCTGCTTGGGAAGAGATCCAACATCTGCTAATGCTCAACTGTCTGTTGAGTGCTATCAGACCCCTTTGGGGAACTGACTGAGACCATTGGATGTTTGATAGAAATTGTTATTCACCTGTTTCAAAGGTCCCATAGGAGCAGCTGTAACCTTTGTGGGTTTGCTGATGATAGTGCTTATTCTCTGGATTTGGTCAAAGGTTCATGAAAAACTATTTTAAGGGATTTCCTGTTTTCTTTTTCTTTTTTTCCCAGGTATGATCATTCTGTATCTGATAACAAAGCACTGATGATAGTCTCAGAAGAACCACTGTTATATATTTCACCACCACCACCTCCCTGTCAGCCCCTGATCAACCGGACAGAGTCGCTCAGGTGAGCAAACAACCTTTTCTGAGCATTTAAGCTTTTATTAGGAGTTTAGATATAAATTGTGTGTGGAGTGAACGCTACTGGACAGTCAGCTCTGGATTATGTTATTGTCTGTTCATAGTGTTCATTCAGCATGTGACCAGTGCCTCTGTAAGTGTGTGCACTGTCCAGCATCTACTACCATAGAGACAGGAGATTGATCTGGACCTTTGTCATCTTTTGATGTTTTCAGTAACAATTTTCACTCAGTTTTCACACTGGTCATTTAGCAATAACCAAATAACAATTATTTGATTGCCTGGAGGTTTTTCATGACTCGAAAGAGAAATCACTTCATATGTAGAAATGTTCATAATATGGAAATCAAGTCCAGCTAAAAGCCTGTTCCATCTGAAGTACATAAAAGGTGGTATCCTACTCTTCAGCTTCTGATACAAACATACTTAACCTGACATTGCAGATGTGCTTTATTCACTGTTAGAAAACACCTAGCTCACTTTTTCCAAAGATATGAGTGCCTCACTAGCCTTACCTCCATTCTGCTTTGTCCATTCTTTCTCTCAAATTCATCTGCCATATTTTAGCCTTCTTAACGAGTATTTTGTCTTGGACTGATCAACTTCTGATTTTAAATTTCAGTAGTCTTTCCAGTAATTTCAGAATTACTGTTCATTGGGCAAAAGAAAGTACTGTATCTGCTTTATATTGAAACATCCATGTTCCCAGTAATTTATAGCTATTTCCTTATGAATTCCCTCATAAATTTAATCTTGCAATTATATTTTCTTACACTGATATTAAAAATAAGTTATCATAAGGTAAAAGAGTAGTAATCTGCAGTGTCTTTATAGTGGCTAGTTAAACTGTTTTCTAAAATGAAAAAAATTCTGCCTCTATTCTTTGAAACATCTGTTAATGCTGTGGGTTTTTCTAGGCTCAATCATGAACTTCGAGGATGGGTTCATAGACATGAAGTGGAACGAACAAGATCTAGAAGGTTGTCAAATAACCAACAGCAGAAAGCACGGGTTATGCAGGTAGGCAGGCTTATACTGGTGTGTCAACAGAATGACAAGATAATTTCAGACAACACAACAAAATATTCTCTCTTACTTGTCTGTGCTTGTCATTATAGACAAAAGTAGCAATGGTGCCTGTAATTAGGGTACCCAACACTTCCCATTTTAAATTGCTGGGTTTGGCTGATTATTATGTTGTCAAAGTTCTTCTATTCCTGCTCTTGGATTCAGGCTAAAGGTTTTCAATTTTTTTAGCAGTCATCAAAATATGTTCATTGTTTTCTAAAATGACTTTTATGAATTCTCTGTAAGGCTGTGTAAGGATAATGATAAACAGTTGATTAATGGAGAGAAATACAACCTACAGCACATTCGTCTGGCTCATGGTTAAGGGGCACAGCTGATTGGTTTTGTTGAAATATTTCTATTTAATTTTTTCAGATTTTTGCTAGAGGGATATGTTTTTGGTAAGACTACATAATTATGAGATTTGTGCTCATATTTCCCATTTTTTAAAATCCCTGTCATCTACATGGCATACCAATAATGAGGATGAAATTAAGACCATGAATTTTCAGTGTTTCATTTGATTAAGGCTAGTAACAGCCTTAAAAGGAATGGCACTTAACAATTTGGGCAATACCACATTTTTTTAGAGAAAAATTATTGAATACTAAACTTCAGATTCTTCTCACTGGTGTCCAAAGGGGAATGGTAGAACATTTAAGCAGGGCAAGGTCAGTGCTTCTAGTGTTTCAAATGCCAGAAGTGTGTTGTGGGTAGTCTGTTTTGGCAGTGGTATAAAGTGGAGGTGACCTTGTAAGAATTCTGCAAATCTGACATCACTGATAGCAAATTTTGCACTTGGATGACACAATATGTGCAATTACTGTGTATGGTGCCAGCCTCCCTTCTTTGACTCTGAATGTGTGACTTCAAACTTGGCTGTATTAAAACACTTGCTGCTTTTGTGTTTCCAGCTTGATTGCTGGCCATTTCAGTTATTCGTGTTTCACCAATGGGAAAACATACATTTATTGTTCAGGGCACCGATTAACCTCTGTACCCCCTTTGTATATTTACTCCCTGCTACAGATGTGCATCGTGTTTTATGTAGTGCCAAATCAAGGAAATGCTTGTTGTTTTCGCTTTGTGTCATCTTTCTCTTTTCCCCCTTTTTCAGAGCTCCCTCAGTGAGAAGGCAGATTCCCAGCTAATGGCCATGCCTTACACAGACACCAGCCTCAGGTAAGGCAAAACAACTGCTTTGTTACTGCTTTCTAGTTAATAATCTAGTTTTTACCAACAGCTGATAGAAAATGCCAGTTTTCACCTTGTTGTCAGGATTCTTAAGTCAGGTGCTAGCTACATATTGGGTTAATTTCTGTCCCTTAGCAAATAACTGCTTTTGATGATTCAGACTACATTTAAAGAAACCCCTGTATCACAGCTCTGCTCTTCTGGGATCTTTTTACTAATGAGTCCTCAGAAAACCTTTACTTCACTCTGCAGAGTCCCTTCCTAAAGAGATTTGAATCTTTAGGGAATAAAAAAAGGGGGATTGTCTTGGGAATATCTGGAGGAACATCAGTAGTTCATAAGAAGGTTTCAAAGAGTCTGGTAGGAGAAAGGTTTCTCTGTCTTCAAGAGTTGAGCCATTGTAGCTATTACCAAATTATTTTGACAACGTATCATTACATCTTATTTGCATGGTTTGTCTTCATCTCCTGATTTTCCCTGATGATTAGAACATAATAACCCAGAGTTTCCTGATTCCCCCTGCCCCCGCCCCATGCCATATACCTATCCTGTCCCTCTTCCTTGGGGACAGGAAGAACTGGAAAGAAAAGCTTAAGGAAACAAAAGTTCTCTCTCCTGAATTTGCTGTGACAGTGTTTAAAAGGTTCTCTGCTTTGAAGTGACAAAGAGGAGTAAGCAGAATGGAGTATAAAGTGGACTTTTTGTTGAGAAGAACACCTGAAATGTTGCCACTGAAAGTAAGACAGCTATGGCCCTTCCGTTTGCATTGCTGCTTTTAAAGCAGGATCAGCCTGGGAGAAAATAGCAAGCTGCAGGCAAATGTAACGGGAACTAGGCTGCCAAAATTTGATATGTCTTGACTAGTAAGAAAAAAAGAAAAAGGTTTTTTAGTTCTACCAGGAGATGGAGGATGTCTGTTTTAACTGAAAACTGGACAGAGAAGCCTCGTGGCATAAGGCATTATAATATACATGCCTGCATTACTCTTAAAAAAAAAAAATCTGGCTTATTAGAAACAGTCTGCAACATCATGCAGCTCTGTATGGAATAATCTGCTGTGCTCAGAAGGAAGTAAGATTTTTTTTTTTTTTTTGGATGAACAGGACCAGTGAGTCATGGCAGCTGTGTGCTTTGACTGTCCTGGAACTGCTAAGAACATAGAACAGACTTCAGTTTCTCCCAGAGCCATGAGCTGTTAGATGCTCCATGAAATCATAGAATCACAGGGTAGTTTAGGTTGTAAAGGACCTCTGGAGCTCTCTAGTCCAACCTCCTACTCAAAGTAGGCTTAACTTCAGGTTTACTCTCTGTCAGAAAAGCCTGTCTCCATCTCCTTTTGTTAACCTCCATTAGGAAGCTGAGGATTGCAATGAGAGCCCCCTCAGCCTCCTCTTCTCCAGGCTGAACAAGCCCAGTTCCGTCTGTCTCCTGTCTCTCCTTCTACACCCTGTACTCCAGGCCCTGACTGTAATGCAACCCAGTATGCAATTGCCCCCAAGATGCCCTACTGGCTTGTGTTCAGCTTACCTGCCAGCACCCCAGGTGCTTTCTTCAGTGCTTGTGCCTCATTGATTGGGAAGACAGGAAAGATGCTGTTTATTCAGTTTTTGTCATTGATGCTACTCCTGAGGCACTGCCTATGGAGAACTGTTAATGAACTAGCATTGTCTCTGCAAATGTGTAAAACCAAAAACTAAACCCCTTTTAGGTTTCCCGATACGTAATGTAAATGTTTGTAGATGGCCCTGAAGCTTTTACTAATGATTCAAATGCCTTTTTGTGGAGTATACAGTCAAGGCTTTTAATTTTTAATACTAGTGCTATGACTGGAAATTGAGTGACCGTTACGTTCTAGAACACCCTTGTTAGTGACCTGAGTCCATGAACAGGAGGACATTAGAAGGATCCAGATTCACCTCTGTAGCACTGATGATACCAAGATTGTCATGTTGGTCCTGAATTCCAAAAGAAAATTGATCAATTGAAAAGTATTGCAGTGAAGTCAAAGCAGAGGAAAAAGGTCAAAATCAAGATGATTTCAAAGAAAACCATTAAACACCCACTAGCCCCCACCCCAGCTCTCTTCAGTCTTTTTAGCTTTCTTCAGAGGTAATTTTGATGAGAGTTTCTACAAGTGTGTATTTAGGGCTCCAGATATCAAACTGGGACTTTCCAATGATTTTCGTTTCTAAATTTTGCCCTATTAAAATTGTGGTTCTTGGTGCATAATGCACTGAGTCCACAACCTTACTCCTTCTTAAAACAATCATAAGTGCAACATCGTAGTGCTTTGTGATGCATAAGAGTGCCCTTTGAACTTTTAATACACACAATTTAATATGATGCTTTATTGTAATATGGTAACGTATGACTAAAACAAGTGGTAGCTTTGCACCTGTTTTCAGATCTTAAATTCCTCCCTTCCTTTCATGGAGGAGTCCATAGTGGGTACTCTTAAATGCCCAAAGGTAAGTATGGTGTAATACCAGGGGATTACTGGTATCACTTGGAATTTGGGACTTGTGATAGACTTGTTCCACGGACCCAGGACAGCTTTGTAAAGGCCCAGTGGTTTCCAAGTGCTTTGGAACAACTTTCTCCCGTGGCTGGATTTAGAATTATAAAAGGCTGCTTTTTAGGTCTAGCTGTATCTTCTTGAGTGTGGGCGAGCAAACGGATCTGTGGGACCTGTTTCAGTTTTCAGGATGTGTTTTACTGAGCAATGTGTGGGCGTGATGCCTTTTATCCCAGTAAAACTTCAATGCTGAATCTCAGGGGTGGTTTGGTGGGCCTACATGTTTTTATGAATAAGTAATCAAGCTCACATTAGCTCCAATCTTTGTTTCCTGTGTGTGAAGGATGTGATCTGATTCCTCACTTGCAGAGTTCTGCTAAAGAGGATATATAGGGTAGAGCTGCCTGCTCTTGATCCCACAGGACTTACACCCCCAATCTTGTTAAAGGGCAACTGGCTTGGCAGCTACAGTCCTTTGGTTGCAACAGGACTATATTAGCAGTAAGAGAGGAGATAATGATGGTCTACTATTACTGCTGCTCCAGAAAATCACTTGATGATAGATTTATGCCTTGTTTTGGGTGCATACTTATGTATATTTTAGAAACATACCAAAATAATCTAAGTCAGCCACCATAGTTTAAAATCTGGGTCAGCAGAAGATAGTTTGGGAGGGATAGCCTGATCAGTGTTTTTGCCACAAATACTGCAAACAGACACTATGCTATTAAAGTGGGAAAGAATTAAAATGACTGGTTGAAGGTCCAGCTAATGGTTTGTGTAAGTACAGCTTTCCAGTTTGATTAAATATGTTATTTTTGAATGGGATTAGGGCAAGTATACATGATAGCAATATGTGCTGGGAATTTCTCACCTTTCCAAGATAAACAGTGGATAAGTACTGTGATTGTACAACTTGCCAGAGTTTTTGCTTAGAATAGTTTAGACGGAGTGTCTTTTCCTCATGTCTGATATATGTAAGATGAGAATTGTGAAAAAGACGAGCCAGAATTATGTGAATATCTTATTTTTATTCCACTGTCTAAATTGAAAATCAAGAGCGAATCTTTGAGTTGACCAAAGAGATTAAAAAAAAGAAAAAAGGTGAGAGAGAGAGAAGGTGGGGTTGTCACTTGACAGTAAGTGAAAAGCTCTGTTTATGCCTAACTCTTTGCACTTCTTTCAATTTGAGTGGTTTGGATCCTTAGCAGTAAAAAAATTTAAAGAATTATTAAATGTTTTGATTTTTTTATTTCAGAATGACATTTCATTCTAAAATTTGCTAAAATCTATTTCCAGAAGTCATCACAATTTTTCAGACACTTCAGGTTGACTTGAAACTTTTTTTTTTTTCTGTTGAGCTAGCAACAGGTTTTTTTGCCAGCCTCAAAAGCATGAATAAAATCAAGCCTGGAAAAGTTTCCTGCAGCAAGACCTTTAAAGCACCTTGAACTTTCAAAAAATACCCAGTAGTTTCACTGTCTTCACTTGTGTTTAATGTTCCTCATACTTCTCTCAATGGATGAAGAGCTGCTGTTCTTTTGAAAAGCAGATCTTTAAAGTCATTGTCTCACTGAAGTTAACTTTCTTGTCTAAAATAATTACATTCCCCCCTTCTTTATTTCAGCAGGAACTCAGGGAATGAGCTGCAAGTGTATTACGCCTCTCCAAGGAGCTATCAAGATTTTTTTGAAGCTATTCGCAGAAGGGAAGATACATTCTACGTGGTGTCATTTCGCAGAGTAAGTGTAGTACTTGTTCAATACTGGCCTTTTATGTGTATCCATAAGACTGTTTCTAACACTGAATGTCTTTCCTTGTAATACAAAAGATGACCTAGTCAAGGTTGAAGCTAAATTTGTTTCTTCATAAGTGATGCTTCTGTATATCCTGTACAGTAATATGGCCAGACCATGGTCTTTGCAAAATATGCCCGTCACAGTTAGGAATGGAAAGAGAGCTTTGCAGAAAACATTGTAGAGCCACGGCAAGACAGCACAAAATTGCATGAACCCTGAGGTTAAACACGCATGGTAGAAGTCCAATAATAGGAATAATTAACTGGATATTTATTTAGTAGGTGTATAAACTTTTTGTGCTTCTGGGTATAGGAATAACTGTACCCTGTGCACAAATTATTTCTGCAAGCTTAACATAATATTATTTCTGTCTTCCCCTAAAACACTTGCATTTGCAGTTTTATGTGTCATATGTTGCAGCTGTACAGGACCGTGTGCCATGGCACAGTTTTTCTGTTGTTTTGTGACTTGTAAGTCGAGACATGAGAAATTCTGCTGTCTATGCTGGGATAAAACATAGACTTGTGCTACAGCTTTGTCAAGCACATCCTCACATCTGCAGCACAGTTAGTGACAGTAAAAGCTGTTTTAAAATGGAATTCCAGGTGTTTGATGGCACTTTCTGTACTGCAAGCCTGAGTGGTGTTGAAGCCAGGACAGCTGCAGTAGTGAGAAGCTGCTTGGGATTTGACGGTGGAAATGATCAAGAGAAACAGTGGTTGAAACAGCAACTAGGGGTGGAAGAGTTTATTTCCTCTCTTTTGCAGAGGTCTTGATAAGTCCTTTAGACATGTCTATAAGGCATATTTGGCCCTGGCCTGAACATGGGGTCTTCACTTGCTAAGCCTTCTGCCTTGCTATTTTGCAGTCATGATATTAGATTGTTCTATGCATGTTCACTTCCAGCTGCAGTTTTCCTAGGAACCTGCAACTCTACATGTGTTTCCTCACCATAGGAGCGTCCTGAGAGGTGTCCCAGGGTGATGGGAGACCAGTAGTTGCAACTACAACAGCTCATCCAGCTACAACCAATTCTGTGCAAGAGCACACAGATGAGTGTAACTAGTTTTAGTAGTTTCTGTGTTGTCATAATTCTACCACTCTGTAGACGCCATATGTACATAGGTAGCACATCCCTGTTTGACCTGTTCTACAGTAACTTTGTTAATTGGTGAGATACATGTCTTTAGAAAAGGTTCAGGCAAAATAAAAATGGCGGCGCTCTTGTTAGGATTAGAGTTTTATGCTGAGTAGAAATATGAGGTTAGTTTCCAGTCTTGGGATTACTGGGTTGTGTCACAAGGCTGGAATTTTGTTATTAAACACTTGGCATGTTCTGCTGTTCTTTCAGCTAGCAACACAAATATAGCCGACACCAGGCTCCACATATCCTGGGGATGAGTAGAAGGGAGTGGAGAACTGATTATAAAAGTTTTTCTGGAAACTCCAAACAAAAAGCAGAATAGTGTTTGTCTAGTTCTTCAGTTGCAGCCGTTGCTGTAGTCCACCTGAATGCATGTACTGGTACATAGGTTCTGTTTACGCTGTCAGATTAATGACCTGGAAGTTGTCAGCTCTCATTTCAACTTGCAGAGCTGTCCTTGGAAACAGAGTGTGTCTTGTGCCACAGAATCCCTACTGCTTGGCTCTGCTCTATTGCAAGGAGAGGTGTGGGGATTTTTTTAAACCATCTCTGAAGTTTATTTGGTAGGAAAGCTGTTGGTATTTCTGTTTTATGAATGAAACGTCCTCATATTGAAGGCAGTTTTATGCATTACCTCATTTATTATTTTACCAGGGCAGACCTGATCTAGTGACAAGCTCTGCCCTGAGGCACTTTTAAATGACTTGCTTGGATTCTTTTGTGAGTGCAGAAGAAAGGACTCCTGCACAGCCCGAGGGGTGCTGTCAGCAGGGCCCCAGTCAGGGAGGTGCCCTTTCACCTTCTCCTGAGGACTGCTGACTTCATTTTCTTTGGACCAGACTTCCCTCTTCATGATGATTAGGAGCTGAGAGGGGACTGATTTCCTCCTCAGTGTTCCGGGACAGTTCACTCCTGTTGCTTGCTCTCTTGTCCAAGTTAGAAGGCAAGGCCTGGAGATGATAGGTTCGTTCTCCTCTCTGGCTGTTTGCCATGCAGACACTCCCAAGCACTTAATAAGCTGTTAACAGCCATCTACAAAAGAACAGGAAGATACAGCCATATACAAAAGAGCAGTGAAGAGTTCCAGGGAGTGGATGGTTCTGGTATTGGTGATGATCCTGCTCCAAGTGAGAGATGGACTATGGGTCTCCAGGGTTCCCTTCCACCTGATCTCTCTGGGATCCTCTTTCCACATGCTTTCTGCTCTGCGTGCAGTGTCACATAACGCAGTATCTCTCCTGGGTGCATGTGCTGAAATGTAACACATTTTTTGTGTGTTTTCTGCATGTTCTCACTTGCACTACAGGAGCTGTGCCCTGAGTTCCTTGCTTGCTGGGGCTGCCCATGCCTCTCATATAGTAGGACTCAGCCAGAGCTTGTGAAGCTGGAAGGTAGGGGAGCAAAGCTCATATGCACTGTGTCATTCTCTGGTGAAGCTTGGTACCTGTAAGACTGAATTTCTCATGATCTCATCAATTTTATTTTCTTACCTTGCCTTGGAAGGCTTGCATGTCTGCATATTTACAGCTGGGTTTTGTTTTTTTTTAAGGAGGAGAGAGATAAATAAAGTAGTATTTGGATCAGCTGAGTCCATACAAGAAGCTGGGCTTTCACTCTGGGAATCTAGAGAAATTAATTTTCTGCTATTGCCAGGGGAATCTGTAATGTCATTTTTAAATAAGAAGAAATATGTAATTGACAATGAGTAAAGAATTCTTGAACTGAGGCAGCATTGTCTCCCAGCTCTGCCAGGCCTCAGCAGCCAGCATCCCTCATAGGCAGGGCTTATCACCAATTATTTCTTGAGATGTTAACTTGTTAATTTTATTTTTTCTTGCTGCTTAACTCTTACGAAGCCATTGTTTTCAGTGGTCATTTAGCATGGCAGAAACTGACACCTGGCAATGTAACAAGATAGTCTGTATTCACACCTGGCCCCTCTGCTGTCCCCAAATGCTCAGAAGCTACGTCTTTGCAGCCTGCCTCCAAGTTGCCCTGTTTTGGGTTGGTTTTGGGAGTCCGTTCAGAGCCGAGAGGTCTGTGCAGCCGGTAGTGAGAACAAGTCGCCATGCTTCTGTGGAAAGGGTACAGCAGTTTGAGCTCTGCTGAAGCACACTGGAGTCTCCAGTTGTTGAACCTTCCTTCCATTTTTCCCAGGTCTGAGAGGCAGAATTGAAAGTCTCTGCCAACACCTTTGATTTCTGCCCTTTAATGTCTGCCATACCAAGTCTGTTTGATCTGTTCTAAAACCCCAGTGGAGCGTGGCTGCAAAATTCAAGTTAGTTGATATAACATGCTCTGTCAGCAGGGCGATAGACACCTGGCTGCCGCTGCAGTTCTCCTGTAAGCCTGGCACCCAAACAGTTCTCTCTCAGAGCTCACATCTGTTTTGCCATGGAGTCTTCAGACCTTGAGATTGTTTCTAGAATTACTTGAATAGCTAGCTTAATTTGAAAGGTAATTAAGTAAATCATTGGAGAAACCAAATCCGTTCCAATTTACTTTGGCCTGTAAATGCCACTCCAGATCGTTCCATTCCTTTGTGGTTAGGATCAGAGTCCCCACAACTTGCAGTGATTAAGCAGTAGATTGCCCCATCCTGGAAGATTCTGTCAGTGACCCTTTGATGACATCTCTGCAGGCTTATTAAGGACAGTGACATTTTTTAGGGTAAGAATATAAATACTAGAAGCGTGGTTTAAAGTTTGATTCGCTTGGGAAATTTAGAAGGCCAGTAGCATTTCCTCATACTACTTTGTCTATTTGTTTCAAAGCACAAATGTCTCCTAATATCAAAGTTTGCCAATTACATTTAATGCAGCGCACATACAATATCTTACAGTATATTGCAGTAAAAAAATATATAATAAAACGTGATTCTGGTTCTTATTTGTTAGAGCAGGACTGATGCTCACCCTATGGAAATCAATGGCAAAGCCTTGACCAACTTCAGTAGGACCAGAATTTCACTTTGTAAATTTCTGCTTCATTGCCGTGGCACTTAAACCATAGAGCTTCAGGGAAGCGTATTATTATAGATGTGAATTTCTGGTCCTACAAGCCAACATCTGCAACAAACATTTAAGGATTTCTCAAGTTCTGCAAACAAATTTTCACTGAAGTGATTGAGCCAAATTTAAATCAGAACTTCTGTTCTTTCTTTGTGTGAACGCTCAATGTGCTAGGAATAAAAATATCTAAGTTGTGTTTTGCTTTTGTTGGTAATAAGCCTGTGCCGTGTTAATTGTATTTGGGATGATATATTACTTTCAGGCAGCAAAAGATTATAGTGCCTGGCTTTGACATTCTTGTGTATCAGTAGTTTGCTGTGCTGCACACACAGTTCTGGCAATAGTCTGAATTCATTCAGAGACATGAGTGAGGTGGGTTCCAATTCACTGCACTCTTAATGCCATCTGCATCCTGCAGGCAAAACTGCATTATAAGAAGTTGGCTTCAGATGATGTTTCATAGCCAGATATTCAGTCCTAACGTATACTTTTCTCCTGTTCTGTTACACTTGACAATGGGTGGTTTTTACTGAACATGAAGTTTTCTGGAGTTGACTTTGTTTGTGGGTTTCCGTGGGCTGGGATGTATAATTTGGTCTTCCATTCAGATAAAATGCAATGATTAGGCTCACATAATCTTGCTGCTCCTAAAGAGATGGTAGCTAATTTATATGTTTGAGTCCTGTGGGTTTGCAACTGCTGCAACTTAACATGCAGATTTTTGTAAGATTTTACAAACTCCCCTTTCTCTTTGGGAAACCTGACCTTAGCTATTGAGAGGAAAAAATTGCTTTATCCCAAGATCCTAGGATTTTAAGATCTTGTCCTGTATTGTATACAGATGCTGAGAATAATTGAGGGTAAGGACATAGTATCCATGATAAAATTGCCTGTCCTTCTCAAAGCAGAGGTCACCCTTTAGCCTGTCTTCTCTGTGAGGCTAACCTTTGCCTCCCTGGGAAAACTTGAGAAAGCAAACAGTGTGTGTGATTGTACTTCAGCATGCCCTGAAGCTCAGCGAGCCAGCCTCTGTCAAATTGTGGCTGCATTTGACTTTCAAATTTGAAAATCCATTATGAAAACCTCCTGTTTCCATGTAAGTGTCACTAGTGAAAACAAAGTCTGGCCTGCTGCATTCTTTGTTACAAATTCCTTCTTCCCTGGCTAAACTGTGGATTTTCTCCATGTCAGTGAGAATTTTCTCCTCCCAAAGCCCTGGTGTCCCTATAAAAACAGTGAAGCAAGCTTTCGTTTTGGTCTTTCTCAGAACTGTCATCCTTCTTGGTGTGGAATATTTCTGGTAGGTGGAGGGCAGGGGCAAACTGACTATCAAAGGGACTGGGAGGTGGTGGGAAGAAGGGGTTCTCTGTGGTCTTCTGGATACTAAGCTGGGGAAGGTGTTGCTTTTGGTAGCATCTTAGAGCTGTTCTTGCTTAGTCTAAAAACCTCCAGAGAGAAATTTAATAATCTAAAATTAAGTCTAAAAATGTATGTTGGTCTATAGAGCACAAATGGTCTTATTTTAATCCTGGGATTATCAAAACACATGCATCCGAGAGCACCACAGCTCCAAGTAATAGGAAACTCAAAGGTTTTTTTAGGTTTGCAGCTGAAGGCCAGCAATTCTTTAAAAAGCATTTCTATCAACACCTTATAGTATTTTCCAGCAAAGCCTCCGATTGCTTCATTATTTCTCACTGTTACTCTGCAATGCCTAGAAGTTTTGTTCCTGTGTGAGAATATACTTTCAAGACCAAAGAAGCAGAGGTCTATGTGTGTGCTTCAGAGGGGCAGCATCCAGACAAGCAGGCTGGGCAAAGAAGGAAGAGAAGGAGCCAGGCAATGAGACACCTTGGATGTGTAGTGAGTGGAAGCCAAAGAGGGGCAGCCAGCAAGTACCAGCTGCAGTGTGGCCTCCTCCGGACAGCAGCTGCTTGGCTCAGCCAGATGCAAACAGTGGTTAGGAGGGACCAGAACAAGAATGCAAAACGCGTTTCTGAGAAGGGAGGTAATGCCTGTCACATCAAGTGGGGTTTTGTTTCCTTTGGAAATGTCTGTTCTGTTCCTAGCTCTCTGAGACATTTTGGAAGCAAAGTCTTAGTCACTCTGATTTTTATCTCCTTGGATCCCTTCAAACCTCACTGTCCTCCGAATGAAATTGCAAATGAATGTGGTGTTGAGGACAGATGTATAAGCAGAGACAGAAGAGTCACTTGAATATGTCTGGCATGGAGTACAAGATACTCTTGAATTCTGTGTGTGTATTCTTGATTTGTTTGTCTTCTGTATGGTTGCTGGAACTTCATGAATCGTATTAATGCCGTCACTGAACTTCTTTCAGCCTTATATGTCCCAGGCCTAACTAATACTTTGTTATTTTTAAACTAGTAGTTGGAAGGACAACATACACTGTAGATAATTATAGTGAAAATAAAACATACTGCAAAAAATGTCTCCAAAACCCAAACTGGTTGCAGACAGACGTGACCAGTAATAGTATACATGTATTTAAAATGTGCTGCATGCTTGACAGACAAAGAGTTGTGGGCAAGAAATAGAGGAAGATTGTTGGTTTTGGAGAGCCTCTTAAAAGACCCACTGCTTATGAAATTGGTGTGGACATAGGCTAGAGAAGTATAATTGGGAAGTGTGGGAGGAAGATGTGAGTATAAAGTGGGAATTGTCTCAGTAAAGGAAGTGACAGCAGTATCTCACTCATTAAGAATAGAGAACAGATAATTGCTGACAACAAAATGAGCAGGAACACAAGTTTATCCACAAACAAGTAATGTGCATTCAAGTAGAGCAGACAGTGGAAATGCAGCTCTGAAGCAGTTCCTTTCCTTCAGGAAATAACCCAAGTTTAGTAATGCATTAATAATACTTTAATAATGCCAGATAATAATGTTTTTTCTTTAGTGATAGCATGGTATTCATGGAAGAAAATTTGGCTCAGGTTATTCTGAACAGTTCCCAGAAGGGAATGATGGGCTCTTGCTTATGATCTGTAGCAGTATTTAATTATGGAATCGATTCTGACCGAGCGCTGACTGCATAAAGATATAAATGATGCCTTCAACTCTGGAGCTGCAGTAGCCAGTAAGGCATTGACTTGTGTTTGGTGGGAATGAGCTTCTGCATGAAAAAATGACCTTGATATTTCATTTGCCTTGAATGATAGTATACGCATATACGCAGAGAGTATGGATGATAGTACACTTTGAAATAACCATGCCTATTTTCTTAGTTGGACTTAACACTTTCACAGCTTCAGACTACTGATTTTTTTCTGTTCATTTTCAGTTTTTGTATCTGACAGCCCTAGAGAGAGTCTTTATAAAAGTAAAAATGTGCAGAATTGAGATGTTCTTGGTTTCATTAGGTAGTGTTTGTGTTCACAGTAGAAATCCTGCCTTTTAGCTAGTGTTAATCATTATAATATTACATTTGAGAGCCTTATTTAAAATCTTAGGCATGCTTTTAGAGTTAATTCTGGTCAGATTAAGTTATTTACTTCCAGTTTGAATTAATCCTTTTGCCAGATTTTTAGCTGGACAGCACACAAAACTTATTTTATGAAGTAAGAGCCCAGGTGCTATTATGAGTGTGTGCAGATTATCATCACCTCCCACTGGACCAAACAGAACACTTCTGGCTTCCAGGTTTTATTTTTAAATCACTTACACTCCTAGGACAAGAAGTGTGATAAAATTAACTGTACATTTTTTATCTTTAAACTGGCTTTGAAACTTGTAACTGGCTTTAAAACTGTTTGAGAGTGGAACATAAAACTTATTTTCTACTTCTGGGACTCATGGTTGCTTGTGGTTTATCTACCAGGTTTGCTAATGGAAAGGCAGCGTAGTAGCTGCAGAAATTCACTTGCTTCTCATAAAGGGCAAAGAAATGTTAGGAGACTCTTTGGCACCTAAATCTCCTCTCTAGGAATCCTAGAAAGCAGTAGGGCCTTTTCCTCAGAATGCAGTCTTTTCTTCACTGTGTTTTATCACAGTATTGGGATGGGTCTGTGCAGAAGTGTATGCTTTATGGCTAAACGCTCTTTCAGGGAGTCCTATATAGGGGTGTTCTACCTGTGTCCATAGCAGCATCTCACTACTTAATTCTTTTAAAATATACTTCCATACCAGCTCCTGGTAGGGTGGACTTTTTTTCTGATAGTTAAAGTAGAGGGATGGGTCTGAGAATGAGATCATTTTGCTTCATGCCTGGTATGGCCTGCTCCTCACCGTGTAGTTGGATAAACTCCAGTTTTGCCACCATAGTTGATGGAAACTGTCCGGCTTTGGATCAGCGATTAAGAATTTGGAATATCTTGGGCTAAGCTCAGAGATCTTTCATGCTGGAAACCGCTGCTCAGGAAATCCTCTTTGTGTTTTGATCGCAAACGCTAAAATGTGCCTGTGAATAATTCTGGCACTAGAAAATACTTCTCATCAAGAGAAGGCAAAGCTGTGCGGGAGGGGCACGTGAACAATTTGAACAGCATGTGCACCACGAGAGTCCGAGGCAGAAGTGGCCTATCTGTTAAATCCCATGGGCCACTGCCCTCGGAGTTTGGTTAGCAAAGTTCCACTAAGCATTGCACTGCATAAGTGATTATTATTGTTCCTTGGTTTCGTGACTATCCAAAATAAGGTTTGAAGTGTCAGCCATCTCAAACAGAGGTGATAACCAATATGAGGAAAACAGTCTAAGCTGTGCTCAGACGGAGAGCTCGCTCTGTGCAAGGAAGGTACACAGACCTTCTTCCCTTGATCCAAGTCCAGCCAGGCTCCTGTGTTTTAAACAATACTCTCCTCTGGGACTCTAGAAGTGGACATTCCCAAGCTGTTCCTCATTGATGGTTCCTTCCCTGAAGCCTTGCCCAGTGTGGACGTTCCTGGGTTGAGTCACTTGTTAGCATCTGGGAGGCCCTTGTTTAATCTCCTTTCCAGGATACTGGCGCAGAGCTCTGCTCCTTTCTAAGAACAGTCCTGAGCACTTGGACCTGGAGTTTTTCATCAGGATCAGGAACTCACTAGGTAATCACTGGGCAGGTGACTACAGGAAAATGAGATTGAAAAGGAACTATTTTGCTGTCTCAGGTAGTCCGGGGCCAACATCTCCTTAAGGGTATCTCCTTGACATCAGGGAAATACACTGTGGGTTTCTCTTTCTCTTTGCTTTTGCTAAACCATCTGTTTGGTATTTGCTTACCAGCTGTAAGCTGTAATTCTCCAGCAGGCAACCAAGGTGCTGCATACAAACTAGGCACAAGTTTCGTAACTTCTCAAGCTCGGTTTCCAAAGTGCCAACATAGAGAAATGCGTACAAAAATGAAATGGAACATAAACATGCTGTCATTTGGAGAAAAGAGGACAGATGCAGCAGTTTTCTTGGTGTAAAATTTTGAAAAAAGCAGTTAATTGTGGCTCTAGGAGAATAAGAGAAAGTGTAAAGAACCACGTTTACACAAGGAGAAAGGAACTTTTTAGGTTCAGGCTAAACAACAAGAGGTGATACGACAAATATTAATAAAAGAGTGTTAAGCCAGCTGGGTAAACTGTTGCAATGTCATGACAAGATATTTCCATTTCAGTGTAGAGTTGGTAAGGGTCGGTTTGGTACGGCAGTCCAGGATGAGGATTTTACCAGCAACATGTGACTTGTCAAAAGGATGTAACAAATGCATGTAAAAAAGTGTGTATGTACTTCAGTCTCATTATCTTGTACAACTGTGTCTGTAAACAGGAGAGTATGGCTGCAGAGCTTGTCAGGGAGAACAGCCTGATGTCTTGTATGTTTTGAATAATTATCATTTAATTCTCTACAACGCTCCTATCCTTCCTCTGCTCTCCTGGGAGTTATAACCATCATTGTCCATTATCCCCCTGCGGATTAGGACCTCTTCACACGGATCAAAATTGACAGCCCTTATGACTTACATAGTCTCTCCAAATCTCGATAGTTGGTTTAAGAATTTACCTGTTTGCTTATAAAAGTCACTTCCAGCAACTTAATTCTCATAGGAAATAGACGCCTAAGAACAAGACTGGTCTGGATTAAATGAAGGAAAATAAACCCAGAACCCTGTACCTCGGCTATGGCACCTTTTGTCCTATTCTGTTACAAATCACCTTTATCTGCTTGCAGTGCTTTTTCTTTTTGAAAAAGTCCTGACAAAGCCTTGATGCAGCTGCTTTGGCTTGTATGAAATTACAGTATTGAATCTGACCCATCAAACAATGCATTGCTTCCTTCTTGTCTGCGTTTCCCTCCCAGTAACGGCATGTGCAGTTGTTATAGGGCTGTGTGTGCTTTTGGTATGCTGAAACCAGGACATATGCTTATAAACAGATTTCTGTGTGATCAGAGGGAGAGAGGGAAATGATCTGCAGCTTGGGGACTGTCTGGAGTTCATGTTGCCTTTGTGCATGTCTGGGGTAGCTCTGCAGAGCCAGGAGAGGTTCAGAGGGCAAGAGGGAATGGAAATGAAAGGGAGCACATCCACCAGGATGAAGTAGCCTCAGGCTCTTGCTCCTCTGTATACCCTCGTGTTGAGGGCCTGATTAGGTATTTTCATTGATGAGTTGGGGTAATAGAGAGAATAGAGACTACACATATTAAATTGGTTAATGACAAGCTGAGTGGCCCTCCAGCTGTGTTGGAGGAGAGGATTAGGAGTTAGTGCCTTCAGGGAGCTCAGTACCTCTCTGATATTTTGCAGAAATTGTGGTGAGTCCAAGATGTTCAGTCTTCTTGTGTAGAATTAAAACCACTACAGTAGTAAGAAAAAGAGGAGAGGGTTCATACGGGAGCATAGTTCAGATGATTAGAAAAGTGCCCATGCAATTGATGCTATCCATATAAAATCAGTTATTTTGCCATAGTATTTGTAGCCTCAGTGTGTAAGGGTACACAGATGTATTTACTGGTCTAAAAACCTTCATGCGTCATTCTTCACATCTTTATTCTGAGATTAGAATTCCAGTAGAGCCTTTCTTTGACCTGAAAGTCCCCTGTATTTTGAAATAGTTAGAAAAGCTGGAAACTCTAGTGGCTTGGTGAAATGTTGTCAATGGAGCTTTTAATTTTTAAAACCCACATTTATGAAAACATGGCTTCTGCGGTTCTCTGATATGGTTGCATCATACTTTGCCAGGATATTGGCAGAAAATGTTGAAATTAGCTTGAGACGTCTTGTTTCACATGCAAAATGTACGTAATTAGAATACTTGAAGGCAAAAGCATTTATTGTAGTCCTAGATGTTTAAGTTAGTGGCACATGTCGAGTGAGATAAAGGCAGAGAACTGCACCCATTCATTTCTGTTTGGTATCACTGGCACCATCTCCCTGTACACCAGAGTTTCTAAATAAACCTTAATGGAAGGGGTTTTGTAAAAATCCACTACCAGTCTTGTGCATATTGTAATTTTGTTTTTCACTTGCTAACAATTGCACTCAAACTAGGGATGTTCACATAATCATAGGAGTGTTTGCTGGAGGGACCTCTGCAGGTCTCTAGTCCGAAGCAGGACTATTGTCAGCGCTAGATCAGATCAGCTGTGGCTTGGTTTAGCCGAGTCTTGGGACCTTCCAAGGATAGGGAGATCCTCAACCTTTGTGGTGACCCATAGCGGGGCTGCACTGCCTGGCAGGGGAAGAATCTGAATGTCCCAAACCACCACACGTGGCTGTGGCACCTTGGTGTGTCTTCTGGCACTACAGAGTTTACTCTGTTGTCTCTGTAACTCCCTTTGGGTAGTTGTAGGTTGCTCCTAGATTGGCCCCCTTGTCTCCTCTTCAGCAGACTGAACCAGCCCAGCTCCCTTCATCTCTCTTCACAGACCGTGTGTCCCAGGCCCTGACCATCTCGATAGCCTCTGCTGGCCCCTCTCCAGTTTCCCCACATCCATCTTTGCCTGGGACAGGAGAAGGGGACCCAAAACTTTATGTGGTATTCCAGCTATGGTCTCGCCAATGCTGAACAGAAGGTGACAAAACTTCCCTCAATGCGCTGGCCACACTCCCCAAATTTGGCTTAGGTTTGCTTCATTTGCAGTGTTCCTCTAATACTTCTGTTTTTCTTCTTTAGCTTCTTTGCATCTGGGTTTTTTCTTAAATCATTTCACAGACTGCTGTTGCTGCTTTATGGACTACCAGGCACCACAAATTCTCAAGCACTGCGCGAGGCTCCTTCTCCACTTAATGGAGGCAGAAAAGCTCCTCTCAATTTTTTCCCACCTATCCCAAACACCTACCACAGCATGGACTGAATTTCCTTCCGGAGGTGCCTCTCTCCTTCTGTAGATCTTAAAGGGAACCTAGACAACTCTGTCAGACAGCTAAAGCTGGAAAAAATTAATCTCACCCGAAGTGGGGAGATGAAAGGCTTCTATTTGCTCGAGCCATTATGTTTTAAATGTGGTTGAGAGTTGGCAAGTACTGATAGAAGAAAACATATTGCTCTCCAGGAAGAGAGACAGGCCCAGCCTGAAAGCTATAGCCTGATGTGTCTTTTGAGTAGCATGCAAGCAAGCATCTCTACATTTTTATCTTCCCGAAGCTGACCTTTCACTCTCTTTAATCTAATCTGGTGCCTGTGATCTTGCTAATTCAATTCCTGTGGCAGACAGGCAGTTACTCACACGCGCAGTCACAAGATGGACAAGGAGTATGGTGTTCCTGCACCAGTTTACACCCATTTATCCTTTATCAGTCAGGCTTCAGACCAGAATCCAAGTAAACTATTGTCAAAAGAGAAAGCTTTTTCTAAGGAAACTGCTGTTTTGGTCATGAAAAATGCATAGTGCTTTGCCTCCATCACAGTTCTGTAAGTTTTGATGGTTTGTATGACTTCCCACAGCACTGTAGTAAAAAAAAATAAAAAAAATGCTGTGCTCTCACACTGTTCAGAATTGGATGATTTCTTCTCTTCCCTAGCTACATGAGCAGCTTCCAGGATTTTTTTAGCGTAAAGACCAATGAGCCAATTAAACAGTTTACCAGAAAGGAGAGTTCCTGTTGTCAATGTTTCCTGGGTTGTGCATGCTCTTGTCAGATCCATCCTTGAGCCATTTTATTGTGTTGGCAGAACAGCCTGGAGAGTTCAGGGAACTTGCAGAAGAGTCTGACAATTGCCAGAGGTTGGCAGGGAAGGTGTGAGGGCTGAGGAAGGGAGAAGGAACCCTCCTGTTTCTGGTGGCCATGGGGGTCAGATTGCTCAGCCACCTGTAGGATATGCCCAGCAATTCTGAAGTGCACTTTTGTAAGGTAGGTTGGGGGTGATTAAGGAAGAATCCTCAGCATCAGGCATCCAAGATCCTTTTTGCCACCAAGTGTGAGTTAATCATATAACTTATTTATGCCTTTTAAGACTATTTTCCATCAGGTTGTTTTCTTGTTTAGGTTTGAGGTTTTCTTTTTTGGGGAAAAAACATTAAATGTTTATAGACCTTTTTCCCCTTATAAAATGAAGTCTTTCTAGAACTGATTTACGTCTTCCTCAGCAACACTAGAAATTCAAACAGAGCAGGCACTTGGCAGCAAAACTGGACTCAGAACTGAGATTGAGAAGTGAAACTTAGCTACAAATATGAAGAGAAGGAAGCTCGTCAGGCTGGGGTAAATATGAGTTATGCAAACCAACAGGCAAAAAAAAATGAAAGGAAACTTCATCTTCATACTCTCTTGTTTTAACTGAGATTATTAGTAACAGAAGTGACAACTTCTTTAACATTATTATATTGAATATCTCTTTAATTAGAAGAAACTATGAATAGTTGATGAATCCTTAGCGATACAGATGTCCTGGGATATGCAGAATGAGAAACATCTTTCCAACAAGCATCTGTAATGCAATACACATTGCAGAAATTAAAACGCTGCCGTCAAATTTGGATTCAGCCCACTGCATCTTGATATTAAAACCTTGTTGTCTCTGAACCGACATTTTGGGAAAAACAAAAGGCGGCTTGGATTTGGAGCACCAGCCCTGGCCTGAGTGTGCCAGACCACCATCCAGCCATCGGCGGCCTAGGAACTTTGCCTGTCCCTGCTGCCAAGACGTACAGAGACCCACCCAAGTCTGAGCTGAAGTCATTGCAGAGCTCTGGGTAAATCTAGGGGATTCAGGCAAAAACGCAGTCTCGCTGCTGACCGAGTGTTTCTTTCCTTGTTATCTGATTGTGTTTCTGTATCTCTCATGTTGCTTTATTCTTGTGGCTTTGACAGTGGCATTTGCATTGTGGGAAATTATATTTATATAAAGGCATGCTTTTATTCAACTTTGGCAGAATGCGGAAGGAGGGGTGAACCATTTTCTGTGGTGAAATCAGAGGAGGGAAAATGATGGATCAGCAGAGAAGGAAGAGCACCCATTTCTTTAGGTTCCTTACAGAGACGCTCCTAAAGCCACTTTACCCAGCAGGTACTGACAACGCAAACGAGACCTAAATTTTTAAAACCAAGTCAAAGGCAGTTTACTGAAAGTACTGCCTGTATTTATAAAACACCTTTCTGCCTGTGACCTAAAGCATCATTTCTTGCCACTGCTGGGAGGTGGTACCTCCATGTCAGTGAAGATAAATTACCCTTGGAGAGGTTAAGAGGTATATTCAGATACCTTGAGAATATAAGGCTAAAGGATGGGGGGCAGGAGGAGATCCCCAAAGGCTTAACTTCTGGTCAGTTGCTTTTTTCAGAAAGTTGAGGGATAACAAATATTTCTAACAGAGACTTTCCAGTCCTTCTGATGTATGTCTGTGTAGCTGATTCAACTTCCACAATTAGGAAAGACTTGTTGCTAATTTCCTGTACATCTACTGCGCTCTCAGAAGCAGCATCTCTCTGGCTGCAGATCAGAATCAGGCTCCCACTGTCTGCTCTTGGGCAGTCAAAGGCAAACAGCGGCAAGTTGCGGCTGTCCCAGCAGGAGAATAGAGAGGAGCGCCCTCTGCTACTGAGCTTTGGCTTTCACTGATTTTGGCCTAGAATTGAATTCAGACTGTTACTTTATTCTCTCCTGTCATTAGCCTTGAAAGCTATCCTGTGTTTTGCCACTCATTGCTTTCCATTTTTTTGTTTCCTCCTCCGTATGCATTATCCTTCCCAGTGAATACATTGCCAGCAAGTTAGCAACAATCACAGATTGGCGGATAGATCAGGAAAGGGAGAAGGTCACAAGTGATTGTAAGATGTAAGTTGCTGTTGGTCAAATGTCATTTTACTCTCTCAAACCGGATTTGAATCCAGTACCTGATATCCTTGGCTCCAAAGGACATTTATGTTCTTTTGGCAGACACTGAAATATGTTTTAAGATAAATCCCATGCTAGGTGTTCAGCTCAAGAATGCATCTGCTCACATTCAGTATTTGGGCTAATGAGCAGTTTGGTCCTTTTGTACAGTATGACAGACCAGGCGCGTACTTTTTAGAATAATTAGCGGCTTGTGTAAAATGGAGTTTTGCAGGCTGGCAGTATTTTTATCCAAAACTTTAAATGTATATTCTGCTGTGCGCTAGTGATAAATATAATTGTTTTTTCATGGGAACATCTTTTGGATTAATTTTATAAAAGTTGTCCTTCAGACTGAATCCTGCATCTGTGTTCAAATTCTGGCTGTTTGGCTCTTTGGCTGAGCTGTCCAAGATGATGAGTCTGCTGCAGTGACAACTGCAGGCGATCTACCTCTTGCCTTGCAGCTATCTTACATAGTGTGGAGATTCTTTGGGAGATTTAAATAAATTATTTCTGTTGCTGCAGAAGGCAAGACAACAGTAATTTCAAACCAGGGCTGGATCTTGTACCATATATGTTGTAGGATTGAACACACTGTGATCAAATTAATTGCCTTGATTTAAAAAAGGTTGAAGTCTGAACTCTACTTGACAGTTATTTCTGGTTAGGATTTTAAAGTTCTCTTGCGTTCCTGACTACCTGCATGTGTGGGCATTTTTGCTCTGTAAGTAAAGAAATTGTTTTGTCAGAAGAGTGTTCAGTCACAGACTGTGTGGCCTTTGGTGGACTTCTGTAGCTATTTCTAAACATTTCTCGTGTGTATGTAGCCCTGATTGCTGTCAATGTCTTTCTCATACCGTCTTTTCATGACTGGCCTGTAAGTTAGTAAGACAGGGAAAGGGCAAGGTAGAAGCATAATCTTGACAGACTTTTCCAAATTTGAGACAAGGTCCTCATGTATTTTAGAAACGCTGGTTAGAAGAGCCCTCCAGTCCAGCCTCCTGTGTGAAGGAAGGCTTTTGCCAACACTGCGTGAGGTTGGCCGTGGCATTGTCAAGTGGGCTCTGAAGACCTCTAAGGATGGAGATCTCACCACAGAATGAGATCAAAGTGTTCTAGTACTTCACTGTCCTTTGAACTCAGTCGGAAGAGAAGGCAGAGGACAGCTGTATTAGCAAATGGATTTTGAACCGCAGTGTTATGTTGATCCAGCATTTGGAGAAACCCTGACATAAATTTCTTTTTACCCATCCAGCTTCTGTTTCATGGGGAATCTGATCTAGAAAGAAATCAGGATTTACAGTCTAGTGCATCTCATGATACTGGATCCAAGGAGCGTGCCCATGAAACCACATCATTTTTGTCCATTGTGCATTATGCTCTCTGCTAATGTGGCACAGCTGCAAAGGCAGAACACTGGAAAAAAAGGTGTTTGTTGGTTATAACATTCCCCACTCCACTTGTGTTGTGTGCGCTCTTTTGGGGCAGAGTCTCCAGCTGGGCAGTAATTCTGGGAATCCAGAATTTGTCTTATGTAGAAGACCTGAGGTCTTGCAAGCAAATATAGAAACTTTGGGTTAACGTTTTGTCAGAGAAGCAAAGAATCTGGATTATATCCTTTTTGGTTTTACTGGACCTTATTCACATGCCCTACCTAAATTACATGTTTTTGCAATTACAGATTGCAGTTGCAAAACTAATAGCCTGCAGATGCTATGCAAAAGCAGAGCTCTGCTGCAGTGAATTAGAGAAGAAGGGGAATTTCTTTTTATGGGTAGTAGTAATAAAACAATTAATTCCTTTTTGGTCTTACAACTTTGTAAAATCTACAAAGATAATTGACAGACTCAACTGGGAGTTACAGATGAACTGCATTTCTGTGCTTATGTAGCCCATGGGAAGGATGGAAAATGGCAGAGAAACATAATTTTCAAATAATTTGGAGCAAACTTTTTTAAATTTTATGATGCTAGTTTGATTGAGAGAGCCTTTAGAAGAAAATCTGATCCTTGTCAAACATAATAGGAGGAACTTTTCCACCAGTACAAGCTGGGATTTTTTTTTTGTCTTCACAGAAGCCCAGAACTGAGTCAACTATTCATATAGACATAACTTTTCCAGCTTATCTTGAAACTCAACTAATTTCCAAAATAACACGCGCACAAATTATCAAAGCATTTTCAAGTCCTTAAAAACCTTTCTATATGATTTTAACCAAAACTGTTTACTTAAACATAGAATTCTGTTCTTCACATCCTCTTACTTTGCGTTTAGGAATTTTTTTTTAATCTGCTGCCAAACCAAAATTACATCATAGCAAATGCATGCATTGTTCTTTACTTTCGAGCCTTGCAAAGCAGTTCCGCAGACAAGTTTAATTGGCTGGATTTCTGTCCAGTCTCTGTCCTGTGCGCTCCTTGTTCACATGGCCTTTCTTTTTCTTTCCTATACAAAGGAAAAAAGACAAAACTACAAGGAAGAGTACATTTATGACAGAAATAAAGTCCAAATGGGGTGCCTTCACCTCACTCACCATTGCAGTCGGATTGGCTTTGCTGTGCCTCATGGTGTGCCTAATTAACATACGTACACGCAAGCTTCTGCTAACTGTGATTTCCTGGAGTATTCCCCCTATTCACAGGGGAAGGCTGATGGTATTTCATGCCTCTTATTTAGGATGTGTTACAACTCAAAAGTGAGATTCAGAAAGCTTGGATGGAAGTGAGCCAAGTTCATCTTGGGTAATTCCAGATTGAGGGATTTGCAGAGGAACAGGGAGCTTGAGAATAGCCAGTCATTTTGCAGCTAGTGTCACTTTGTTAACAGGATGAAGATAGATGTTTCAATAGGATGGAAGGTTAGTGGGCCTGTCTTCTGGAAGTGTGTTTATATTCTGATTCCTGAAGGGAGACAGAATTCCTTCTCTGAGGCCACTGGGTAGATTCTACTGTTTGACTAATAGATACCTAATTACCACTGTATTTCACTGTTATCTTAAGACATAATTCCTCCCCTTTGGCCTTGGAAGTTTAATAAAGGGATTGTAAACCATGAAAATAGAAAAACTGAATAGTATATCAATTTTTTCCACCTTTATATGACATGTGCTTTACAGCTGCCTTTGGTGCATCTAAGTAATACTTTGCATTATAGTCTGTTGTGTATTAGAAAGTTGTTGTGTTGGTCTTCTCCAACCTTGATGGAGTAGTGACTCCATCTCTTGCATTTTTATTCCTGCTTTCTCAGTTGTAACCTTGATCTTCTACCTAGAGGGAGCTGAGTAGGATACCAAATGAAAGAAAGGGCAGCAAATTAAGCTAGAAGGACGCGGGTTCAAACCAAGGGAAAGAAGCGATTCGTACAGTAGAAGTAGACTTGTGGTACTTCTTGCCAAAATGCCTTATAGATGCTGTAAGTTTACATGTGTTCAGGGAAGGACTGGGAAAGTTCGTGGAAGAGAAATCTATTAATAGCTACTAAATATATAGAAGTCACATCTTTGTTACAAAAATCTCTAAAACAGTTAACTGAAAGTGGTTGGTGGCTGGAAGACAGGTAGGGGGAAGTGTTTATCTGTACACGCTGCTTGTTTTCATCTTAGCAAGATGAGTTGGCTGTCCTTGGAGTCAGAGGAGGACAGCATCAGCTCTTGGACAGCAGCAGGAATGCCCAGTCCCGGACAGACAGGAAGAGGAAATCAGGAACAGCTTCAGCAGCAGGAAAGTTTAACTTGTCTCAATTCATTGTGAAACTGGGGCCTCTGCTTTTACACCTGGAGATATTTTTGTGGTGGGTTCACCCTGGCTGGATGCCAGGTACCCACCAAAGCCGTTCTATTGCTCCCCCCTCCTCAGCTGGACAGGGGAGAGAAAATATAACAAAGGGCTCGCGGGTCACGATAAGGACAGGAGAGAACACTCACCAGTTACCATCACGGGCAAGACAGACTCAGCTTGGAGAAAATTAACTCAATTTATTACCAATCAACCAGAGCAGGGTAATGAGAAATAAAAACAAATCTCAAAACACCTCCCCTCCACCACTCCCTTATTCCCGGGCACAACTTCACTCCTGGATTCTCTACCTATCCCCCCAGCGGCACAGGGGGATGGGGAATGCGGTTTGCGGTCAGTTCATCACACGTTATTTCTGCCGCTTCATCCTCCTCAGGGGCAGGACTCATCACACTCTTCCCCTGCTCCAGTGTGGGCTTCCCACGGGGTCACAGCCTCCTTCGGGCACCCACCTGCTCCAGTGTGGGGTCCTCCCTGGGCTGCAGGTGGAGATCTGCTCCCCCGTGGACCTCCCTGGGCTGCAAGGGGACAACCTGCCTCACCATGGTCTTCACCACAGGCTGCAGGGGAATCTCTGCTCCAGCGCCTGGAGCATCTCCTCCCCCTCCTTCTTCACTGACCTGGGGGTCTGCAGGGCTGGTTCTCTCACAGGTTCTCACTCCTCTCTCCGGCTGCCGTTTCTGTCTGTCCCAGCAACTTTTTTTTTCCTTCTTAAATATGTTATCACAGAGGCGCTACCACTATCGCTGATGGGCTCGGCCTTGGCCAGCGACGGGTCCATCTTAGAGCCGGCTGGTGTTGGCTCTGTCAGACACAGGGGAAGCTTCCAGCAGCTTCTCACAGAAGCCACCCCTGTAACTGCTCCCCCTCCCCCCAAAACCTTGCCACACAAAGCCAATACAATTTTTTTTATTTTAAAATAGAATCATATGGTGACTGCTGTTGTGTCTTGGATCTTTTGGGAGTCAAGAGCTACTGGAGAGATGATCTGAATAAATGTCTAAGCCTGAGACACTTCTAGTCCATTTAAAAATCTAAACTAAGTCACTTTAATTTGGCCTCTGTTTTTTAGGTTCCTTTTGGTCTTTAAGGCAATGTAACATAAATTCAATCCAAAAGGAGAAGGGACAAAAAGTAGTTCTTGCTTTACTGATGTTTGCTGTCTCTGTGAACTGCAGAGGACACGGTTCACAGCAGGTCACCATATCCTTAGTAGTGTCCATAACCTTTTTAGTTCTTAATCCAGAAGAGGTCCTTTGCTACCGGTTCTCCTTCACACTGAGAAAACACGGTGCTGACCTCCAAAGCTGAGCCCTGCTCATAGACAAGCAGCAGTGCTGCCATTGAAGGGAAGGGAGGAAATCCTCCAAAGGAGGCTTGTGACAGAGTGAATTTTCCATTCCTCTGAGGTCTCTGGGATTTTCACAAGGCACTCTGACTCACAGCGAGGTGCTTTCCAGTTAGTTTAGTTTTGGAGCCCAGGCCATATCACATCTGGCAGTAGCACAGTTGACAATAAAAGGCACTAAAGACTTCTTCATTAAAAGGTCTCTCATGTGGGAACTAAACTGGATAGCAACTCCCTCTTCTGCAGGGACAGTGACCAGAAAGTGTTCCAGAATGCAGTTAGGTGTGATTTGTAAAAATTTGTCTGGGAATGTCAGAAAGGTGTAATCTTATGCTACAGGACATTTTATTGACTGTGGGATTGAGCTATTTCTGGTAAAATGCTTAAATAAAAAGCATATCTCATCTCTTCATTGTTGTGTGCAAAGTATAGGCAGTAAAAACCACCTGTGCACAGAAACACTGGGTTTGCAACAGCATCAGTGTGCATAGGAGCACTTCTGGCAAAAATAAAAGCAGAAAAAGAAGTTCTGTTCCCACCACTTCTGGGTGCTTTCCTGTTATGGGACAGTCTCCCCTCCCCCCTCAAAAAAGGCTTAAAACTTAGAAAAGTAATTAAATTTTATGATTAGGCGTTGGCAGTTGAATTCTCAATTACAAACTCTCTTCTTTAAGTATGCTGCAAAATCAAGCTGTGTTAATATATGCTAGCTAACGTCAAGTTTAATATATGCAGAACTGGTACTCTTTCAAATTAAGTTAAATGGTTATTGTTAAACCCAAAGTAGTAAAGCTACTGGGGCCTCCCAGGGTGGGCTGTCAAGAGCCGGTGCAGAGAGTCTGAGACCTTGTGAATTTTTATTGTGGGTTTTCTGTGGATTCCTTGCAGTCATTATCCCATCTTTCACTCACTCCCATACTCATCTTTGCATGTCATGGCTTCCCTGTAAGGATCCATGACAGGCTGAGTAAATCCTCCTGTATTTATAAGGTCTACCTTTAAAAAGAAAAAAAAAAAAAAAGAAGAAAAAAAAGTCACATCAACTTTAAAAACAAGGCAGCTTTACAGTTCATGGTATAATGAGCGAGTATTGTGGCTATGAGTCACAGGTTGCGTAGAGGTTTTAACTGGTTTCCTCTCTTTTTTTCTGCTCTTAAAACCATCCCCTGCTTTTCAGATATAAGAGACAGACTGAAATGGTAGGATAGTGGAAGTTTCAGAGGCACCCTCCCCTCTACAGTCACTGCCCTGTTTAACGTCCACTGACAGCGAAAGCAGTGTTGTGGGAACTTCTGGCATTTTCAGATGGACCAGTGCTGTATCCAGTGTGGTGTATCCTCAGGACACCATATGGTTGCCATCACCCAACCAACTCAACAGTGAAATTATACAGCCATTTCCTCTACAAATTTGTAAACTTTCATACACGTCCTTTTCGAACTGACAGAGGAAACCAGAAACAGATATCCCAAGACCTGATTCTCATTTACACCATGATCTGTGCTATGTGCTTTGCAGTGTCGGGAACTGCTGGTGTAAATGAGAATCAGCCCCTAGGCCATGAGTGCATTGCAGGAAGTTCTCCTCCCTGGAGAGCAGCCTCCTTTTGTGTCCAGAGAGCTGCTGAAGTTCTGCCCTGGGTGTCCAGAGAATGAATTTCCAGCTTCACAGGTACTGTTTCCCGGTTAGGAGTCGCATGCCAAAGGCTGCAATGCTGCTAAGTGCGGGTTCGGTGGCCTGTGTAGGAGATCAGGACAGATACATCACATCTCTGGCAACAGCCAGACAGCCTGAAACAATTATTTTGAAATTTTCAAAAAGTGTGAAATCCGTGGTTTATTGAAGAAAAGCTGGCTCATTGGCTCTGTCAGCTCTGGGTTTCAGAAAGTCCAGCTCCTCAGAGGACTTGTACAGGGCAGTCTCTGAAGTTGCATGCAGCTTTTTGGGCCTATGAAAGCACATTTTTGTTTCACACTCTTTGTATGGCCAAAAGCATACCTCTAAAGAAGGTCCAATGTCATCTCATTGACCTGAAACCCCTGAAGATATTTAGAAAAAATAGGTCTGAAAGATAATACATAGATTTGATGCGCAATTTTTTTATGGTCAAAACCCCACTTGTTTTCTATCTGCTTCATCCTAGGATCACTAGGTGTGGTTGGATAGTTAATAGATAAGCTTTTAAGCTGTCAGGACATGCTGAACACTACCAAAAGTAGTGCTGTTAAAGAAAAATGGTACCCCCGGCAGCTTTGGGAAGTTGCCAGCACTTCAGTGGGATGTGGGAAGCTCCTCAGCCTGTATTGGCAGTGGTTGTAATGTGGTCCTAGAATCACAGCGTGAAGATTCAGGCTGGAAGAGATTGAGGCACGATTCCCTGGGAGACCTCTTAGTCATAAACAGAGATTAAAAAATGCCCAGCTACAGTGGTTGTTTACTGTAAGAAGTCTTCTGAAGCTGCCTGGACAGAGTACCCTTTGGCGTGCTGAGGCGCCTGGCTCTATTTGCCCGCTCTGCTCTGGCAACTGTCTTTGTTAGTTGCAATATTCTAGCACGTAGCTGGTCTCCAAGGCAATGGTAAAGATCAAGTGTCCTCAGCAAGGCAAATTACGAAAACAGCAAATTAAGGTTTTCCTTTGGTATTTTAATCCAGTGTCCTTGGAGCTTTTATTCCTGTAAAGTAACAAATGGCACTTGTTTTTGAAAAGGTTATCCTTAGTTTGTCAGAGATGGATCTCCTAATGAAGAGCGGGACTCATTCAGACATCTTGACGAAGTCTTTGTGAGAAGTGAGATAGGGCCTGTCTTGCAGGAGTGGAGTCATGGCTCCCACGTGGATCACATCTGTACTTTGCAGGGTACATGCTCCAAATCAGTGGGAAGGGTCAGAGGCATGGCTGGCCCTTCAATAGCATGACAAACAGTGTTTACATAGGCAGATGTGCTAAATACACTGTAACAAAGCACATTTAAATCAAATTACGTTAATTATTTTCTAGTAGGTAATGCTTTTGCTCAAGACACTAGAAAAGGCTTTTGAAAAATACTTGCCCATACCTAAGCACAGCAGCTAAGAAGGTAAGAAAAATCTAGGGGAATTGATTTGACAGATAAGTAACCTCAGGGATAAGAGGAAAGACAGCTCATGCTGCGAGTGCACAGCCTTGACGGGTTTGGAAATGCATTCCTTTGTGTCTCGTGTCAGTCAGGTATCCCTCAAATGCATGCCCATCTCCTCTAAACATTCCCCGTAGCACTGGTAATAGTTTCCACCATCACAGGCATGCTCCAAGGATTAAATCCTTTGTGTTTCTTTCAAACATGCAGAAATGGAGGAGGAGCTCCACAGATTGCCTATGGCAAGGTGGCATACTGCTCTGCGGGAAAGCGTCTGGTGCTGGGCGCAGCATTGCTGATGGGGCATGCATTACAAAAGCCAAAACAAGCAACATTGCCAATTCTAATAATCTAAAAGCCAAGAGTCAGGCTTATGAAATTATGATAGTTTAAAAAAAAAAAAGATCAAAAAGACTCTGGAGTAGCATGTTTTTTCTCTCTGATGGAACTTTGTGGTATGCAGTGATGATGTCCTTTAACTATGAGAGTTACAAACAATTATTTTATTTTTTTAAAATGAAAGCTAAGATGCCTGCAAGTTTTCATGCATCTAGGTAGTAGGGACTTTCAGAAGCAAACCACATGTCATGAGACTCAGGCTGAACCTGCAGGAGCAGCCAGTTTTGGAATATTCTAGCACAGTGGAACAGCATTTCCATTGCCAGTTGACTGAGGGTTGGAGATACATGAGGCTCCAAAGCTTAATCCCTGTTAGAGCCCTGACAACACTGATCTTATGTAAGAAGCCTTAAAATCTTTATTGCAGTTCCATGTGTTGTTGAGTCCAGAAGCAGATCAGCAGGCACTGAAATAGCCAGCAGAGTAAAAAGATTCAGTGAGGAATTTCATTCTATAGGGGCACCGAAGTTCTAAATGTTTACAACTCTGGTTAATTATATTCTAATTATGTAGTGCCCTGAATATTTTCTGGTGGCGAGGACTTAATAAATGTGATTATTGATCAGAAGTTTTAACAAGTAACAGCTTCAGATTTCATCCCCAGGAAAAAATGTGTTTCTGTATCCCAATTTATTAAATTGTGGCTGGATTTTTAGTATCTATATTTATCTATCTGTCCATCTCATCTGGCTTCAATATCACTGAACTGTAGAGATGATCAAAAGCAAAATGAGAACGGTAAAGCTAGGGTCTCATTTGAAATACTGTCTTTCCAGGCCGATATTTTTCCAGTCATTCTGCCAGCAGTCTCAGGTCTGCATCGTCTATTTAAATTTTCATCTCATCTAAGTGCAAATCTTGGCCCAAGCCAAGGCCATCTGTTGTTGGGTAATAGTTGTGATTTATTCTGCCTCTCGTTGACATTCATGCTCATGGGCCAGATGCTGACTTGTAAGATTTGCTTTTATTCATTCTCAGTTTTATACCATGTGTTAATATCACAAACAGCATTTTAATTTTAGATATTTTTGTCTAGTGTTTAAAATTAGGAATGAGTAATAGCATCACACACCCCTCTGGGATGCAATTCAGCATACTTCAGAACAGGACAGGACAGGAGAAGATATTTTACATGTTAGAAATACATTCAAACACTGTTTCTAAATGTCTAATTTCTTTCTAATCACTAATCCCTACACTCATTTATGTGGCATGTAAAAAATTAGGTATTGCTTTCAAATAAAAGTTGTGGACTATTTGAAGACTCGAGAATGTTGTAGGTAGCTAAACTGTAGGCAAAATATTTATGATACTCTGCAGCATACCCCCTGCTACCTTCGCCTTCAATGTAGAATGAAGGTAGTTATGAAACTTTGCAAGTTAGGACTGATTGTCAGAGGGACACTCCTGCATAGAAAAGATAAAGATTATTCAGGAGATGGATACATTTCCCTAATTCCAGATTTTTAAAAATGGCTCTTTGTAGTAGAGATGGGCAGCATCCAACTTCCAGACAATCTGTGCGTCTTGCACATTAGCTCCTGATAGCAGTTTGGACTTACAGCTGACTGGCTTTTTATATGTCTGTCTTCTTCAAAGTTGGTGTTGAAACACTGAGGAGTTGTGCAGCAACTCCAAAGCACGTTTGGGTACAGAAACACGAGTGGAAATGACTTCATTGTCTCACTATCTGCTGTGGGAGCAGAAGGCTCTGGGTCTTCCCTCCCACACTCTTCAAACTGCTCCAGTAAAACAGAGGAGTAGCAGGGGAATTGATACATGAACGTCCATACCACTTTGCTGTGTAGTTTTAGGAGACGTTTCAGAGTCTGGAAACTAATGGGAAGTTAATGTCTTGGGCAGCAGAGCAGCTTCATCAAAAACAGTTCCCTATGCACCTTGTTTCAGATCCAGTGAGTTGATCTTGTCAGGTTGTGTGTGGAGGGATTACTAGTAACAGTGCACAGATAATAGGTATCAACGTTTTTATCTTATCAGTTTCTGTCTCTAACAGGATTTTGTGTGGTTGAGCAGGATGTGTTGGCCCTGCCATGGTTTGTGTAAAATAAATTCACTTCACTAGGTTAGACTGAATTATAATATTTGCATTTTGTGTATCTGTCGTCCTTCTTATGTTCCTTTGGTTTTGAATATCTGTAATTGTGGTCTAGAAAATAATGCTTCTTTTTGTTTCTCTGAGGCAGGGAAAGAAGACTGTCTGTCTTCTGTAGGAATCATTTAATACAGCTTCAGGTGTTTGGACGTTGTTTGACCAGTCTGAACTAGACCTCATTCTCATGAGAGTCACTGGAGAGCAGCAGACTTCTCTGGAGCTTCAGTCATCTGCAATGCTGTCTTAGTGTAGAGTGAAATACCTGCTGGAATTGCCCACTTCAGTTGACTGATCTAGCAGAAAATTACTTGGTGTTTTTCTTTTAAGCCAGAATTATGAGGAAGGAGAGCAGATAGTGGTGAACTGCTTGTTTGTTCTTCACAGCTCTTGAAACATCATTCACAAAAGTCTGAAATTAGTTGAGATTGAATCTGACTCCTGATATTTAAAAACAAAAGTGGCTTCTAGGTGAGGCAGAACTAAGAAAGGTGAATTTTATACCTCATTTTCAATGCAAGGTTTAGAATAAAGTATTGTTTTCCAGCACATCAGTTTGGTGAAATCTGAATCTGCCCAGCAGTATTAGTGCATAGTTTGGCTGTGTGGTAGTCATGGAAACACAATTTGTTAACTGCAGAGTCAGTCTGAGCCAAGTCTTTGAATTTAACCATGATGGAGGAGATGCAGAGCTGTAAAGGCCAAGTCTGAGGTGTTTGCACTGCCTCCATAGTTACCGTAGGACTCTTACGAGAAGTTGGTACTGCCAGCGTCTGACCTATGGACTGCAAAAAGAGTCATAGAATCATCGAAATGGGTAGAGAAAACCTCTGGTGGCCCAACTTTCTCCTTGAAGTGGAACTGTTGCCGACAATAGATAAGGGCAGCCATGTCTTTGTATAGCTGGGTCTTGGAAACTTCCAGGATCCCCTAGCTCTCTGCTGACCTGTTCCAGGATTGCACCACACTCTGGGTGAAAAACTGTTTCTGAATGTCCAACCTGAACCTCCCGTGGTGCAGCCAAGAAAGCTAATGGTATAGGAGGTACCTGAGGAATTTTCCTTATTTTGTTGCTATCCAGAAATTTGCCTTTTCTGCCATCACACTGCTGTTTATTTCTGTAGAGGTACTCCAATTGTAAAGTCTTGGTGATAGTTCTTAATACATTTTATACATACAGTAAATAAACATGCCATTATAAACAAAACTAAGCCAGGGTCAATTAATGTACCAATCTTCAGATATGTTAGCAAAAAATAGTAGTCAACTTGTAATGATTCACAGGTGATCATCTATGCAGTACTTGTGTTTTGCTAGGTAAGGATGTTGTGGACTCTGAGAAGTATCGAAAAAGAAAAAAAACCAGGATAAGCATTTTTAAGCAATGTTAAAAATAGTCATCAAATCATGACAAGGACATTGTTATAAAATATAGTTTTAATGGACGTCTTATCTTTGGCCTGTTCCTTTGGGAACACTGAATTTCAAGAACAGTTTTTCTGTAAAGTTCATTGTCTTACTGAGTGTTGTCTTAATCTCAGTGGTTCAAAAATGAAATGGGAATTACATATGTAGTCTGAGAATTATACCAGAGTGGTTTTATAATTTTGGTACCAAGATGTTTTTAATTACAGTCATTTATTGAAGTAATGTTTTCTTCTTGTGGTCGGTCATTTGGGTTTGGGAGGGATTTTTCAGTGGGAAAAAAAGAGAGTGATATTTCTGCAATGTATCTACAGAATTTCTTGATATATTTAACACCTAACTTTGCATGTAACTCAGTTCCCTGAATCTTAGACCTAACAGTGTAGTGTTTAGATATTAAAATGGGGAAAATACAGTTACCCTGACATTAAGGAGTTAACAACTGTGTCCTGAAGGAAGACTAATTCAGTCTGCCAAAAAGATAACCTTGGCCAAAAGCATGAGATGTTTGTGTGCCTGTTCTTACCCTTAAGCAGGGAGCTGAAAAGCTGCATGTAAAAGTTTCTGAGTGCTGGGTTTGTAAAATATCGTGGGAGTTTTACAAAAGGGAAGGCATGAAGTGAGATGAGAGCATCAAACTTACTTCTGCCTTTTAATCATGTGAGATAGATGCTGGGTCTTGAAAAGTGAAAGGCAGATGTTCAGATCTGGTTTTATTACAGTTTCAAAAACTTCTTAATGAGTTGGTCTTCACATGTTTGACATGGTGGCACCTGCTGGATTTCGCTCTTCTCAGAGACACTGGAGTGAATTTGGCATTGCTGGGATTGGGAGAGGGACAAACACAAGGGCTGGGAAAATAAAGCTTTCCTTTAATTCTTTGGGACCTGGAAAAGATACTTAGTGATTGGCAGGTTTTTGTTTCACTTAGAGCCTGAGTTAGAAATCTAAACTCAATTTGTCAATTGTATAAACACAGTCTTTTGTTCCTAATTACTAAGAAAGAGCAAATATACTTCCCTCACAATGCCCACTGCATACTGAGATGGTGCAGTGAAGCAATCTTCTGCCAGGGAAGCTAAGCTTTGTAAAGCATGGGAAGCTTCCCTTGCCCTTAGTAGTCCTGTGGTCTTTCTAGATCAGCATAGCACAATAATATGGGAGATGCCTGGACTGGCGCTTTATGTTCTGTTACTTCTGTTGATAAGGGAAGAACCATATGTTCCCAGGCTGCAAGTTGAGCAATTTGAGCTCAGCAACAGAAAAAAAAACCTGAAGAAAGGCTGCATTTTTTCTTGCAGATCAGGTCCATATCCAGAGCACCTCCTGCAGATGCAGCTTCCACTGCTAAAACCCAGGGTCATTAGTTTGAACACTGCTGTCTTGCAGCAGCACCCAGCCACCTCACAGTTGAGATAAGCTACTAAAGCACAGCTTTGCCGTCAGACTTCCCTGGTAGGTTTTGTCAGCAGAGCTCATATTTCACACCCCGTCACAACCCTGACTGATACAGTCCTATTGCACGAGGCATGTGGTGTAGAGTTTGACATAGATATAGCAAGATGACATTTATATATAAAGCAGACAGCACTGCAAGTAAAGGCTCCAGTTCAGCAAAGCCCTTAACCACATGTTTAAATATCATTGAAGTCAAGTTAAATTACTTTACTCGTATACATAAGTATTCTGTTGAACGAGGGCCTAATAGTAGTTTCCATCTCTTTCCACATGATCAAGGCTTTTTCATATTCTCCTGCGTGCGATAGGGATTTCTTCTCGGTTACACAGCATGAACAATTGCTGTGACTTTTGGAAGACTCCCTCAACAATTTCAATTTGCTAAGCTGTCGTAAATAGTTTTATGTGGAATGCCTGTAAGACAGAATGGAAAGGAATTTTCCCAGCTCTGTACTTCCAGGGTAGATTTAACACATCTTTTCCCCTATTTTCCAGGACCACCTGTTATTGCCAGCCACCACACATAACAAGACCAGAAGACCAAAGATGTCTATAGTGTTACCAGCTGTCAACATCAATGGTAAGTCCAAAACATGAAAGGAAATGATAGGAGAATAATTGCAAAGAGATGTGCCTGACTTGTACGTGGAAACCTAACTTAGATCAAATGACTGTCACTATAGCTTTGAGAAGTCAGGCTGGTCATTACTGGGCCTTAGTCGCCAGGTCCCTGCTGGAGCTGGGATGCTGGCAAATCACCGGTGCCTGGTCACCAAGACTTTAATGAGAGGCTGCCTGACCTGGCTTGCAGTTGTGCAGTATCTCAGTCTAGCTCCTTCAAGGACAGGGGTGGTTGCCATCCAGTCCTGGTGATTTGTACACGGCTGATTAAGGGTTACTTGAGTGAGATCTAGCTTCTCTATCTTGGTGGCTACAAAGATCCCATCGAGTGTGGGGACTGTCCTCATCCTCTCATTTGGGTTCCTCCTATGCCTGCTTAGCAAGGCAAATTCCTTGGCCTTACTGGTTTGTTAGGATGCTGACTGCCTTCCATTGGCTTGCTCAGCTGTTTACCACTCTGTTATACAACACTCAGTGTGAGTGGGACTTCTCAGCACTGCATGGTCAGGATTAATAATAATCATGTTACAGTGCTGCAGGACAGGAGAGAAAACAGCTTTTGCACTAGGGGCACAAGCTTATTAGCGAACAGAAATGTTCTTGATCTGCATTTTAGTCCCACATGAGAGACAGGACATGAACTGTATAAATATATCATTAATTCATACAGTGAGTAACTGCTGAGTTAGGACATGTTTGGGCACAGGGTCACTGTTACAGTCATCAAACGCATCGTGAACCTTGTAACAGTGTAAACTTTACTTTCTGAGTATCTGTGCACGTAATCCTTTTTAAAAACTTATGTTTTACAGTACAAGTGAATCATAACCCCAAATGTTTTTGTTAAATTCAAGCATGCCGAAAACATTATCTGATGATGCAAATTTCCATAAACTAAGAAAAAAAAAATCAGCTCAGGCTTTCAGCATTTTGATAATTACATTTTCCCATGCAGTACAGTAAGTCGAGTGTGATAATCTATAACCAGCTATCTTAGGGGAATTTTTATTAGATGTATCAGAATTTTTTTTGGCATTTATCTGCCTGAAACTCCCTTTTCATGTCCATTACCAAAATCCTTTTCTGGCTGACCTGAATTATCACGTGTGCAAATGGGCACTTTATCACTTGAAGAACAAACACTATTTCTAAATTACAAAGTTTTTCTTCTTAACATGTTACTGAGTCTTGTTTTACTTGAAATAACTTCTCAGTTATTGGAGTAAATATAATTTGGAAAATACACATCAGAATCCAGTGACAAATCTTATCCTTCATTAATAGTGAAACATTGTGAAATTACTTGAGTTCTTTGGGCTTTTTCTTCAGAGCATCAGCATAATCCAGGAAATAAAAAAACATCCAGGGATTTGGGCAGAGATGTTGAAACAGATGAGACACAAGGATAGCATTAAGTAAACAACAGCATCAAACACTGCTTCCTCTGTGACACTCAGCCAGATATTAGGAAAAAAATTACAAGATACACAAGACCCAGTAGGTAACTTGGCTTGATTTTTAATTTGATTATTAGTAGATTACCTGGAGGAGATGATTCCCTAAAAAGTGCTGCCTGGGAAAGAACCCATTTCTTTCCTTTGAGAACATTGCTCCTCCACCCTATTCTGCCTCCGCAGGGACTGAGTACGTCCTGAACAAGCATCTGGAAGTTAGCTGACAACAAAGCTTTCCTCCCAGCTGTCTGCTGTTCTTTTAAGCCCACCTTAATTCTTTGTCCACCTGCAGAGAGTTGGCTGCTAGAAGAGGACGGGTCTCCCTGGGAAGAATTGGCAATACTTGCAGTGAAAGAACTTGTCCCCTCCTGCCTTTTCTCATGCCTCAGCCAGATCTCTGTGGAAGAAGGGAAACCTTTTCCACTGCCACTTAACTTGCCCACCCTTTTTGCTGCCACAACCCTGGCAGAGGAGATAAAGGGAATGCAAGTGAAGTGGCTTTGGCTTTGAAACTTTTTCGGAACTTCATGACTTGCTTTCTTCTGCAGGATCTTTATTTGTCTGTATACTAAAGTTTACCCATGAGACTGTTTCCAAACATGAAACAGTTTACAGTTCAGTCTAGAACCCTTTGAACTGCTTGGACAGTCTTTTCCCAGCAGGACTGTCATCTTTTTCTGATTGCACTTTGATTGCTTGAGTGCCTTCTGAGCTCTGCTAGAGACTACCTTTAGCTGGCTTGTGCCATTCTGATCACCGGCTGCAGGGACAGAGAACAGGTATGGACAAAGATTAGGAAGTAAAATGAGTTGTCAGTCGCTGTCCTGCATGACTCGGCATGGAGGTTAACGACATGGTTCTGTGAGGTTGGTCTGGCAGTTTTCACCAGTGTACAAAGCAGAAACAAGTTTACAGTTTGAAGAGTTTTTCTTGGAGTGAGGAGTTGGGGCAAGTCCGGCCAGTGGCAGTCCTAGTGCTTTGCAACTAATGACAAATCTCAACAGAAAATTTTGTAGTAGACGTGTGCATGTATGTGTGCATGTAAGATGGAAGTTTCAGAGAACAATATTGTATAAAGCAATAACGGTATGTTACTCATTTGCAAGATAAAAACTTGGTAAAAATTATTCAGTTGTTGCATGTTGGAAAAGAGTAAAAATGGCCGTTACCTTGTAACTTTCTCCTATGTGCTCCTTCTTCTGCTCAGCCTGAATCACCCATGCCCCTCTCTGAGCATGAGGATAAGCCAGCAAAATCCCCACTGAGGGCTTCTGTGCAGGTGCACAGAAATATGTTTAAATATTTAAATATATTTAATATGTTAACATATGTTAAATATGTTTTAAGTATTACATTTTTTAAGAAAGTATAGTAACTTGTTACATATTGGTACATGCTAATCCTCCCCTTCTTACCCTCTTTTCCTTCTTCCCCACCCTATTCCAAGCCCCTTTCCAAGCCCACTGGGCCACCCCCACAGTTCACAGCCAGTACTTGCTGTCATCTCCTCCATTTCTGCCTCCCCAGATGCTCTTGCAGCCCTTTACCCTTCTCCCATTTCCCTGCTGCCTGCTGTCCCTCAGTACAGCTCTCCCCTTGGCCTCTGCAGCCAGCCATGCCCACGTTTTGACCTGCTTCTGCCCAACATCAAAGCCCCAGCATTTGTGGGCACAAGTAGTACTCACAGAAAATTTCCCTGATGGTACCTAAGGACCTTAGGGTTGGTAAGCCTGGAGGGAAAAAGGCAGAACTTGGTAGTCCTAGTCCCACTGTACATGGTTTTGGGGGGACCATTAGTGTGCCTTTACTGAGAAGTTGTTCCAAGAAGAAGTATCTTGCAGTTTCTCGTGGGAATGAAAGCCAACTGCAATTTACAGTTAAACTCCGACTTTTGTTTTTAAGCAAGTCATGTTTGTTATGCTGGATTGCAGCTATTATTTTAGAAATCTAACTATGCACTTGAGACCAGTTAAGTCTCCAGTAGATTTCATTCCTAAATTTGCTTTTATTGTAATTCAGAGTCTTGTTGGCTCATGACACCAATTCCAAATTGACATATAGGCCGTGCCTTTCTTGAAGTTTAAATGAAAACATCTGCCATTAGCCTTCTATTTACTTAACAGCTGTAAAAAATGCAGTGGGTTATAACATTGATCTTTGGATCAAAATAATCTATAGAGTACAGCATAGCTAAGCCACTCTTCCTACCCCAAGCACAAACCTTTTGCCTCTACAGGATGCCTGAAGCTTTGCAACACAGCACACATCACCGGTAGTCCTCTCCTTGCAGGATACAAAAGTGAGAACATACGTACAGTTATTCAGTGTAGGAGGTAGCATTCAACATTTAGCCCAAGAAGCCACTTTCATGAATACATTTCTCCCTAGGATTAGGTTAGGTACTCTCACAGCTTGCACTTCCATTTGGTAGGAGCACCTGTAAACATCTGTACAGGTGTGTAGTCGTCATGAGTACTGGTGGCCTTAGCAGCAGCACAAAGACCAAAAAGGCCTTTTTTATTCTTAGGATCCCTGTGCAAAACAGTTCCCCATGTGTGGAAGTCCTTCCATCATTTGCTCTCTCCAAATTGAGGGTTGGTGTCTGCGCTCTCAGACAAACAAAAGTGAGAGACCTGATGGGAAAGCCCCTGGTGAGATCCGAGGCTCATTTTCTGGAAATTGGCAGCCATGACAAAGGGAGTTTTGAATTTTTTACAAATATTCTGGATAGGTCCTTAGTCTAACGGCACACAACAGCACTTGTCTTCAGTCTTCCTTTGAGATAGCTGTTTGTGTGCCTGACCCTCTATAACATATACGTTCCTGGGTTCTTAAGGAGCCTTGTTCTCTTAAGAGTTGCTTTTTGTCATGAAACAACAGCAAAATAGTCTCCTAAAGGCAGAAATTTACTGTGAACGTGATGGCGAGTTTCGCAAAGTCCATATGCTGCGTTGTGTTGGCCAGCTTCTGATCACGACCACTTCCTTCAGCCTTCCTTCCTAGCATCCATCATCACACTGATGTAACAGACTTCAAAAGTGCTCTGAAATAATACACATTCTAATTAAAAAGGTCAATAACAAATCTAGTGGTGAGGCTTTTTGATCAAAACGGGAGCAATTTCTGCCATCAAGCAGCATGATTATTTGCATGCAGCTACAAAGAACCTTCTTTCAACTGACAGCCATGTGCAAGCCACTCACAGATGTCCAAGGCTGGTAGCAAACTGTCTGTGAAAAATCCATAAGGCAAATAGAACCCACACAGGCTGAGAAGGAAAATAAAAACAAAAGCTCTTTGGAAAGTGACAATGTTCTGTAAGTTCCCATGTCTTAGCGTTGAATAAATAAAGTCTCCAACTTCCTCTGCCTTTTAGGGTCAAGCAAACAAAAGATGCCATTTCCGTCTTTCAGAGCAAGAAGCAATATTCCCAGTCAGTCATTGAATGAGGAAGGTCTAAAACAATACATACCACTTAACGGCAGCTGACTTCACTGAAGGTTGCTGCTTAACATTTTAGGTAGCCTTCTGTCTCACTTTGAATAGCTTCAGAATGGTTTCCAGGAAGCTAATGGCCCCAGCTGTCTGGTGTTGGTTCTTTCTTCTCTTCATGCTTAGAAGCCAAGTCTCAGTCCCTGTGACTCCCTCTCACAGCTGCTGTTCTTGGTCCCAGACTGAGAAGCTCATGCCATTCTGGTAGGTACAGAGGACACGTCTCTTGACCACACAAGCATGATCTGTAGAGATCATTGTTTCTGCTTTTATATCTGGATTTAGCAGAAAGTGCTGAAAATTCAGCACAACATTACAAGCTATAGTGTATGAGCAGAAGGCTCTGGAAGTTGCGTATGTAGGATTGCAACCTATCTGTGAGATGAAAGAAGCATGGCTGCTAAGGTTTTTTAAGAAGGTCACTGAGAATCCTTCAAAGCATCAAAACCTCTAAACCAGGACGTAGGAAAATATATCTGAGAATGTCTCCATGCTCTTAAGTCTACAGGCCATTTTGAAAATGCCACCCTTATGCTTCTTGAGCTGCCAGTTGAGGAATATAGCTCTCGGATAGACCTCACTGCAACAGCTGATTACTGAGCCTGGACTGAGAAACCAGGAGAGTCTGCTGTCTCCTGTGTGCGGTCATGGACAAGCAGCTTGTCAGGTTACTGTGGTTCTGCTGTAATTAGGATGGTTTGCTAGTGTCACAGATGTACTTCAGCTCTCGTGCTCATGTAAAGCTATGCTGTAGAGGTCAGGATTGAAATCACGGCAGAACGTATTTTGTCAAGAAATTTTAACGACAGATTTTAGTTATATTGTAAGATACTGTTATTCTCGCTTCAGTTCTCTTTTCAAAGTGATGTAAAAATGCAGTCTACCAAAACAGACTACCCCCCAAAACTTTCCTACATTTCTTTGAACATCGGAATTGATCATTGCCTAGATTCAACCTTAAATAGAACTTTTCAACAGATTTTGTTGTCTTTGAGAGACTCTGCTCTCCCCAACCATTGCCTGTTAACATATGTTGTCTTTGACAGGAAGGAGAAGATTAAATTATTCAAAAAAGTATGAAAGAAATCATTCAAGAATCTGTGCACAAAACTAATGGAATCTGTGTCACTTGAGTTCATGTTTATTTAGTTAGACAGGAAACGATCAAGAAATGAAATCATAAAGGCTTATTCCCCAATGACTTTTCATAACGAGCTGTTTACCTAAATTGCTAAATGAGTAACCTATTTTTATGTATTCAAAAGAACAGAATGATGATTTCAGAGGATCTTTTGTGCCTTTTTGCCCCTTCGTTAATACAAAAAAGAATATCTCTTGGGTTTTGTGTGATAGAGCAGACGGAGCCCCAGTGTGACTGGTCTTCCCTGTATAGATGGGATAAATGCTACAGATGGCATTTTCTTGGGAACTTGCTGTTCATGAGGGGGGTAGAGAATGAGTCATAAGTTAATTGGACTTTGTACTTAGTATTTCCAATGCCAATGTTGAGTTATTACACCAGATTGTTTTTTTCCATATAAAAGACACACTTCTATAAAATTCACAAAGCAGAAGAAAAAAGAAACCCGTGACATTAGCTGCGAGTATGGATGCCAGTATGGAGTTGCAGAAGGAGCCAGATTCCATTTAGAACTGACCGTGTATGCGTCTCGCTGCAGAGACCCTATTTTCTAGATGTTCATTAACCCTGGATGCTGATACTGCCATGTAGGTATGCTCTCCCACAAAGCTTCACAGAGTGCACTGCGCTGACAGCTGTGCTGCAAAGCAAAGAAAAAATTTTCATCCCGATCTGTGAGATTACCGTCGCCATCTTGGCTACATTGAACTGTGTTTGTGCGGCACATCGTAATTCTAGCCTCGAGCCCAGCTGATCTGCCTTAATACATTTTCAAATGTTGTAAATTAAAGATTACATAATTCCTCTTAGTGTTAAATTATAGGTGGCAAACACAGTTTTATGTTTGTGATACATAGGCCAACTCTGGTAGCTCTTTATTTCTGCAGTGATCTGAAACATAATTATCCATAATGAGCTCACCCTGTAAAAACATAAAAAACTGCAGCAGAGCTGGTAGAGTAGGTTCACATTTATGAGTTCTGTCTTGAGAACATCACTGGAGTAAACCTAGAGATTAGTAAAAACACAGCAGTCCAAGATGGTCTTTTTCAGTGTTCGGATTGCAGTCTCTAAGGCGACTGCCGCCAGCGGGGCCGGGAGGCCTTTGCCTTCTTCTCATATCCCAGGTCAGTCCTCCACGCTGCAGCTTTTCTCACCCTCTTCATACAGTCCACCTTACCTCTGGTGCTTCCTGGGTGTCCGCCAGGCTTGATCCTTTGTAGCAGGGTTGCTGTAGGAAAGCATTTGAAAAATATGTCCCGAGCATCTGAAGAACATTTTTGGTCATCCACCACTTCATTGTACATCATGTACCTCCATCCTGTCTTATTCTGCAGTGGCCCCAGATGAAGGGACCGTAGCATATCCCTGTACAGCACAAATGCCTTCTGGGTGAATGTGGATGAAGAAATGATTGCCAGCCCGAGCTGCTCCTCACCGTGAGAAAGGAGGCACCTCTGTGTCAGAGCAGGACTCATACATTAAAGCTGTAAATCTCCTGTTGCCGTAGCTGAGAGACAGAAATGTTTGAAACAGACGTCTCACTTTTATTAGCATGCCGCATTCAGATAGGCACTCTGCAGCATGTGTGTGTGACTTTTTTTAATTAACTGGCAAATGCATTGAATCAGAGAAGCTCATGTGGAGGAAAGTGCTTGCCCCACACAGATAGAAGCTTCACAGAGATGGTGTTAAAAATACTCTTCTACGAGCAAGAGCTGATCACAGTATCTAAATAAATGAGGTAATTTTATGTATCCAAGTGAGACAGGTGGAAAATTCAGCTCACTCTTTGGATACCATCCAACCTATAAAGACATTTCAACTGTAAGTGAATACAGGCTCTCATCAGCCTTCACTCTTAAATCAGTGAGACACTTTAACGCTAGGATACAAATGATATTGAGTGATAGAGAAGGTCCATGTCAATGAAGAAGTGATGCTGCCTCTTGAAAAAAAACTAAGTCAAATACTTAAACTAATTTTATCAGTAAGGGCCAATTTGTAAATTGCAATGGTGAAGTACATACTACAGTTCAAAGGTAAGGGCTAAATAAGAACAGGAAAACATATTAAAAGAAAAACCTATAGGGTAAAATGCTGTCAAATGTTATAAAGATTGATTAAAGATTAAAAGCTCAGCGCAAAAGCCTTTAAAAGGACCCTAAAAAATCCAAAGGGCTTAAGTAACACATTAAAGTCAATTCATAGAAGTAAGAAGATATCTTTTAAACAATAGACATTGTAGCCAAATGAGGGAATAGAAAAAAGAGGACAATTTCTGGCAGACTAAATGTCAAACCATAAGAAGTCAAGCCAGGAAAAGATATTGAGGAACAGCATGCCTGAGGCATAAAAAAAATAATAAAAACATTTTTCAGAGGAAGCCTGCCAGGGAATCTCTAGTGCCTGTAGAGAACCAAGGTGTCAAAGAGCACTTAAAGTTGAAGTCAGCACTGTTGAAGGAAAGAGCAAAAACTTCTTGTGCTGGTGTTAACCACTGAGGCTGTATAAATATCAGGAGAATGGCAAGTGACAAATAAGGCAAACTTTTTTAAAATGGCCTCAGGAACTGTAAAAAATCAAGTCTCACTTTTGCACAAGCTGGCTGAATCTGTGAGAGTTGAGCATGCTGTGGTACCTATGATAGATTGGGAAGAGATAGCACAGCTTCTGCAGAGGAAAGTGCTACCTTAGTGCTCCATCAGAGGCCTTGGAGGAATAGCAAGTGTGAGGATAAGGGTGGTCTCTTCAGCACAGTAACATACCTGAGTTTTCAAAAACTTGGAAAAAGGTAGTTCTTCAGAGACTGCTAAAAGAAAGCAAGCTTTTGTGAGACAGGAGGGAAGGCTCACTTGTGGATTAGTATATCCCTAAAAGGTGTAAATAAAAGGTGGAAACAGATGGTCAAATTTTGCAATGAAGGGGTTATTACGAGTAGACTCCCACACGGTCTGTGCTGGGGAGATGCTCATGCATCTCCAGGCACAGGCTGGAAGGTCTTGGGAGGGAGCGCAACAGGTTCAAGTTTAGCAGGTGATACTTGGTGGGAAAAAAATGCAGAAAAATTTGCGTGGGAAAAACGTTCCTGACCAAACACACAATGGCAGGTTCTAACCGAGCTGTTACTGCTCAGAGGAGCCACTGCGCATCCTTCCCTGAAGTGTTGGCTTAGCTGAGGAAGAAGAGCACTATAATTTATTAGAGAAGGAGTAGAAAACAAAACATGAACCATCTTTACAGCCCTGCTGAATCCCCATCTTCAATACTATACATTTTTGGTCATAGATGTTTATAGATATATATAAAACAACAAAAGATGCAGGAAAAAAGCAACATGAATGAACATTAAGGGTAACAGCTTCCCTACCACAGCAACTACTGAATTTGACAGCAATGGCTGAGGGAAGGGTTATAACAGAACCTGAAGAACCATGAATGGTGTAATAAGGTAGCTAGGAAGCAGTTATTTACGATTTCACATATCACCAAAAGTACAGGCTTGCCCTGACTTTTGCTTGTGCTACTGGTCACTGTTAGAGGCAGAAGTACAGGTTGGATGGGACTTTGCTGCCAGGACTTTGCTTTTCTGCCTGTGCAGAACAGCTGTCCTCAGGCAGTACCAAGGCTAGAAAAGGAGACCAGCCAGTCTGCCAGCGCAGCAGGAAGAGGAGGAGTTGCTGGCATTTAAAACCAAAGGTAGCATTGGGCCAGAAAGGTTTTTCAGCTCTAACAGCATCTGTAAGATGCTAGGCCCATGGTAGGGACCGAAGGGACCGTGCCCATGCATCCCAGTCCCTCCCTGCTGCGCTCAGAGGGAGCAGTCCCCTATGTGCTGTCCTGGGACAAGCCCTCCAGCCCTTGTTCTTGAAAGAAGCCTTTACTGGAATGCCTTTCTAGGCTGCTCTCCTGTGTGCAGTTATTTGTCTTGTAAGTGGGTATGTCTGGATTTGCAGGCTGTGCGGAGAGTTTGTTTATACTTTTTGTGCCTCCCAAGCAGGCATGGGATGGTTCTGCCTGACAGAGTTGCTCTTTCTCCAGTCTTTTTCCTTCACTCCCAAGAGAGTTTTCTGTGCAGCAGAACAGCTTTGCCCCTTGTCTTTGTTTTCTCTTCTTTTTTTTTTTCCCTTGTCATTAGCATTGCCACAGCTGGTTAGGTTTCAAATATGGCACAGATCTGCCACTGACCGCGTTGCCCACAGGCGCTGGCCTTTTCCAAAAATCACGTAGTGGTGTAAGCTAAGGGCATGTTGTGCTCCTCATCCGCAGCCAGTGCCCATCTCTCCTGTGGCTCCATTATTTACTTAGGAAGGCACAGAGAGCTTGTTTCCTCCAGTTTTCCTGCTTACCCCTCATGCCTGTATATATCCCGCTTGGATAGCCCCTGGCACCAATGTTCCAACAGCTTAGGCATGGGGAGAGACCCTGTCTCCTTGCTGTCAGCTCGTGGCTTATCAAAGTGACTTTGATTATGTGGATCCAGTGTTTCTGACCATGGCCCCTGTTTTTGTATGCGTATAGACCCAGCAGCCTGGCTCACTGTTGGAGAGGTGCTCAGAGACCTGGAGAACTGAAGTGCCCAGGATTTCACTTAACCTGGGCCAGGGACTGAGGACAGCCGAGTCCACAGAGGCAAGACCATTGCAACTGGTTTGTTTGGAAGTAGTTCCAAGCAGGAATTTACTTTCAAAAAGAGAAGTTATTTGGGTCACAATATAACTTTCTCCCTTGCCTCAAATAATCCTGTCTAACAAGCAAATCTGTAAATGTTTTAGGAACCCTGCTGTGTTGTTGCAGTGAGTGTATTTTTAGTCTGTGTAGCTGTTAGAGTAACACTGCTTCATTTATATACTTATTTGGTAGTGTATACCAACCCTTCAGATGGAAACATTGTGCAGATGTGCTGGGTAGGACAGTCAGGGCTGCTCAGCAGAGATGAGATGGAAGATTGCAGAAGTGACAGTGCAGAGAAAGCCCCCTGAATTATGTCTGAGGACAGCTGCAGCCCTTCAACAGGCCAGCCCCAGGGCTGCGTGCAGCTGGTGCCCTCATCTTCTTCTGAAGCTTGCGCTTTCTGAACTCTGTGCTGCTCTAAACATAAGCTCTGTTTTGGGCCAGGGCAGGTTGCAATATAAATTATTTGGGTAGTTTGGTGCTAAATCATTCTTTAAATCTAACTTTAGCATCGTCAGCTTGGCACAGCTAATGCAAAGCAACCAGGTACTGGAACACATCTGGTGGCTCTTTGCAAGCTGCTTTGGTTCCTGCTGGTGTAATACATGGGGTTACAGAAGGGGCTCCAGGTGTAAATTAACACTGACACAGGCCGTCTTTGGAATCTGGTGTGGCAAAGCAAACTTTCTCATTGGAAGGAAATGTGGAAAGTATAAAGGGCATGAGTAGCTGTTCAGCAAAGATGGTTTTAAAAGAGTTGGTGGTTTTGTATCACCTTGCGCAGAGATAATTCCCTGGCACCTACTTTGACATCAACTAAACTAATTCCATGGATAGCAGATTCACTCTACACTATTGTCCACGAGGAGGGAATGATTCTTTGGCCTTACTGTCAAAGACAGGTAGTTAAAGTAAAGATGGGGCAAGCGATTTCCCTTCCTGTATCTTACCAGAAGAAGTGAGGACATGTAGTCCAGATGTACGTGGCTGACGCTTGCTTAACTGTGTATTTAGTGAGCACAGTGGGAGTAGAGCCAGGCAGGTTCTGACCACTTTAACAAGTCACCTACTAAGAAATCAGCCAGTAGGTACGTGGGTTACCTACTGCAAAGGCAGCTGGGGCCTTAGAAAAGAGTCTGAGGATTGGGGATATCAAATCAGTGGCCCAGGCCCTAAATTATACAGTATTGGTCTCAGAGTATTTTTTTGGGTAGTCCGCTGTGGGACTGTTCTACCAAATTCATAGATGATTTGGTAGAACAAGGGTCTATCAGTGTACCTAAGGTGTGAGCACACCTTCAGAAAGCTGCGAAGCTCTTCCATGGTGTTTAGTTACAGCCCTGAAACACTTCAGCAAGGTCAGGTGGCATTTCAGGGGAGCTCTGTTTCAGCCCCTCTGTGAACTGTGCAGTGTTCAAGACAAGCATTTTCCTGCAGCAAAGCCTTTTGGGGAGGGTACATGTAAGTGGGAAAGGGTAAATTACCAGAATAACGTGTTCCTGCCCTATGACTGCATCCATGGGGCCAAACAGCCCACTGACGTGTATAGAGTTTGAGTCTAGAGAGACAATTGACATCACCATTTGTTCTGACTTACTGCAGAACAGACACTAAGATTTTCATTGCCTGCCTCTCAAGCCCTCCGCCTGTCTTCTGCCTTTCTCTAAGACAGCATCTTTTATAGAAGTAGATGTCTGATCTCAAAGGTGGACATTTGAACATTCAACTGATTGATACGTGTCAGTACTACTAAGGGGAGAAGGAGGACTTTGGTTTAATGGTCTTTCTCATAAGCCAGTTTTGAAAATTTAGTGCTTCAATTATGAAGACAATCTTCCATCATCTTCAGTAATTTGTAACAGTAGTTATTACCCTCAGCCTTATTTGCTAAACGTTTTTGGTTTGGACTGCAGACTTTAGCTTTCGTCAGTTGGATCTTGCAACATGTTTGTTTTTAAGAGAAGCTGCCATAAACCCTAGAGAGCAGCAGTGGGGAATTAGATTTCTGTTCCCTAGACCAAGCTCATGCTGGGAGTTTGGTACAGCCCGCGAGAGCCAGTGAGCCTCTTTGAGAAGGTGCCGTCAGAGAACAGCAACGCTTGGCACAATTACCTTTGCTGTTAATTTGAAATAGTCCATCATCTGAAGCACAGCTTTTAAACCTGTTAACAAATAATTAGCTGCAACACAGCCTTTTGGCCTGGGAAGGATAGCTTCTTAAGCCTGAGGCTGTACCGTGTGAGAGGCTGTATGTTCGGAACTTCAAAGAGGAGCAATAAATCTATTTATAAATCCAGACACCTCTACAGGACATCCGTTCCTGTGTTTTCACTTATGTAATCCCACAAAACATCAGTCATAGGTAATTCAACACAATAAACTTTAGAAATAATTCAGTGTTGGTGTTGCTCTGGGCTATTAAGCAGCCCTGTGTAATGCACGTTGGCAGTGCTGACCTTGCAGCCAGCAAATGAGCAGCGGCAACGCGCAGCAACTTTGGGCTGTCAGTCCTGCCTTCACAGACACCTCTGCCTGCATTTGCCTCCCCGTGAGGTGTGATGGGTACGTGCTCAGGCAGCGCAGTACACGCTGACCCGAGCATTGAGAGAAGGCACTGGTTACCTACACTGACCCCTCCAGAGATCAGCCATACGCAACTGGTGAGCTCAGCGCTCGTCGGGGCCTCCCTGGAAAACCCACCTTGTGCTCCACTGGTGTCTCCCAGATGTTGGTATCAAATCAAATCAAGCTGACTGAGGGAACTGGCGGAGGTCCTTGCCAAGCCACTCTCTATCATCTGTCAGCGATCCTGGTCAACAGGGGAGGTCCCAGAGGACTGGAGGCTTGTGACTCCCATTTACAAGAAGGGTCAGAGGGAGGATCTGGGGAACTGTGGGCCTGTCAGCCTGACCTTGGTACCAGGGAAGATTATGGAACGGTTTGTCTTGAGAGCACTCACGTGGCACGTCCAGAATAAGAAGGGGATCAGGCCCAGTCAGCATGGGTTTACGAAAGGCAGGTCCTGCTTGACCAACCTGATCTCCTCCTACAACCAGGTGACCCGCCTAGTGGATGAGGGAAAGGCTGCGGATGTTATCTTCCTTGACTTCAGCAAGGCCTTTGACACTGTCTCTCATGGCATACTCCTTGAGAAGCTGGCGTCTCATGGCTTGGATAAGTGCACTCTTTGCTGGGTGAAAAGCTGGCTGGATGGACGAGCCCAGAGGGTTGTGGTGAACGGGGTGAAATCCAGTTGGCGGCGGGTCACAAGTGGTGTTCCCCAGGGCTCGGTGTTGGGCCCTGTTCTGTTTAATATCTTTATCAATGATTTGGATGAGGGGATCGAGTGCACCCTCAGCAAGTTCGCAGATGACACCAAGTTGGGAGGCAGGGTCGATCTCCTTGAGGGTAGGAAGGCTCTGCAGAGGGATCTGGACAGGCTGGATCGATGGGCCGCGGCCAATCGTATGAAGTTCAACAAGGCCAAGTGCCGGATCCTGCACTTGGGTCACAACAACCCCATGCGGCGCTACAGGCTTGGGGAAGAGCGGCTGGAAAGCTGCCCGGCAGAGAAAGACCTGGGGGGGCTGGTTGACAGCCAGCTGAATAGGAGCCAGCAGTGTGCCCAGTGAGGTGGGTGCTGGTCTCTTCTGTCAGGTGGCTGGAGGTAGGACAAGAGGAAATGGCCTCAAGTTGAGGCAAGGGAGATTTAGGTTGGATATTAGGAAAAATTTCTTTACTGAGAGGGTTGTCAGACATTGGAATAGGCTGCCCAGGGAGGTGGTTGAGTCACCATCCCTGGAGGTATTAAAAAAGCGAGTAGACAGGGTACTTCAGGACATGGTTTAGTGGGCATGGTTGATGGTTGGACTCAATGATCTTGAAGGTCTTTTCCAACCTAAATGATTCTGTGATTCTATTTCTAGTCCTGTCATGCTGTTGGCTTATCCGCAGTGATCCTCTGCAGTCCTCGAGCCTTTTCTGCAGCGCTTCTGCCCAGCCCCATTTTGTACTCGTGTTTTCCAGTTCTCCTGAGCATTTTACTTCACTCTGGCCTTGGTTGAAATGCATCCTGAAGATTTTGGACAGCTTCTCTGTTTTATTGAAACTGCAGTCTAATCCAATACTCCAAGGTGGCTGAAATCTCTCCAGTTTAGCATCTTCCAGAAATCTTATGAGTATGCTCTCTATTCCTCATCCAGATCGTGAAACAGTTTAATGGCATCGAGCTCGGGACGGAGCCATGTGGAATCATTTTTGCAATGCCTGCCCCTTTGACAGTGAGCTAGTCTTTCCAAACATCAGATTGCGCCGACTGCATTCAGGTCACGTTTGCCTGTTGTTTTGCTGAGAGCATCACGTGGGTTTACACAGAGCATCAGCCCCTCCACCCTCTGGGCTGGGGTGGGCCAGGCAGGGCTCTCCGATGGTGGCCAGGCGTCCCGGGGCTGGCATGGCTTTCGGACTGCTCCTTTCAGCGCAGCCCATCCAGGCGCCCGGCAGCATCACCAAGCAGTAACTGCTGTCTTTGCGGAAAAATCCCACTTCCTGTTCTAAGTCAGTTTGGTGCTAACGGTAATGAGAAAGGCTGCTGGAAATGTCTGTCGTGGGAATTGAGCCATTCCCGCTACTGTCCTCATCCCTGGGAGACGAGACCCTTTGCAGAGGCTCCCTGCAACAGTTCTTCATCGACAATACCTTCAATCCAAAAGGGGAAGGAATGGGATAGCTGTCTCAACCCGAGTGTCACTCCTGGGCTGATTCATAGACACAGGGCAGGATTCGAGCACTTTGCAAATGTCTGAGTTGGGTGTGTGAGACCCCTCCATGCCTGCTGGCCCAGAGAGGCTCGTTGTGAGCGTGTATTCCTCCCAGCTCTCTCAGCTGTGGCAACCTCAAGACGCAGCACCTCTTGCACAGGGTAGCAGAGCTGTGGCTTACTTAATCGTGGTCCACTTATTCACGGAAGGAGCCTGTGTCAGCACTGGGAGAGGCAGGATCCCAGCTGGCTGAGTTGGGCTGATCCGCTTCCCATGCTCCCCGCTGCCACCCACGCAGTGCAGCTCCTTCCCTCGCACGGGTGCTCTCTGGGATTGCTGTTCTCCTCCACGTTGTGCAGTGCCAGGGAACCTAACGATAGCCCACTGTGCTGGCTGCTGCGGGCAGGCACGGGAAAGTCTTACTGCCTTACCGAGAGGTTTTCCTGGCCCTGGCTGCCATCCCATCCCACCTCACCCACTTGTGGCTTCGGAGCGCATTTTCTCACATAGCTGGGGTCCTGTCGAGCTGTCGTCTGCAACGTGAGAGCTGAGGAGCTGTGTTTTCAGCTTGCTGTGTCACAGGGAGCTAATCTGTTCCCATTTGCTGTCTCCAGGCTTTTTGCCCCCCCCCCCTCCCCGAGCTTCCCCTCGTGCCCCTCTGCTGCCCCGTGCAGCCCCCTGTCCTGAGCAGCACCACCAGCACAGCCCTCTCCACCGTCTGGTCCTGAGCCTGCTGGCTGGGAACCAAGAGGCACATCCAAAGCATGAGAGAAGGGGTCACCGGGTGGGATGGCCTCAAAAAGGGTCCCAGCTGGGGACGCAGCACCCAAAGCTATGGCAGGGCTTTATCAGCAGTACCGTGGCGGGGACAGGCGCTTGTCGGGGTGTTTGGGTCAGTGACACAGAGACATGCACAGCTGCTCCTGGCCTCAGTCGCTCGGTGGCACATACAGAGCTTTTTCCATTTCATTTCTGCAGGTGGGAGCTTTGATTTCCCTTGCAGGCTCTCAGCCCCCTTAGCAAGGGTTTGCTCCTGCTTTTCATTACTATACCAGACATATTTGATCTAATGGCTTCTACAGGTGGCGTGGGGTACAAGAGGGTCCGGCCACGGTTGTCAGCTGTCATCCAGAGTCAGAGTTAATCCAGGAAAACAGTAAAAATTAGTAATGTATATTGCATTCCTCCAATCCATACGCTTTCCATTAGGTGATCTTCCATCTTCTTAGGCAGAGAAAGAAAACCCTGCCGATGGCAGTCAGCGTTTCTGACTCTGAAAGGCAAGGATTGGTCGTGCCTGGAAATCCGATCTCGGCTCTCACATTCCTGGACACACTGTCTATGCAGGGAATAGCCTCCCACCTTTAAATCCAGGCAGCAGATGCTGGCCATGTGCACAGCCTTTGCCTGTAAGCCCAGGAGCTTCTGTGGCAGCAGACATGCCCGGCCTGGGGCCGCGCTGGGGCGATGCAGCCCGGCATGCCCTTGTGCCGGGGTCCCATGTACTGGCCTGATTCTCCCTGTGTCCGGAGGCCTCTCAAGGCGAATGGCCTTCTCCAATGTCACACCACAACGTCACGCAGGTACAACAGCCAGGTCAGCACAGTAATGAGGCACAGTTAATTCTTGCGAGAGATCGCATTTTAACTTTTTTTATTAATAATCTGGTGCAGAAATTCCTCTGGATCCTCACTGTCAAGGGGGGTTACAGTATTCTTAAACCAATAAAAAGAAAGTGAAACATTCAGCTTGCTTAAATAAGCCCTATCTTCAATCACCCTTACACTTCAGTGGCTCAAGAACAACAGTTTGGTAATAAATGTTATACAGCGCAAACTCCGTCGGTAATTATGTGCAGGTGAAGAAGGGGAAAAGAAAGGACTTATATTAATTTCTAGGTGTGACTGCACATGCTAAGCATGGCCTGGGCCCTTTGAGGTGTCACGAGCAGGCTGGGGCTGCGCTGTGTGAGATGGAGCTCTGTGTGTGGAGCTGCAAAAAGGAAGGGGGTCCCCCCCTCTCCAGCTCCTGCTCCAGACAAAAAAAAGGTCCAGAAAGCTCTGCTTTTGGTGTTGTTGGGTCACCAGCTTGCAGGGCTAACTCTAATTTCTTTTTTTTCCTACTTTTGCAGAGAATGTGATCAACGGGCAGGACTACGAGGTGATGATGCAGATCGACTGCGAAGTGATGGACACCAGGATCCTCCACATCAAAAGTTCATCTGTCCCTCCGTACCTCCGAGAGCAGCGCAGAAATCACACTGACACCTTCTACAGCGCGTCTCCCTCTGTCTCGGAGACACCCCATACCCTGAGGGCTATTGTCAAATCCCTGCAGTAGCTCCTGAGGTGTAGCAGCACGGCCTGTGCGCCCGGCATGCAGCAGGTCCTGCTGCCAGACGGAGCCCCTTCGCTAGCAGGTCCCTGGGACTTCTGGCACATCGGCACAGCAAGGACAGACCCTGCTTAGTCCATTCCTGTGCCTGACCCTACCCAATGGCCGCATCCTGCCCAGGGAATATACAGCTCAGCTGGCCGCTTGCCAGGGACGGACCTGGGGGGACCCAGGCAGCCTGCGATGCCTGGTGCCGAAGGTGCGGGTGAGGCACGCTGCTGCAGTTCTGGTGTCAGCATCAGCAGCTGGTGCCTGGGGCTGGTGCAGGAGGGGACACGGGACGTCCTTGCTACTTATGCACTGTCCAAAATTGTGGGTTGGTTTGTTTTTGTTTTTTTGGTTGTTGTTGTTTTTTACTTTTTTTTCCTGTTAAACTGCCTCCTGAGGTGGCGTGCTGAGCACTGGGGTCCTGCCCAGAGACACAGCTGCAGAGGCCCATGCTCGAGATCAGGCTTCCATCCCTGCAGTGCAATCAGGGCAGCAGGAGGAAGCCGTGTCCGGCTCCCAGCTGCGGGTGCAGGCAGAGCCGCAGCCGCACAGCCCACACCGAGCCTGCCACCCTAGCCCTGGCCCTGCGCCCTAGGAGCAAGAGCATCCCCCCTCTTTCCAGAGTGGCTGTGCTGGCCTTGGCCAGACAGCCCCACTCCTCGTCAACCCCACACGCCTGCCCAAATCCCTGCCTGTGTAGCCTCCCTTGCCGGGAAGCCCTGGGTTGCTGCCCAGGGTTGCAGCGGTGCCATGGGGCAGCGCAGCCCCAGCCACCCAGCCGGGTGGTGGGAACCAGCACTTACAGCCAAAGCACTACAAGCAGAACAACCCGCACGGCTACAGTGGTACGGGGCCTGAGCTGCCCTCCGAGGCAGTGTACACACACACACACACACACGCATGCACACACACCACACATCCCCCCCAACCTGTGTGCACTCTCCCGCACACTGCTGCTGTCCTCCTCAGCCCACGCGGCCGCGTGGCAAAAGGCTGGGGCTTGGCCCAAGGGTGGTGATTTGGTGCAGCACATGCATTTCCAAAGATTGTACTACTGTTCTTTTTGTTTTGTGGGGTTTTTTTTCCCCTCTGTTTTTTGTTTGGTTGTTTGTTGGGGGTTTTTTTTGCGGGGGGGGTTGTGATATTTAATGCTTTTCACTGCTAACAGCCTACGGAGCGGCGCTGGCCGTGCCGGGGTGGAAGAGCTGCTTCAGTTCAGTGGGACACAGCCACAGCACCTTCCTCCTGAAACACAGACCCACACAGAGACACGCACACACACTCACCCCCACAACCCCCTTCTCTGCCTTGCCAGCACTGACAGCCATCCGTCACGCAGCAGGGGAGCGTGCCATTTGCCCCAAAGCACTGAGCTACGAGACACGGCTCTTGCTGCAGTCGACATTACGAAGCCCGCTGCAGAGCTCTGTTAACTGGTCCCAAGTTTGTCAGCCAAGCCCTGGGCCAGAGGTGGGCCGAGGGGCTCCAGCGCGTGGTGCACTGCGGTGCTCAGCTGGGATGAGACACCAGCAGAGCATCGGCCTTTCGTAATGACTTCAGCATGTTACATTATTTTTTTTTCCCTTTGCAGTTAGCACAGAAGATGGTGGGCTTCAGTTTGCCAGCCATCTGCCTTTCCTTCATTGTCTGAACCGCTGACCGACTGATGTGGGTTTTTTATTATCATTATTATTATTATTATTATTTTTGTGTGTGGCCGTTAGGAAATAAAGGTTGATCCTGCAGCAAGACAAACAGCTTGGGGGGAGGCGAGGAGGAGGGTGAGGAGCAATACACCCCTGTAAAGTATGTGCCTTGCAACACTATGGAAAAGCTTTGCCCTTTGCCACGTAGTCAGCGCGAGCTGCACAGGCCCCCCGTCCCCTCGGCGCTCACGCTGCTGGGAAGCAGCCGGGCTCGGCAAGGGGTTTGGCTGCGCTCCTTGCACCAGTTCGTTTTCCTGGCCCCGGCCCCACCTGACTGTGGGCCAGCTCACACAATAGTCAAAAATAAAAAACCCCGGCGGTGCCCCAGCCAGAGGCACGCAACTCCCCCCTGCAGCCCCGGGCAGGGGCAGCCAGCTGCTCTGGGGGGTGTTTGCTGCCAGAGAGATGAGGAGGGAACCCGGCGGCGGTGGCTGAGCTTGGCGCAGCTCAGCACATTGGAAAGGGCTGCTGCTGGGGGCCGGGGGCTCGGGGAATGCTGCGGCACCGCTGCGGCACCGCATCCTCAGCCAGCACCTCTGGGCTCCGCCGGTGGAGAGCATCTCTCGTCCGGTGTGGTTCTGTTCTCTGTGTCCCTAGCACTGAAGGCAATAAAATGGTTCTTTTATTTATTATTATTATTCTTTTGCTTGTTAATACTATTTTACTTAAGCACATTATCATCTCGCAGGCTGCAGCGTGGCTCTGCTCAGCCCAGCGTTGGCACTGCCCAAGACACATGCACCCAGCCTCCCCCGTCTCCTCCTCTTGGGGAGGGGGCAACCTCTACGAGCTGCTCCCCCAGAGTCTGGGGAAGAGGAGACCATGGTGGGGGGAGGTCTTACCGCAGCCCTTGGTGACCTGAGGGCAACTGCAGGCATGACAGAGCCAAGCTCTTCTCAGGGCTGGATGTGGCCATGCCACCCTGCCCTGGTGCCAAGCCCAAGCAGCCCAGAGCCCTCCTCCAGCCAGCATGCCTTACTGCCACTCGGTGTGTAAACTGGCACTCGCCGAACCAACCAAAACCCACCCAAAAAAAAACCCCCTGTGCATTTCAATGCACCCAGAGGGTGAACTAGACCCAAAGAAAGCCCCGAACAGCTGCAAAGGTACTTGATCTTTTATTATTGACAGCAGGTAAATACAAGATGCTGCCGGGCAGAAGGGCAGGGGCTGTTCCTCTGCGAGGGGCTCCCGCTGGCCAACAGCCAGGACCAGGGCGAGTGCAGCAGTGAGAGGGCACGGGGGCCGAGACCCCACGGGAGATGGAACGGCAGCGGGATGGGGACCCAGGTCTCCCCCAGCCCCGAGGGCTCCCCCAGCCCCGGCAGCCCAGCGCCCGGCCGAGCGGAGCCTTCACCCAGCAAATGCTAAAAAGGGGACTATTTGGGGTTACAAAATGAACAAACAAAAGCCATCTTACACATATTTACAGCATCCCCCTCCCGCCGCCAGCTCGCTCCAGATGGCAGTCGGGGCTCGGGGTGCCCCCGGCCCCCCAGAGCGGGTTGCAAAGGGCAGAGCCCCGGGTGGAGGGGACAGTCCTCGGCGTAAGTGCCAGCACCAGGGGCTGCTGGAACTGCACTCACAGCCCCGTTGTACAGCAGGATCTCCAAAGGGCCTGCTGGACGTCAGCTGGGAAGATGAACCCGAGAGATGGGACATTCCCGCAGGACACGCGTGTCCTCCACCAGGACAAGCAGACATCGGCATCCCGCTGGGACCTGGTGCCTGCAGCAGAAAGGCCAGCTTTGCACTGGCTCTGGGTCTCTTGCCCATCGTCTTTAGCTAAAAAAAAAAAAAACCAAACCTCATCAGGAGGACCATGTCTGGGCCACCTCCTCCTCCCCGGGCAGGAGAGCTGGGTCTGCCCTCCCAAAAGGGAGAGCTCCTCACCGTGGGAAGGAAAAGCAGAAGCAAGGTTACAACAAAAACAAAGGGGGTAGTTCTGGCCTGGGGATCGATCTACAATCCACCATAAAAAAAAAAAAAAACCAGCTTGAAACAAAAACCATCATTTACTCTTTGATTTGTACAAAATAACAATAATAACAATAAAAATAATAATAAAAAGGTGCTGGTGGCCCCTGGCTCGCAGTGCCCCACTGTGGCGGGGGGGGTCTCAGTAGGCAAAGATGACGTGGTAGGTGACTTGGTGCCCATTGTCCCAGGCGTAGAGCAGGCGGTCCTTGGGGTTATAGTCTATCTGCGTGGTGTAGGCATACTCGTTCTCAAAGAGCAGCCGGGGGATGATCTGCGTGTTGGTGTGCGTGTCAAAGGCGTAGGAGATGTTGGCGTTCCTCTTGTTGTAGCTGTCGACCGCGTACAGCACCCCGCAGATGACAAAGCAGTTCCCGTAGAAGTTCTTCCGCAGTCCCGTCCGCCACGTGGTCTCCTTCTGGGTGCTGAGGTCGGCCGCGTTCAGCTTGCTCAGCACGATCACCTCTTGGTTGAAGCCCTCGTAGCTGATGGCCGGGTAGATGACCCACAGGCCGTTCTCATCCACAGCGAAGTCCACGTCCGAGTGGCCTCGCCACCGCCACGGGGTGGACTCCTCATAAGCCACGTCATGCAGCATGGCCCAGGCGGCCACGTACCGCTGCTTCAGGTCGTATTTGATGATGTTGCGCGTGAAGGCCCGGTTGTAGTAGAAGGAGCCGTTGTAGACAACGTGCCCTGTCCCGATCCAGCTGTACGGGAGCTTGTAGGAGTTGCTCCAGCGACCTACGGGGCAGAGACGCTTTGCTGGCGAGACCCTCCCATCGCTTTGGGGTTGGTGGCCCTGCCGCAGCAGCCCCCAGCACCCTCTGCCCCCAGCCCTGCCTGCGCTCCTTCCCCAGCCACCAGCCGCAGCCTGGCACGGTGACAAGCAAGTCCAGAGCCACCACAGGCAACCTGACATGCCCCATGCTCTGAACCCCACACGCCAGGTACCGGCACCCGAGAGGGGAGGGTCCCCAGGCAGAGCATCCCCCCATGGTGCAGCACCCCAGGGAACAGGGATGCTACTTGGACCAGCCGAGCGGTGGCCGGCACAGTATCAGGGATGGTGCAAGCCCACCTTGCTTGAAGTTGTCAAGGTTCCTGAACTCCACCAGCGTGTTTCCATAGTAGTAGTTGGTGACATAGATCCGCTCCTCCCGGGCCAGGGGGTCCTTCATCCAGGCCCCCTCGTTGCGCCCATAGGTGTTCTGGGTGGTGGGCCCCGAGATGGTGGACAGCGTGTCCTTGCAGCGCCCTGCGTGGGCAGAGAAAAAGGCTCACAAGGCTTGAGGCAAGGTGGCCACGCTCTCCCTGCTCCTGCTGGGGGTCTATGGGCCCCACGCCCCCCGTCCTCCAGCCCCTTGCCCACCCAGCAGGTACCCCTGCCGCCTGAGCCTGGGCTCAGCCTCATGAGGCCCACCAGTGCTGGCCAGATTCTGCAAACAGCTCCCCACAGCCTCAGCCATGTCCGTGCCCCAGCTGAGGCTGCTGCCTGTCTCAGATCCATCTCCAGGGAGGCCTCTTTCTGCCCTGCCCAACCCCTCAAACTGGGAGGAGACTACAGTAGGTTCCAGAGTTAACAAGCAAGTAAACCTGGCACCCCAGTAAAGTGCTGTCCAGCCACCATCTCCATGACACCTCCCGCCTGTGACCAAATCCAGGTGTGCTGCACTTAGCAAGACACACTGTAGGCATGAGCCAGCCCCCACGTGCACAACTGGATCGGCGCAGGACCTGCAGGCACTCACCAATGATGTTCCTGATGTCCTCCTCCTCCAGGGCCTGCTTCGGGGTGGCGGGGATGGTGGGGCTGACTGGCGTTGCGGGGGTGCCCACCTGTCCCCAAGCTCCTGGGCTGGTCTCCAGGGCAGGGCTCGTCCCCACATCCCTCGAGGCCCCGGCAGTGGTGGCCACGGCAGGGCTGGGGACAGTGGTGGTGGCTGTGGGCAGGGTCTCCGTGGCCGCCACTGTGCTGGCCAAGGCTGCCGGTAGCTGCGGGGTCTCCTCCTCTGCCAGCCCCGCCGGGGCAGTCGTGGTCTCCGGGGTGGGGGTCAGCCGGCTCACAGCGGTGGGATCTGGCGTGGGTCCCGTGGACGTGGCAGGGGACAAGGGCACCGTGGCCGTGGCGGCAGTGTCGGCGGCCGGCGGGGTGGTGGGGTCGCTCCCGGGGGTGGGCGGCCATCCCACCGGGGAGGGCGGCCATCCCACCGGGGAGGGCTTCCTCACGCCGTCCCCCACCCTGCTGCTGGGTCTCAGGAGCTGGTCCTCAATCAGCAGGTCCACCGTGTTGTCCCCGCTGAACAGCTCGTCTGCTGCCAAACACAGGCACGGGCGTCAGCCCCGCAGCGAGCGGCAGCAGGTCCCCTGCGGCCCTTCCGCGCTTGCCCCACCGCTCTGGCTCCGCTGCCCACTTCTCCAGGCTGCCTTGTACTAAATCCACCTGGTTTTCCTCTTAATTTCCAGCTGGAGATGGGCTGGGTGAACCGCAGGGGCTGACGGTGCCCACGTTAAGAGGTCAGCGAGACCCCATCACAGCCACGTCTACGACCCCAGACCGGGCAGAGGGGGAGGTGATGGAGAGCGAGTCAGTCCTGCCGGCTCCCAAAGATGGGGCAGGATGGAGACACAGCTGCAGCGCCCAGCCAGATCCCACCCGCCTAACCCCAGGCTGCCAAAGTGGGTGCCTCACCCAGGGCACAGTGTCCACGTGGGCTCCCCGGCCACCACGGGTGCCCTTTGCTCCTCCTCATCTCGGGGATCTCACGAGCCCACGCACGGTTGCGCTGGCCAACCTGGCCGCTGAGCCGGCTTTGCAGAGAAAGGGCTCTTGCCTTGTTTGCCTGCGCTGCCGGTCCCTGGGGGCTCGGAGCCACGAGCAGCACCCTGCTGAGCTGTGGGGCAGCCAGCGACACCTCTGAGCTGCCTCCCACCACCCCGACCACCGCACAAACCTCCCGGGATGCCATCGGGCAGGCGGATCTGCAGGACTAAACTGTAGCAGTGACCTATTTCCTTAGCTACCGGGGATTTTTCCATGGAATAACACCGCCGCCCTGCTCCCCTGCGCAGGGCTCAAAGGCTGGATGCCGCCTCGCTGCTTCCAGCGGCGCGGTACCAACCGTCCCACCGCCTCCTGCCTCCAAACCCTCTTCTCCACGGTGACCCCACAAGCTTTGCCCACAGGTTCCCAGGGGGCAAGGCAGGACTCGGGGGCAGGCGCTGGCTTTGCTAAGGGATGCAGCCAGCCATCCCGCCGGACACGGCTGCAAACCCAACTCACGCTGCTCCTCGATGTCGTTCTCCGACTCGGTGGACTGGGCTTTGTAGTAGGTGACCCCTCGGACGATGGTGGGCTTGGAAGGCGGCCGGCTCCTCACGTGCAGCTTCCTTTGCAAGAGCTGCTTGGGCTTCTCGTCCTCTGGAGAGAGGTGCAGCTCCGGGAGGGACTCAACGGAGTTGATCTGCTGGGAGATGGTTTCATCTTTCAGGAATCTTTCCTCGTATTTGCCCTGGAAGAGACGCAAGAGGTTGTTAGGGGATGAGTCAGGGCAGCTGCATTTTGGGGGACCTGGCAGGTCAGGCTGGCCAGCCAAGGTTGGGTAGGAGACTCTGTCCTCCCTCCTTTCTCAGGGCCACTCTCCGTCCCTTCTGCTGTGGGAAACACTCCAGGACACAGCGGGGGTGACAGAGCGGCGTTGCCTCTGCCTGACCTTGGTGCCACTCTGCAGACCCAGGACTCAGGGCTCAATAAGGCACAGGCTGAGGGATGCAGGACGAGTGGGCAGAGTGGGGGGACCCCAGGGTGGCGTGAGCAGGGCACATCCCTCACCGCAAACCACTCTCACGTCCACTCACCAGACAACCCCTTGCACACCAGGGACCGCTGCCGGCAGCTGATCCGTAAAGAGCACGCAACGTGCATCAAGCTTTGGTAGAGCAGAGTGGCTGAAGGCATATTCCCAGCAGGACCGGGAACCCCCCCAGGGCAGGGGCAGGGACCGGGAACCCCGTGCTGAGGCAGCCACCAGCTGCCGCAGCTCATGCCTGAAGGATTTCATCTCATTAAAGGAAATCGGAAAGACAGCCCGAAGGTTGAAGCCGTGCCCATTTGGCTGAGAAGACAGGCCCAGGGTTCCTTCGCAGCCCTGCCGCAATTAACAGCGAGAAAAGGGGAACAGTGGGAAATGAGGTCACTCAGGGTAATAAAAGCCCTGCACTTCGCTCTCCTGCCTGGCTGGGGCTGGCTCCTCTCCAGCGGGCAGCGGAGCCCCTGCTCAGGTTACGGCCCGGGGAGCAGTGGAGAGGGGCTGGGAACGCTGCCGGAGACCCTCTGTCCTGCGGCACAGCTCTCCCTGGAGCACAGCGCGCTGGCGCGTCACGGTCGGTGCCATTTGCCCACCCGCCGACCCACAGTGCAGGTGTGGGAGCCCACCCTTCTCCCCACCAGGGCTCCCACCCCTGCGTAGGACCCGCCAACGCCTGCTCTCCGTGTCAGGGGGGCCATGCGCAGGCTGTCCTCACCCCCCGGAGCTGAGCACCTCTGTTCGGAGCTGGAAATGATGCGGCAACTGCTCCCCCCCCTCCCCGACACCTCCTTTTGCCCTGTAGAGGGGACCCTGCGGTGAAGGCAGGATGCTCCAAGGAGCCAGCCCGCATGGATCAGAGCAGCACGAGACCACCCGAGATTGCATCACTGAAGCAGCAAGGGGGTCAGGACACCCTGGGCAGGCCTTTTCCCAAAGCACCTCTCTCTGGGGCTCCACAGAAACCTCTGCCCTAGGCAGAGGACATCCCCACGCCGGGCAGACCCTGCAGGGACCCCCGCAGTACCGGAGCCAGCGGGATGCCCAAGCCTCTGCCCGCAGCCCACCCGGAGCAGGGGCTGGCTGGGGAGGGGTAATTGCCCAGGAGGGAGGGCGACAGCCTGTCCCTCCGCCGAGCCCCCAAGCCCTGCTAATCAAAGGCTCCGAGTTTCCCAGCGCTTCCCAGCCGGCCCCGCAATGACATCACTCTTTCCGAGCAGCACGGCCGCCGCTGACCTCGAAAACCAACAACCCCACGGGAAGGGGGGGAGGCCCAGGGAGCAGCCGCCTGCTCCTGTTCCCTCCTACATCCCGGCGGCAGCTGGTCTGCGCCGAGAGAAGCAGCCTGGAGCTGGAGGCACGGAAACGGGGTCGGCCAAGCCAAGAAGAAAATAACCCCGGGCCGGTGGCCTGCCGGGGGCCACATCCAGGAGACACCCTCTGGGCTGGTTTGCACGGCGGCAGCGAGCTCGAGCCTTGCAACCCGCTTGGGCGGTCATACCTCTGCGTGTGTGTAGGCAGCCTCGGCGTCCCGCTGCAGCGAGCTCTCAATGTCGGCAAGGCTGTTGGTGATGAGGCTGGAGCAGTTCTCCCTGTCCCTGCGGTGCAAGCCTTCCTCCACGTTGGCTCCTGTCTCGTGGCCTTCCTGCATGAAGTTCCCAGACATGCCCTAGAAAAGCAAAAGAGGAGACTTTACCCCACGCGAAGACAAGGGATGCTCCGTGGCCCCCACGCCACAGCCCAGGAGCCAGCGAGCTCTGTGCTCCCATCCTGGGCTCACAGCTGGGCTTCTCCATGGAGCTGGCACTTCAGCTGCTACGAAGGTGCCCCTGAGCCCAGTGGGATCCAGAAACCCCATCCCTGGTGTGTACATCCCAGATCCACTCTTTGCACAGGGCCCCATGGAGGGGGAGAGTGGCCCTGAGGTTCTTCAACACCCATCTTCAGCCATGCCTACCGGTTCGTAGAAGGAAAAGACAAGCTAAAACACCTAAAGTCCCAGCCTTGCATCCTTTGCTTATGGCAGCGAGTTCATCTCTCATTTATTAATCCCCCTTTCCTAGCAGGGTCCCATCCTGGCTGGCCGCTGCCTGCCTGACCCCCGAGGCAAGTCCTCGAGGCCGGCGTCCCACTTGTCTGGTTTCTGTTCTCCTGGTCCTGCCCCACTGCCCGGCCACGCAGCGCCGGCGCTCGAGGGTGACTCCTCCCCACCACTCTCTGCTCCCACAGAAGAGAGGGAGAATTTGGGGAGAGGAAGAGAGCCAGTGACCCTCAGAGAGCTGTTCTGGGAGCGGGAGGGAGCTGGGGCTGGCTGCGACTCACTGGGCAGCCCAGGGCAGGCAAACTCCTTTGCCCTTCTCAGCCCCCACAACCATTGGCACACCTTGTATCCAAGGGGTTGTTGCAGTCTCTGCTTATCGCTCCTTGGTCTTTCTCATCTTCAATGGCAACTGCTTTGAATAGGTGCCACATCAACCAAAGCGTTTTTGCAGAGAGACTGGGGGCGGTTCCCCCTGATCCTTCATTTTCAATCTGTCCTGCCATTAATTTCTCCTAAAACCCACCGTGACCTCCATCTGCGACCTGAAAATCGCCAGCTGATGCAACAGCTGCAAGCTAAAGACAAAGCAGAGAAGCTGCCTCGCTGAGAGGAGGACCAAGTATTCGGGGGTTCCTTCCCCTTACCGGCACCGTTTGTGTCAAATACCTTGTTATACTGGAAATAACTCACAATACCTTCTCATCTCTGCAAAAATATCATCCTGAGCTCGGTTAACCCCCAACCCACTCCATGGGCAACTGAATTCCCAGTCTTTTCCCAGGAATTGTGAATTACAGATTTCTCATGCAATTTTGAGGCTCAGTAACGCAGGGACTTCCCAGCAAGCATTTTGCTGTAGTAAGAAAAGGAACAGAAGATCTCGTGACGCTCTCCTAGAAGCAGCGCAGGAGCAGAAGCAGCTTCGACACAATCCTCCTTTTGGGAGGATGACTGATTCCGACAGCCTTGTGCCCTTATCACTTCTTATTGTGTGTAATGTTTGGCTTTATGACATGCTTAGGGATAAAAACTGCCTCCCCTTGAGTGGGGAGGCACCACCAAAGCCTGGCCTGTGATGCTGCTTGAGGCCGCTCAGCTGCTTCACCGGGGAGCAGCTGCCAAAAGCGCACCGGCCTGGGAGGCCGATGCTTTGAAGCCACGCCAGGCTCTTGTTCAGCATCTCAGCTGTCTGTTGTATCAGATCCTGCGGCCGATGCAGGGTGTGATCCTCCTCTCAACAGGCATTTGCGTGCTAAGCCAGCAGCAGGAAAAGTTTCACACCTGCTGCCTGCGCTGCCTGCACCAGCTCTGCCCTGCCCTTCCCCAGCGGCACTGGGGAATCTCCATCTAACCCAGACCCCTCCTGTCCTTCATCCCATCCGAGTGCCTGCGGGCAGCTTCAGCTGCTTGTTACATGATCCTACAGCCCCACTTCTGGGAAATTAAAGACCCAAATCTGTGAATTCCCCCCTCCTACACCTTCACCGCTCCATCTCTGGCCAAACCACTTCAGCCAGACCAGACTACTTCTGCCCATCTGCCTCACTGCGACGGGCTGCGAGCAGAGCAGCCACGCTGCAAGGTCACCCCAATGTGCCCAGACAGACAAATGCCACCATCACCGCTCACACTGAACCCCCTGTGCAGGAGCAGGCTGGTAGACAGGGCCACTTCGGTACCGAAGAAGAGTGCAGCGATAGCCACACACGAAGTAATCACCTGTGTCATTTGTCAATACCCAAACTCCTAACGCTCACCTTACCTTAGCCTCCGACTCCACCACCAGCGAGGTCTTTGAGGAACCTGCGCTCCCCACTCACTGACCTGATGGGCTGTGTCACTCTGGCCTGATCCGTTTAAAGGTGACAATGTCTAACAGCACCATTTTCAGTCAACTAGTTTCAGGGTGAGACAAATTCATGGACCACAGATCCATAAACGATACCAGAAAAGGGTTGTCCCCTCCATCATCCCTAATCCAGCAACTGTGGATGTTAAATAGCAGTAGATCATCGGCTGGTCCCGATGGGGCCCTTTGTATTCACGGCAGCATCCCCTGCTCACCGTGCCGTGGGACAGGGCTCACCACTAGACCCGTGGCTACCAGTGGCCCAGTGGCAAAGGTCCCCAACGGGGATGCACAGCACAGGGCTGGCAGCACGGCTCCCGCTTCCCTCGCTCCTCTCCCCTAATTAGCAAAGACTCAGCAGCAAACCCAAGTAACAACTTGGAGAATACACTAAACCACAGGAGGAGGGTGGGATTACAAACAAAAATACTGGTTCTTTGTTATTTTTAGACCTCAAAACCCCTTATCCCCCTTTTGGGTCAAACACCGTGCTTGGAAAGCCAGAGCCCCCCAGGCAAGTGTGTTCCTCTCGGCTGTCTCCTTCCTGACCCCGGGACAGAGCATGCCGTGCCTTCCCGAAACACTTTGCAAGTGGAATTTTGGCTTTATAAATCATCGCCTCTCGGCTCCTGGCTGCAGACAAATGGTACTGCTCCACTCTGACAAGAATGTGGAATTACTGTCCCAGATATGGACCACGGGAGAAAACTCCAGTATTTAATCTGGCAACCTGTCGCTACATAGCTGAGCGCAGCTTAACAAACTGCAAACCCTACGTTGTGCTAGCCAAAGCGATATTAAACTGTATGGAAGTGAAAATGATTTCACTGGAAGTCTGCTCTCAAAAAAATGGAAGGTACTTTATCTACCTTTTTAGCAGTGCTGAGGGTTCAGCTCTTTTTTAATGCAGGCCAAGATGTAACTCGGTCCTTAAGGAATCTGACCTCCTCGGCTACCAGCAGTCGTGGTGCGTGTACCCCAGCACCAGCCCTGAACCTCTCGCCCCCACATCAAACAGCACAAAAGCATCCAGTTGAGAGCAACTCTCACACCAGCACAGACGTAGAACTGGGAAGAGGAAAAACTTAACAGCAGGCCCTTCTGACCCCAAGGAGATGCTGGTCCTGGTGAGGCCACAGCTGGGATCCCACAGCCAGTTTGGGCCACAAGGGATGGGGGGAACTGGAGAGGGTCAGGGGAGGCTGGCGGGGTGGTGATGCGGTGGGCTCTGCCCATGAGGAACGGTGAAGAGTCTAGTCTGGTCTAGTTTAGTTTCAGCCAAATAATAGTTAATTAACATTTCTTCCGAAAGGAACAAGGCTCTGAATGCACCAAAGGCACCAAGAACTTGACTCGAGGCAAGTCCCACCGAAGGCAACGACCTCGAAGGAGAGCAGGACTCATCTTACCTCCTCCAGCTTTTCCACCCGACCCACCAGCTTGGTTGTGACCGAGTGCAGCTTCAGAAGGTCTAAGCCATAAAAGGCATTTTCCAGCATCTCGACGATGGAGGACAGCTGCAAGGCAAAGGGAGCACACCGTCAGTCGGAGGCACTTACTGTAAAGGACCCTGCGTGGTTTCTACAGCCAAAACATCAAGGGCAATGCACGCTTCTGAGTGCAAGAAGTTTATTAAAAAGCAAGTTTTTCCTTACACAGCCCTGCCACATTGCTGCTGCAGTCAGGAGCACAGCGTGCAGAGCTTCAGGGGTTCAGGAGCCTGTTTTGGGTTCTGGGGATTAGTAAGCAGAGCAAGGAGAAGCACTGCCTTCCTTGTCAGCTCTAGGCTCACAAGCCCAGAGGCTTAGCTACTCCACCAGTGACGTGACTGGCAGCAAAAGAGGCAACAAGAGAACGGCAGCTCAAATAAAAGTGAGTTTGAGATCAGACTCTGAGTTCAGGCCATCCTGTGCTTTTTTTTTCCTGGAACAAGAAGAAACTTGTTAAAAAATTGTAAAATGTTCACAAATGCAAGAGTGAAGCAACTGAAATTCAGTGCCAGCCTGGTAAGAGTTTGCTTCCTTGGAGAACAACTTTATCGGAGGGATGCTGCCTTCTCCTTCAACCACCCGTTTCAGAGACGTCCTGTATTTAACTCACCCCCTTCCCGCAGCGGGAAGGATCGTGTCCCCGCATCCTGCCCAGCACCAGCCCTTGCTCACCGATCCTGGGGATCCAGACAGCAATACCCTCATTCTGCATTTCGTATGGTTCCTGGTGCTCACTCCGCAGAGGACAGCGCTGAGCAAGGCATGGACTGGTGAGAAGGGCTCCCGGGTCATTCCCTGCCTCGGCCCCCCCACGCGCCTGCTCCCTCCAGTCCCACGTGTCCCCACGTGTCCAGCGTGGTGCTGCAGACCTTACAGCCCCGACGGCTGAGAAGTATTTTCAATGCATGGGAATTACTACGAGGCGGTGACATTTTCTCCCAGCAGCTACAAACTGGTCGACAGAGCTCCATAAACACAGGAGAAGTACAGGCAGCACCGCTGGCAGCACTCTGAGTTTCCACCCCGGCCTCTGCAGTCTCCCTGTGGAGCTGACAGCAAAGGAAAGATTTTTTGGGCCAGATAAAATGGCAGCATTAAGAGACAAGGACTGTTTTATGGCTATGCATCCACTTTCCACCAAGAACTGGACGGAGACGACCGATACAATGCACACAACCTGCCAGACAGCCACTGGAGACATGCGCTTTCCCTCCAGGCTGGATAATTTCCATCAATGCACAAAGGTTGCAGACTTTATTAACCACCTTCCAAATCTTCTTGAACACAGACTCCTTGCACAGACTCCTTGCACAGACTCTGCACCCGAGACGCCCAAAACGTACGCTGTGCCTACAAGCAGAAGAGCGGCATGCTGTGATTTCACAAAAATAGATCTTAGATTTAGCTACCCCCTGCCAGCACCAAGCTGACCCTCCCTGAAAGACCATACAGATGCACACGCCAACTCGCTGTTTCCTTTCCTTCACCCACTGCCGACTTTGGCTCTCGCTGATCTGATGGTCCATGAATTCCCACGGGACCTTATTAAAGGCACAGATGGGACTGAAACCTTCAGCTGGGATGCCCAGTGCCGCCATTCAACTGAGAGGGGGTGACCCGGGGGAGTACGTTCCTGCTGCCTGGGCTTATCTACTCCCTTGCTCGCCATTCCCTTGGGGACGCATCCTCCAGCCCGCCTGTCGTAAGGGAGGTCTTTCATTTTGGGGAACTTCCCACGGCTCTCACACATGTGGAGTACCTAGGGCTTTTGAGTCAGAGCATAAGAAAGCCTAGTAAAACACAAGAGACATAGAGCACGACTCTACACGCTTCCCGCTGCTGGACCGGGCAAGAACGATGCTCCTCAGACCAACAAGGAGAGTAAAACCCCTGGGGCTGTTAGGAGCAATGAAGTGGCCTGGCCCGGCCCTCCCGGCCCCCCCACAGCTGATGAGCGTGGGAGCTGCTCCTCATGAGTCACAGAAGAACTGGAGCCGTGTCCTCTCCTGCCTCCCAGCTTCTCCTACGAGAGGTGGCTGTCCCCAGCTAGCCCGACCCCAGGAGGGGCTCTGTGCTCGGCGAGAAAGCAAGCCTGTTTTCACAGCTCCTGGGGTTTGACTTTCACAGCAAAGAAAAAACCCCACGTGTGTATATTTGGATAAACCTTGTGAAATCATTTGGCCGCGGATCCTTGCGAAATGAGCGGGGGAGCCTGGGCCAGTTCCTAGAGGACAAGCTTTCACACCACAGCTGGCTGTGAGCAGCTCCCCGGTGGGAAGAGGCAGCCAGAGCCAAGGGTGCAGCTAGCCATGCCGCTCTGCTCCTCCTGGAGGCTGACCGGCTCTGGAGAGGACAGGGAGAGAGGTGGGAGCTGCTGGTGGAGGAGTTCTGCCTGCCTCCAGGCAAGGGACTACAGGGGTGGCCCTGTCACCTCGGAGGGTGTCCTCTCCCCTAACCGCAGAGAGCTCACAGCTCCTCATCTAAGGCCAAGTTGGACATCTTGGCTCGTCCTGCAGACGAAGGACCACCAAACTACTCCGGACCGGGACTCCTCCTTCCCTGCAATGATGGATTGTCTGCCTGTGCCTGTTTATCTTCCCTAGCTGCAAGGGAGCTTGGACAAGAAGCTGCTAACTGTCTGCAGTCGGACAAGATGAAACACATCCTTGAGCTCCAAATTAATTAGAACAAACCCATCGCGGTGGCCCCGGCGGCCGGCTGCCCCGCAGCAGCCTGCACACTGCCTGCCTTCCCACCTGAGCTGGGACTAGCAGTGCTGCCCCAGGGTACATCCCATCACCACCTACACGAGTGCCACGAGTACTCAACCTTCTACTCTGGGGACTTCCCAGGGCTGGACCAAGCCAGTGGCCCTTTGGGGAGGATTTCTGCTGCCCGACGCAGGTAACAAACTGGGAAACTCAGCAGGGTGTGCTGCCAGCTGCTGGAGTAAGCATCCAGTAAAAGTCAGGAGTACTCAGAACAAACGCTGTCACATTTGGAAAACAGGTATGTACTACTAAGGAGATAAAAATACTAAATAGTACAGAAGCGTCAGCATTTAAAACAACAAAACCCATCCTGCCATCAGCCAGCTGTGTAACACACCCTCACACTGACGCATCAGCAGCTTTCGGCTCATGGAAGCCAAAACAGCTTTTTGTGTGGGGCCTCGGGAGCCCTTCTCAGTGATGGGAAAAGACTTGGCAGCTGCTAAGTGGAGCAAGAGCTGCCTCCCGGGGACACTTAGAGCTGGACAAAGGGCAGGGAGCAGCCCAGTCCCTCCTGGCCTTCCAGTGCAGGCAGCCACGGTGGACCCCAGGCAGCACGGGATGAATCGAGTGAATCATCGACTGCAGCTACTCGAATCAATCCCTTAAGCTGAGCTTGATTTTTTGTATCGCACATGCAGATATAAAAGTAACTAGGAGACGTTTTTAGCAAAAAAGTTTAGGCAAAAAGTTTTTTGGGAGAAGCTCCGAAACAAAAGGCTTCAGAAGATCTGCCCTTCCCGAGAGAGTCCCGAATTAAAGCTGCTGTCCTACCTTCAGGTCGCTGCTCTCCGCCTCCCGCAGCTTCTTCAGCCTGAAGTCCCCCTCGCAAGGATTGAGCGCCGAGGGGGGGGCCACGCACGCACACTTGCAGCTGGGTCCCGACGTGATGGTTTCCACCGTGTAAAAATCCTCTGCTTTGAAAGCGCCTTCATTAATCCTTTGGCAGGCACCGCGGCCAAGGGGTCTGACCAGGCATTTGCACCGACAGTCGGAGCCTTCGGACACCGCCTTCACCTTGTCGTAGTCACCTAACAGCTGAGCACAGGTCACCGGCAGTTAGCAAACTTCTCGTCCTCTGCTTGCCCGGCAAGCGACAGGGACACCCTGAACTTTGGACAGTTCCAAACAAGGACACTTTGGACACCCTGAACCTCGAGGAAACCGGCCGGCTCTTCTGAAATCTGCTGACCAAGAAGCTTTCTAGAGAGCGCAGAGCTTTCTGATCCCTACCTACAAGGGGAATAAAAGCTGGCTTCTTCCAGCAGGGTATTTTTTATTCCACTTTGCATAAAATGGACCTAGCGGCTTTGAATTTTAAATATGAGTATTTTAAATACGAACCCCATCCTGCTGTCTTTTAATGCTCCGTGTCCGGTAGACCCAATAAGTCACCTGCTACCCTGAGCAAGCTATTTTTATGTGGGCAAACAGGGTAAGGGTGCACTGGAAGGGTGACCGAAAGCCACCCTATAAGCAGCATAACCCGGTGGTGAAGCAGTATTTCTGATTAGCCCCATACAACGCCAGGAATTTCCTTTACGGAGATTTGCAGACAGCACTTCTGAAAGCGCAAGCACGAAAATAACTTTGACGGTATGTTTCCAATAGTCTCCGCGTTAGCCATTTCCGAGGGCAGATAATAGCACACGGTCTGATCGGCCAAATCTAACAGAAACCTCCACCGCATCCCGCTGGCGGGGAAAGAGCCTGGATCCCTCCCCTCTGCACACAAAGAGGCTCCACCAAGGAGCTCCCCGATTTCCCAGTGTCCCCCCCAGAGAAACGAGAGGATGGAGGCTGGGAACTGCTCCCCGTGGGGCTTCGGGGACTTAGCTCACCGCACCCCGGGCGATAAAACTCCCTGCAGCCGCACTCCCCCGGCACCTCGACGAGCGCTGGGCGCGCACAGCATCCCCCAGCACCGCCGAGCGCCTACGTCCAGCATCCCCCAGGCTGCGCCCAGCATCCTGCACCCCAGCGTCTCCCCGGCACTGCCCAGCCCCACGCCGCGGGTACTCAGCACCCACCCCAAGGTGCCCCCCAGCAGGTACCTGGGAGAGGATGTTCTCCTGGTTATCCGCTTCGTCCTGCAGCGGCTCGGCGGAGGGCCCGGCCGTGCCGGTGGGGTTGGGGGGGGACCCTGCCCGGCAACCGGCGCCCAGCGCGGCCAGGCAGAGCA
>NW_010972512.1:1224760-1244283 GCF_000737465.1 Haliaeetus leucocephalus
GGGGAACGACACGGGGATTTGGGGCATCGTCCGCCCGAAGCAGGTTGTGGTGAGGTCCCGCACGTGGGGCTTGCCTGGAGGGGCGCACCCCGTCTTCCCCCCAAAACACCCACACCGCCTAGCCTTGCACCAAGCCAACCTGAGCGTCCCACCCCTGCGGTTTGCCAGGGAGCTGGTGGCGGATGGAAAGCCATCCTTAGAGCCCGCCTGGCTCTTTTTCCACCTCCACCAGTGGCCTGGCTCTCATCGTCCGCGTGGAAGCCGTCCCGATGGCACGGCACAGCCCGCCAGGCCTGCGGCTCTCCGGTAACGCTGCGTGCGCTGGGGTCACGCAAGCGGTTCGTGTTTCGAAGACGGGCTCCTAGCCACAGCTGCCGATCCCCGCGCGCTTGCTGAAATTTAGGCTGACGCCATGGGGAAGCGGCCGTGCTCTGGCAGTCCTGCATCCTTCTGCGCCTCCTGCCAAACGGAAACGTCCCGGACGCGCTGTTCCCGGGGAAAGCACAGGCGCAGCATCCTCTGCTGTGTAGGTGTCTGCGCCGCAGTGATGTTGTCTGGGCCTCGCTAATTCGTGATGAAACCTAAGATTCCCTTGTAACGTACCGATAGCAATCCAACACACACCAGCACCACGCCCCAGGTACGGCAGAGGCTCCCATTTGCCTCAAAACCTGCCCGCAGATCAGAGGGAGAAGCCACACGCACAGTGGGTGGGACGAGAGGCCACTCGAAGCTCTCGCTGAAGCAAGGCTTTGCACCAGAGAAGCACCCCTAATCCTTTAACACACACATGTCCCAAAACCACCCCAAACCTGGTGTCTGCAGCCTAGGGGGGGGGCGGGATCCGGCTCTCCCGTCCCATTCTCTCTCCCAGAGACAGACTGCAGGGATGGAGCTGCCAGACACAAAGAAAACATTTTTCTGCGAGAGAGGAAACGGCTGTGGCACGGGGGACAGCAGAAGCTGCTGACTCCAGGGCCAGGACCGCAGGCTTCGTGTGGCATGGCACCGTGCCCCCCCTCTCCTCCGGCCTCCCTGGGAAGCAAAGCTTGTGGAGAAGGGGGCAGGGATGCGTGGGTCCCTGCAGCAAGGCTGAGCGGAGAGAAAGCAGCCAGGGAGGATGGGAGGACAAGGCCAGCCAACCTTCGGGCAACTGGAGAGCGGTAGAATGGGAAAGGCATTTTTAAAAGCCTCCCCCCAGCAGCCTCTCTCAAGGATAAAATGTCCCTCGGGCACCAGCTTCTTCACTTCCATTTCCACCGCTCAGTGCTGACAACAGCTGAGCTTCCCCGGGGGGCAGCTACTCCATCTGTCAGCAGAGACTGCCCTGAGGATGAAACACTGGGGCTTCTCATCCCCCAGCTCACGTCCTGGGGGGCCTCCGGGAGATCTCAGCTGGCTCAGAGAGCTGGACCCCCAAGCAGGAGGGTCACTGTCAGGGCTAGCAGCTGAGAGCAGCCCCGAGAGGTCCCGCGGCAAGCAGCACCTAAACCTTTTTAAGCCTTTTCCTAACGGTCGCTTTCAAAGGCTGGAAAAAAAGAAGGAAAACAAATCGACCACAGTATTTCAAAACGAAAAGAAAGGGTTTCACATATTACTGTCATCCTGTGTTGATTTCTTTTCTTTTAAGGGGAAGTAAAGCCTTTCTGGTGGTGTTTAGCTTGGGTTAAAGACAAGTTTAAGCCTGTCCTTTGGGGGCAAGAGGAGACAGCAACGGGCACTTTGGGTTCACTGTGGTCATCTCTGAAGTCTCAACATTCCCCCTCCAAGAAAAAACACAAGACAAACCCACAGACAGAGGAGGACAGCAGAGCAAGCAAGTGTGGCACTGTTTTTTCTGTCTCGCTGAAGAAGGCTGGCCCAGACCCTGGCCCCAGCATGAGGCCCCAGTGTCTTCACGCCTGACCCCACGCTGTGTGACTGGTCTTGTGCAAAGCCAGGGCTGCCCTTTCTGCAAGTGCCCCAAGTGAAAACATCACCGGGTCTGGGAAAAAGGGAATCTAACAACCCCATGGCAGGAACAGAGCATCTCTGCGCCTGGAGCAGTGGGTGCAAAAAACCTGCCCCCCCTGGGAATCATGCCCTTGTGTGCCTTCCACCTCCCTGTGCTGATCCGAGCCTCCGTGAGGTCTGGGCAGCGCTTTGTGCCAGGCACTAGCAGCGGGGAGACGGTGGCGTGATGGGTCAAGTCAGGCCACGGATAGGGTGGTGGGAGGTTTACGGTCTGGGCTGCCCCCATGCTAGACCTAGGGAGTCCTTCTTCTCGGTTTTGGGAGATGCCGGAGCTCGGCAGGACGGAGGGAGGCAGCGCACCCATCGCGCCCTTTGAGGACAACCGCCGTCACCCCCAGTTCTGGGGCGGCGGGGGGCTCCCCTCGCCCGGGTACCGCTCCCCGGGGGATGCTCCGTGCCCAAGGGCGGGTTGGGGGTGACCCCGGGCGGGTGGTCCCGGGCGGGGCCGCCGGTCTGTGCCCGCCGGCGGCCGCAGCCCCGCTCGGCGGGGGCGCAGCACCACCGCGTGGCACCGCAGCCCCGTAAAATTCTTTGCAATTAAAATGCTTCATAGTGGGGGCAGAGAGCCAGCGCTGAGCCTGCCCGAGACCCTCGCCGGGCCGAAGAGTCCCAGCTCGCCCGGTCTTTCCTTGCGGGAGAGGTGCTGCGGTCCCTTCGCCATGGCGGTGGTCCCGCGCCGGACTTTCTCCAGTATGTCCATGTCTCTCTTGTACTGGGCAGCCCCGAACTGGACACAGCACCCCAGGTGTGGTCTCACCAGTGCTGAGCAGAGGGGAAGGATCACCTCCCTCAACCTGCTGGCAGCATTCCCCCTAATGCAGGCCAGGACACCGTCAGCCACCTTTGCTGCCAGGGCGCGTTGCCGGCTCACGTTCAACTTGGTGTCCACCACCCCTCTTGGGGCATTTTCTGCCAAGCTGTTTTCCAGCTGGGTGACCCCCAGCATGTACTGGGGTGGGGCGGTTGTTCCTCCCCAGGCGCAGGACTTCGCAGTCCCCTGTGTTGAACTGCGTGAGGCCCCTGCCAGCCCATTTCTCCAGCCTGTCTCTGGATGGCAGCACGACCCTCTGGCACGTCAGCCACTCCTGCCAGTCTTGTATCAGTGGTGAGGGTGACAAGGACACACACCTGTGCAGGACACACCCCAGCTAACGTAGGGCCAAAAGCTGAGGGACACCTAGCATCCTCAGCGGGACACGTCATCTTCCTTGTTGTCTGGCCCGGAGGTGAGCAAGGTGAGCTAGAGGCTGTGGTTGATCCTCGCACACTCCTGGTATGTGCTGTAGCTCTTCCCAGCACCTCCCTGTGGCCCCAGCTCCTGTGGCTTTGGTCCCCTGGACTTGGGTGCCAGCACCACATCCTGTTGAGAGAGACCAAAGCTGCAAGAGGCAGGTCTCCTTATTAGCATTCCCACGCTGAATTTTTGCAAGGCACTATAAGCTAGTCCAGCTGTGCCTTCTAGAGGTCATACATAGAAAGAGGCTGGTGGAGCATGTCATGTCCCTGGGCTCTACACCTCTGTGCCTGCTGCCAACAGCAGCCAAGGGCTCATGAAGGCGATGCTTCTGTACCTGCCAAGGGCCAGCAGAGAGATACCTGAGCATTTGAAGTGAGAGGTGGACTCAACAGATGCCACTGATCTGGGGACGGCTCATGGTCGGACAGCGGGAGGCCACACAGCCTGGCGAGGGGCCGCAGCAAGCGGCGACAGTCCCTCATGCGTCAGCTCCACCACACAGGTTTGCTGCAGGTGCCCAGGGTGAGGGGAGCTCCCTCCTATCTCCGTTCGCTGAAGGAGGAAATCCATCTCATGGAGCAAATAGGCTAGACGGGAAAGCTTGTGATGTGACCCTGAGTAGCACAGCAATTTGAGAGATTTCCCTACTGACCTCAACAGTGACACTTGTGTTTACGCCTGTGAGTCAAACGTGGGTGAACAGGCACATGCCTTGGAAATCATGTTTTTCTGAGGCCGTCCAACCCATGTCACCTGCGAGAGGCACGCCTGCATCAAACCTGATCTTTCAGCATCTCTCCTTCAGAAAGCCCCAGGCAGACAGAGGAGGTCTGTCCCAGCCAGAAGAGGAGACAAATTTAAAAATATGTCTTAAAAATAATAACAATAAAACTTTAAAAGGGTGTTTTTTAAAACCTGGAGCAGGCCAGGAGAGTTGTGCTGTGTCAGATGGGCTAGCTGGCTGGGATAAGTCCCAGGCTTTCCTAGGCAGGTCTGTTCAACCTGGTGAGGGCTTATGAGAGCAGCTTAAAGCTGGGTTTAGGAGAACTTGTGCCAAGCTGAGCTGCATAGGCACTAAGTGCAAAGCTCAGGACAGGTTACTGTAGTGCAAGAAAAGTGGGACTTCATGCAAGTTTTGCCTTATATTATGCTGAAATTCATGGTTTCCTATTCCCATTCACCACGCAGTGCCAGACCCTGGGGCCTGGTATTTTCCCATCAGTGTCAGAGACTTTTTGGACCTGTCTAGGGTTTTCTGCACACTGTGGGTGCCTGTCCTGTGCTGGCATTGGTGCCTGTGGGGTGCAGGCAGCACGGCTGCCATGGCAGCCTTGGAGACCCTGCAGCCCTGTTCTTCATCCATGGGATCCCCCTGCCCTGTGGTTACCCCATGTGTGGCACGGCCGGGAAAACAGGTCTGGCTAGGAACCCAGCTTTGAGCAACACAAAAGGTGACAAAAAAAGCCAGAGGGTAACAGAGGGGAGTGTCCATCCCCCTGACCCCCAGCTCATACCCAGTGCCGCCTTCCGCAGCGCAGGGATGCAGCTATACACATCCTGCCTTCCTGAGATGCCAGCTCTTTGTACCCGTCCCCACCACACACGGTAATTAAACCTGGCTGAGCCCCTGTGATCAAGGAGAGGTTCCACCTTGCTGTGTTTCAAAATATAAATCCCCTTGAGCATGCACATCACAGCACAACATGCCCTCTCTGCTGCGTGGGGCTGCGCAAGACCATCCCTGGGTTTTGAGGCCACTTAGCTAATGCCAATGCCCTGCCGCATCGGCACGCTTCCAGCACACCCACACACTGCCGTGGCCGCTCCGTCAGTACCCAGACACACACGGCTATGAGCCGCCCCTTGGCTTCTGGGCCATTTCAGGAGGATGAGCATGTCCCCCCTTGCCCCTCTCATGTCTGCACATCCCACCCTTTGGTGGGAGGCTGTGATGGGAAGGGATGCGCAGCGGGTTCACCGCAGCAGCAGCATCCCCAGGTGCCACACGCACGGGCTCACACCACCCTTCACACGGGGACTCCATGAGGACCCGTCTGCGCCCACGTGCATCGCACAAGCTGTCACCAAAACCTGGCGCGGTCACAAAAAGCAGCCCCTCTAGAGATGAACTTTCAGCTGAAAACACAAAATAGGCATTTTTAGAAAAAAAACCATCATCTAACAAGCTGGTGCAGAAGGTCAGCAATCTCTCCACGCAGCCCTGAGTGTAGCATCTTGCACTCACACTTTCTCACCTCCCCTGGACCCCCTCCCCAGCTGACCCAGCTGCACCCTGCAAAGACAGGGGCTGGGGACAAGCGGGGTCCACAGGGGAAGGAGGGGCTTGGGGAGGGTATGGTACTGCTCATACCTGGGCGAAGCAAGGAGGCAAAACCTTCTCTTTCAATCTCCCAGACAGAAAACCCCACTAGAATTTCCTGGGCAAACCTCCAACTCGGACAAAAGTGAGTCTCTGAGGACTGGTTGGCTTCAGTTGTTTTGGCTCCAGGGAAACCAGCCTGGCATTCCTGCACAACTCCCAGCTGCTCTGGCACCCACCTTGGGACGTCCCTCTTGTTAATACCCTGCTCTGCTCTCTCCTGAGCTGAACCATGAACCTGAGTGGTCAGGGGACCTGGGCTGTGCAGGAAAACCTGGGCAGAGGTTTCACACCCTGGCCAGCTCCTGCAGAAGCTGCTGGTGGTCCGCATTTGGCAATGCCGGCAAAGCGAGCATGGGTAAGGTCCGGGATGGACTGCCTGTCCTGCTCCAAGCAGCGCTTTCGTGTTGTCCAGGACACTGTGGTTGGACCCACAGCTCACATACCGGTGCTCTGCTAAACACCGCAAAGGCCGACCTTTGTCTTGCAGCAATCATGTCACTGCTGAGAGTCACACATCACGTGTCAGAGAGATGTGGGCACAGTCAAGAGGAAAAGGTGAGGAGAAAATAGGGATTAGCAAGGGCTGATAAAGGTATGACCTCTCCCTGGCAGAGGTCTGGGTCACAAGGAGTGTTGGCAGGTCCTGTTGCAACTAATTACAAAGCTCAGCTCGTCAAGCAGCGAGCAGTGAGCATCAGCCCTATCTGCAGCATTCAGGGAAGGTGATTGAAATGGTAGGGTGGATGTGCTGGGGCAAGTCTCTCTAGCCACTACGTGCCAGCAGCGCCTGCCGGTGAGGTGTCCCTGGCAGGATGTCTGGAGATGGAACCAGCCCCAGCATCACCAAACCTGTCCTGACATGCTCCCTGTTTGTCCTGGAATAACAAAAGGAGCTCGCTCCACCGCAGACAGTGCCCACGCCTCACTGAGGATCCTGCGGGCTCATGGAGGACGTAAGGGACATTTGGGAAGACACCTCCATCCCACCAGCTTCTCATTCCACCACCTTGACTGCGTGCTCACCCTTCTCCCTTATATCCTCATCAACACTACTGCTCTACACCCCAACAGCGTTGTCCTCGAGTCTGGGAAGAGAGACCCAGCTCTCAGTCTCCACGGTCGGAGAACGACGGTGTGCACCGAGGAGCGACATCTCCTGCGGGATACGTCCCACCCTCATGGTCCCTTCTCACTAAATGCTGTGCCCGGGACCTCAGCTGCCCTGGCAGGAGCCACCAAACCTGCCAAGGGCTTTGTTGATGAAGGAAGTGCCGAGGGCCATCACCACGTGGCTGGGAGGAAGCCGCTGGTGCCCACGGGACTGAGGCAGCTCTCTGGCATCCAGCGAGAGCTTCCTGCCAGGTCGGCGCGCTGCCAGGTGGTTCACCAGCCCAAGGGCTGCATTTCAGAAAGGCAAAAGTTCTGTCCCAATGTCTGCTACGGGAGCCAAACTAGGCACTGCTCGTGTGAGTGGCTGGGTCTCTCACAGCCAGGGGATCTCTGTTGACTTCTGGTCCCACTGCAAATGGCAGAGGGGTCTCCGAAAGGCCCGCTATGTGAGAGGGAAGCTGCCAAAGCACCCACCCCATGCACAGCAGGGAACTCCACCGCAGATGTCTCCATGGCCAAGCATCCCAGGGGCTAAGCTACCCTGGCATATCTTCCCCCTTGGAGAGAGCTCGCCCTACAGGAGATGTTTGGGCATGAGGATGGACCTCTTATCTCAGATGTGAACTGCAAGGCCAGCACATAAGACCCCTGGATACAGAAGCCTCATGGCTCAGGGCACGAAAGGAGAGCAGGAGAGCCCAAGGACATGACCAGCACTGTGGGGCCCTGCAGGGAACAGAGAGGTGCATTATTAGTGCTGGTGCCAGTCCTGCTCCAAGCGGGACATCCCTGACAAGGGACCTTCAGAAGGCCATGTCATCAACACTCCAGTGAGTCTATAACAAAACATCTGGAGACACAACTTACCGCCTGTATACTGAGAAATGCCCAAACTGCCCATTGCTCCCACCAATCCAATTTCTCTCACCTTAGATCCTTAGATCTGGTGTTCCCTTCCAGCCTAAACATGAGGCAATGTGTGTGCTACAGCCTCCTCTCCATAACTTCACTGACCCCAATCTCTGCCATTGCCTGGCCGCTAGCCCAGAGATGGAGACGTCCTCACAGCTGCCCTCCAACCCTTTCTGTTCACCAACAGCTCTGCTATCGCATGGACCCAAGTGTTCTGTCCACTCCCGTCCACACAGCCCAGACCCAGGTGACAACATGTCCCTCTTCAGACAAGAATGCCTATCATGAGCTGTCTGGGGAGCTGCTGGGCACAGCATGAATAGCCTGAGTCAACTCAAGAGCTGCCCAAGGCCAAGGAAGCCATGACCTGCTGAAAGGTATCCAGGGAATTCAAGGCAGGGATGTGATGCAGGTCTCCTGACCCCTAAGCTGTGGCAGCTGCTGACAGACAGAGCATGGGGAGGTAGTGTGAGGATCTGCTCCACTCCTGAGTGGTGTTACTGCATTTTAAGGCCATTAATAAATCACTGGTGCCTGGAGGCCATGCAGCACGTGTTCCTGGGCTCTGCAGGGCTGGCAGGTGCAGAGCAGCATCCCTGCAGCCTCCGTGAGCCGCTGCTTGGAAATGACTTATCCAAACCATCTCAGCAGGTCTGGGTTTTGCTGGCTTACCATGGATGAGCCACCATCTATTCAGATGACAAGGACATGAGATATTGCTGCACCTGCCTTGTGTTTCCCAGAGAGGTGCAGGCCACAGTGACTCATGGAGCTACTTCAGAGGTGAATCTCAGGAGGGGCGAGCATGCCTAGGTCTCCAGAGCTGAATATGATGCTCAAAAGCGTGGCTGTCCTCTCAGCCCTGTCCCATACAGGCACTTGTAGAGACGGGCTAGATCCCCCCCACCCCTGAGGCCACTGCTGTCCCTTGGGGGTGAGACTGTGTTCAGCCTGCGATGCTCAGCTGGGGGTGGCACGACGTGCTGTCTCGCTGCTGTGGTACCAAAGGAGGCTTATGGGGGCTCTCTCCATGCAGCCAGCCCTGGAGGGGGCCCTGAACATCCTGCCACCTCCTCTCTGCCTGACTCCCACATTCCTCCCAGAGTCACTGCCCTGGAGGAGCAGACGTAGGTTCTTTCAGGGGATGCTGAACCAAACTGAACCGACCAAAGCTTCTGCTGAGACAGATGGAACCAAAGAGCAGGGCAGGACTGGAGCAGTGCCTCCCCCATGCACCCTGAGGCCATCTTTGTCTTTAGTAGCTTCTCTTTCAAGAAAGAGAATCCTACATAAGAGTTCAGCATCTGCGCTGCCTTGCAGCAAGACCTTGCACAGCTTGACCCCAGGCTGGGGATCCAGCCACCTCCTCCTCCTTGCTTTGCTTGAGGCAGTTTTAAGGGAGAAATGAATGCACAGCAATCAGTTCAGCTACTTTGCCTCAATATGAATGTCAGCCAGCCCTGGTCATTCATCTGCCTGCCCTGTAGTCTCTCCTGCTAGCACTTTGGTTTGATACAAATCCTTGCATCTGCAAGAGGGTTTCTGGCAGGGCAGCCTTCCCAGGCTCCTCTCACTGACCACCAATGCCAAAAACGTTAATTACAGCACCGCAGCCTCTTCACGCTCTGCTCTTACACAGGAGCATCTATTGATGAGCTAGATAAAGGATTTACTACTCATTCTGATTCTTCTCACAAGCTGTTCCTTAACTCCACCAGTTCCCCTGGTGGAGGTTTCCCCTTTGGGCACAGCTCCGTGTTTTGCAAAGCAGCACTGAAAAGCCTCCCTGACCCTGCAGGCGGTCTTGGTTCTCTTTGGGCTTTCCCATTTCCTTGGCCATGTGGCACACATCTGCCCCGAGCCTCCGGCATCTCATCCTTCAAGCAATTCAGCCTTACCCTCCCCTGGGAAGCTGCAAAGTGGGGCAGTATGTGGAAGCAGCCCCTGGACAGGGCCTGGGAGAGCTGCGGGGTCTTTATCCCTGGAGACTTCAGAACTCACCTGGACACATCCCTGAGCTGCCTGGTCCAGCTGCGAGGCCATTGCTGCTCAGAGCAGAGCTGGCTGGAAGTGTGAGAGCTCCCTCCTAGCCAAAAACTTCCTGGGGCTTCACAGTTTGCCCATGCTTGGCAAAACCCACCTGGACCCATGCCTCCCTTGGCTTTTCCCTGCCAGACTCATCACGCTCCTGCAACACTCCCAGAGGAGTTTCTGTTCCCTGTTTCTCACCCAGCTCTTCAGAGCTACATCTCTCCTCTCCCCTCCAGCCCCTCTGGGCAGCTCCTCTCCGAGCGCTTTCAACATCAAAGTTGCCATTCAACAGTTAACCATGGATGTTTCAACACAAACTGGCTGTATCACATCCACCCCTGTTTACAGGGGTATACGCTGATCCTTGTTGCTTCCTTCAATCCCATTGCCTTCTCCTCCTGGAGGGGAAGAGGTCACCCAGCTGCGGGGATTTCAGCCCTGCCACACTGATTTCAAGCTTTCTCCAACCTTGGCCACGGCTCGCGCTGGCATTCCCACCCACGCTTCTGTTATCTGTACCCTCCATAGCTGAAAGCAGGCTGAGCTGTAAAGCAATGCAGCACTCGGACTGTGTTTGGAGCAAGGCAAGGCATCGGCCCATGAAGATAAGAAACCGGTGACTTGGGACGATGCATGATGATTAGATATTAGATTGCACAGCCTGACTGCACAGGATGTCATAGAGCAACCGCGATGAGTTTTCACACTCGGGACCTGCCCTAGAACGTCTCTGGAAAGCTCCGTACCCGAGGATCGCAAACAGAAAACTCCTGTCTGCACTGACTCACAGTTGCCACTGCCGGCTCTTCCCCCATCCCATGCCTGGCATTTCTCACTGCCCTGCGTCACCCCCGGCTCTGACATGGGGCCCCACGCTCTGGGCAGGACCTGTTTTCATTGCACAAAGGGCTCGACAGCTCCACGTGCACGACCTCAATGGAGGCACCTGACTCATGCGATGGCATCAGGGGTGCCTCCGCTACCTTAGCAAGCGAAGACGAGGGGACGGGAGCGCATTGGGAAGAGGTTGACAGATGCACGTACCTGCCTGCTCTCCTTGACCTAGTTGCCATTTCTCCACTACTGCTTTCGTGCCTGGATGCGCCTGCTGGCCAAAAGGGATTAGCTAGGGGATTAAGCTCCATGCATAGGCACCTGTTAGCCAAGAGCAGGGCACGAGGAGCCATCCCTCCCTGCAGACCAGCAGCTCCAGAGCATCAGCCAGCTCTGCTCACAGTCACACTGGGTGGTGGGCAGCCAAACCCCTCGGGCCAGATTCACCAGGCAAAGTTCACAGAGGGCAACAAACAGCTGAGCCACCCCCTGCCCTTTGGGCAGTCTCCATTTCAAGGCACCAGGTCCTACCTGTCTTTCAGGATGAAGGACAAAACCTGAGAGGTGGTTATGGTTCCCATCCCACAGAACAGTCCCATCCTTTGGATGCAGAGACATCCAACTTCTCAACACGGAGGCGAGGAGCAGAAGGTGAGGTTGAGCACGGCCAAGTTTCCTTCTACAGAAGGGCATGGACAATGATGCCTGGGGTCACAAAAGCAGGCAGAAATCCTTATAGAGCAGTGGGGCCCTGTGACAAGTGCTGTAGGACACTAGAGAACCTCCTCCAAGTGAAGAGCAGTCTTCTGGAGACACCTGGGCTTATTGCGCATCTCCAGCTCCATGCACCACCAAACTCATGGGAAACCACTAGTTTTATCCCATCTTTCCAGGTTGCCCCATCTCTCCAGGGCTCAGATTGTGCTTTAGTGTCTTTTGTTCCTACTTCATGGAACTCTGTTCGAGCAGGAAGCTGAGCTAGAGATCTCTGGAAGCCACTTTGCATCCACGCCAACCACAACCACATGCTGCGACAGATCCCCCACAACTCCTGAATCCCACGTTTGCATCTCCCAGGACGTAACATACATTGCAGTGCACCAGCTGCCTTCACAGCAACCAAGCAGGTGAAACTAAACCATGCAGCAGGCTGCACTCAGACACAACAGGATAAAAACACACTTTTTCTCTAACCCTGAGCCCCAAATCCTTAAGGGAGAGCTACAAAGTGCTTTTTAGATGAGCCCAGAAACCCATTCATAGCTCTACTTGACACCAGTGCCACGGATAACTCAATGACTGGTGGTGGTATACCATGCGTCCTCTCCCCCCACCAGCCTCTGCATGTTCCACAGGCTAAAAGCACTGACCCCATCTCATCAGGCACAACGTCCCCTGATAACTGGGCAAATTCAGCCCACAAGCACACACTTGAAGAAAAAAACCCTATGGTCCTACCTATGGTCACCAATCTCTGCCCAGCCTAGATATTTCCCACTTTATTCCAGGCTTTAAAAAAACCCTTGTGTATCAGAAAGTATTTATTTTTCCTAACTGTACTAGCTTATTCAAAGCTACCTCCTCTAGCACCTCCAGACCTTACTGCATTCAAGTCCTTGGACTGTCACATCTACAGTGCCAGAATGCAGCCGATACAGGACAATACAGGTGATCAGCTTGGTGTAAGAAAGAGCCCTGTCCTCCCCACCTCCCATTGAGTTGCGCTCATTTCATGAAGCGTTGTGTCAGACTCTGTTTTGAGTAGCATTTGCTATTTCATTTCTCTCTCCCCAGCGATAAAATGAGGCAGGGGTGGTAGCAGAGAGCAGTCAGAGCACAGATAAGGAATGACTGAGTGCCTCTGGCTTTGGGGTGGGTGGGGAATCCTAAAGGTGGAGAGGGTGAATGATACCTACTAGAGCCCAAGGCAGAAGCACAGCAAAGTTCAGGATGCTCATCTAAACCCAATCAAGATGACATGCTTAATTACTCCCCAGAACAAGGAGCCAAATACCTCTGTAGGATGCTGTGGGGATCAAGTACACCAAGTTGAAGAGACAGCCAGCCACTGACTCCTTCCCTGCAGAGAAGAAACGGCTCAAGAAAGGTGGGGGTGGACTGGGGTGTCTGGCCCCAGGGGTGTTCAGGATGCAGCTGAACAAAGCCACAGCACCCAGATCTGGTGCTGGGACAGACTTCATTGCATTTAAATAAAGGTCCTCGTAAGCACACCCTGATCTACTTCAAACCCCCGAACGGCCCCAGCTCTAGCCAAGGGAAGCACCACTCCAGAATGGCCAACTTCTCACCCTGTCCCAAAGTCAGGCCAAAAGAGAGTACAGTACATCCCCATCCACACTGGTAGCTCAGGTATTCACATGAGGGCTGAGCTGAGAGGTGCTGCTCAGACCAAACTCAGGACTGAGCTATTTCTACGGCAGACACCCCCAGGCTAGCAGTACCCCTCTACTTTGCAGAGATGCTCAAAAACAACGGAGAGTGGGAAGAAAGAAGGAAAAAAATAAAAGCAAGACTCTAAATCTGTTGCTACAAGCCAACTCAATGAAGAGCCTCTGCAGAGCCGGGATTCTCCCAGGCGCCAGCTTCGCGCTTCTGCAGTTTCCTCCACAGACCCCCGAGCCAACCCTCCCTGTGGGCACCCCAGCCTGCCCCAGCGGGACAGCCGCACCTCCAGAGCTCAGGGAGTCTCTGCCGCAGCCGGGGTGGTGCAGGGCTGAGCAGCACAGCCTCCCGCCTCACCTCACCTGGCTCCTGCCAGGCCCCAGGGAAGCGCTTGGGCACACTATAATACTCCCTTACTAGGGAGCATTAAATCAGTAATTATGTGACACATCGGGGTGAGCAAGCACCGGAGACGTCTACGCTTCCCGAGCGCCGAAGGCTGGGAAATAGTCTCGGACACCCCACAGGTGCTCAACACACAAAACCACACTGAAGTCTTTGGAAGTCACTCATGTCTTTCATTCACGGTTAACAGCTCTCCTGTGGCAGGAGAGAAGAGACCCTGCGCTTCCCCAGGTACGCACAGGCTTCTTGTGCAAGGCAAGAAACCAACCTCCCTTCCAGCCCTCCGAGGCAAAAAGCAGCCAGCTGTGGGAGTAAAAACACCACCGCAGCAAGGACAAGTCAGTTCCAGTCATTTATTCATTGCAGCATTTGAAGTACATCAGGTATTTGGTGAAGGTCCCCGGACAGACAACAGGAAGTATACTTGGTACAGTGGATTTATATAAAAAGAGAGTTAAATAGATAAAATAACATGGCAACCTCTCACTCTTGCCACAAACAGAGCAGACTAGCCTCGAGCCCAGGTTAACGTCAACAGCTTCAGTCTTTCCAGGCAGTCGTGGTTACAACCTTTTTGGTCCTACACCCGAGGGACAGCAAGGCATCTGTCCTCACAGTTGAGGCAAGGGGTGCGCTTCTCAGGCCAGCTCTTCAGGAACTGGGCTTCGGACACTGTGCGGAACCTGACTTCCAGTAAGGTTCAATCTTGTTGAGCACATCTGGAAAGCTGGTCCCAGCTTTGGTGTACGAGTGTTAAGAGCAGCCTTTCTGAAGATGAACCTTCAAGTATTTCAGGATCAGCCACAGGTAATGCATTCGAGCCATCTAGAAAGACTGGTAGAGCCAAGACGCAGGGCAGCACCCCAGACTGTTGCCTTTCCTGCACTAAGCCAGATTTAAACTACACATTTTGAGGCTGTTCCTGAACTGTGCACAGTTCAGTCATGCTTTTGGAAGACACTGCTTTGCAACCGTGTTAAGGCAGTCTCCACCTACCCTAGGCCTCCAGTTTTATGCCAGAAAAAAAAAATCCCATGCCAAAAAGTCTAAGTATTTCTCTTCAGTTTTTACATTTCCATTTTCAGGAACCGGTCACCTTCTGTCAAGAAGGAAGATAGGGTCTGAAGCCATGTGCCTGCAGAACAGCAGGCAACACAAGTAGCACCTGAATGAAGAAAGCCCATGTTACTGATATGAGACTGTTATCCCACTGAGACTGGCTTTCCTTAATCTAGGAGATCGCTGTATCTCTCTAGAGTCTCCTTCTCCAGTTCCAACAGCTTTTGGTAAAACTTCTCAGCAGTTTCTTCGTCCACATCAAGCTGGAAGACAAGAAGAACAGCACTGTGAGACCATCACCTTGGTGGCAACCAGCACAGATGCTTAGGGCAGCTCTGAGTATAGGCAAAGTGCATCTCCAGAGCTTCTACATTTACAGAGAGGCAACCGAAGACACCTATCACCAGGGCACAAGCCAGAACATATTTTGGGGAAGCATCATTACATACTCATCCTGTTCTAACCATCATCTCCATGGTCTTCCATACTCCAGCCTGAGCCAGGAGTTACTCTAGGAAACCTCGCAGATAACCCCACATCCCTCCTTGCTGCTCAGCATTCAATATGCATCTTGTTTCCATTCCAGCCACAGGACACCCTTGGCACCAACCCTTTCATGCAAGGCAGATGGCAGAACCCTAGCCAAGTCCCCTGCAGCAGGAGGCTGCCGCTCCATTTACCTTTCTGGGCTCCACATAGCTCTTCCCCAGTCCAGAAGTACAGCTGTGGTATTTGACAAGTGCATCCAGGTGCTCAGGCTTCTGTTTGAACAGCCACACCTAGGAAGAACAGCACAAATGTGTATGAGTCTAGTGCACACTGTCCCAACCGAGCCTGCGGTCAAGGACCCAGCTGTCATGGACACAGGAAAACACACCACAGGCACTTTCACCAAGCAGGGGAAGACCACTGACTGAGACGGAAGGAACAGTGTTTTTCCAAAATAATTTATTTTATGGGTACCTGATGAAGGTCATAAAGCATCACCTGGCAGATCAGCCCCGGTCACAGCTGGCCCCCCAGCACTCAGTGCTGTATGCTCCTTAGGGGTGAAATACAGCACCCACCCACCAGCCTTGCTGAGAGGCTCTTTGTTCAAGCCAGCAGGCTCTGGAAGAGCTACCCAGAAGGAAGAAATATTAAAATCAAGTCATGAACTACTTACATGAGCTTCTGCTCCATTATACGGTGTCAGAGTGTAAGTTTTGGCAAAAAAACGGATCTGAGGGGAAAAGAAGTACATGACAGAATCTGTATTGTGGCCCAAGGTTTCTTTGGCAAGCCCTCTGGAGCCCGGCCACACCACATAATCTATCTACCAGAGGCAGAAATACTTCTCAAAGTTGACTACAGGTAACACTGCACCCTTACGACTAAAGCATCCCTTTATCACCACAAACTATTTTCTGGAGCCACCCACCAGAGCAGCAAGCCTCACTCCCTGCTCCCACACGGAGCTCACCCCCAAAGCAAGAGGCCACCCATATGTCTTGCGGGCACCTCTTCTTGAATGGTCTCAAGAGCACGCACGGCAGGAGACTGAGAGGATCTGCAGTACTGCCAGTGTTGAGGACAACTGAGAAGGCAGTGCCAGGAGAAACGCGATCCGTCAGGACCAGCTGCTGTCAGCTGGGGCAGCTTAAGCAGAAAGGCCAATCTCGCAGCAAGAGCACCGAGGCTCAGAGCAGGCAGCCTTTCAGGGACAGAACTGTAGTGAACCTGAAAAGCTGAAGCCCACAGGAAGAAAGGCAAGGGAAGTTTTGGGGAAGAGGCAATAGAGAGCAGGAGATGCTGCCTTCCAGAGGGATGGAAAGAAGAACACTGAAAAACAGAGTCTGTTCTAGAAATGAACAGCACTTCAAAGCACAGAGGCCAAGTTCTGTCCTGAGCTCTGCTGCCACCAAAATGATAGGGTTTCACAAGCCCACAGCAGGCTTGCAAACCTTCTGAGGAGAGCCTTGACAAGCGCTGCTAGAGCCAGGGTTCAGCCCTTCAGCCATATGGACAGTGCAAAGCTCCAAACTCAGCTTGGAAATTTGGCCCCCAAGGTGCCGAAGGGAAGGTTTGCAGAGGGGCCAACCTGCCCAATCCAACAGAAGGAAGAGCTGTATAGCAGCATGGGTAGCAAGGAGCCAGAAGCACACTGCACGTGACTTGCAGTGAAGTATATCACAGCAGGGCGACCTCAACCCCAAACCAGCCAGGAGATCCACTTACCAACCACATGATGGGCATTAGCAGCTTCCAGAGAAAAACGGGCAAAATTCTGTAGGTCATGTTAGACATAACAAGACCAGGACAAACAACGCTGGAATACAGACCCTGCAGAGAAGAAACCGAGTCAGTGAGCAAAGACAGAACAGTTAAAGAATGGGTCATACTCCCTCCCTCCTAGTACTTCTCAGCAAGAAAATGAAGGTGAGTATAGGGACCAGTTAATAGTAGATGCTCTCCTCTCCGAAGTTACCAGAGCCAGAGGGTGATTAGATGTAGCGATTTCCGAGAGGTCTAAATTGGAAATGTTCATGCTAAATCTGTGCCCATTGCAAGCCCATGAGAGAGAAGGCGCAGCCTCCCAATGCATCACAACCTCGCTTTGCAGTCCACATGCAGCTCAGCAGCAGCAGCAGTCATCCCACAAATTACAGCCCACTCAGATCAAAGGCTACCTCACTTTTAAAAGAGACGAATTCAGCCTTCTAGGACTAAAGCATTTTCTCCTGAATGATTTCAGAAGAGTGCATTTGCTATCGCTGGACTAGGGCCGCAGCTTGCCAACAAAATCCGGCAATCCCCTGTGACGGGGAGGCAGGTTGCTCATACATCTTAGTGTGACAAAATTGAATAGCAGCATGGAGCCATCAGGAGAGACAGCAGAGCCTGCACCTCAAGTGCTTGCAGGTAAAGCAGCCTGAGCAGCCTTGCTCTGATAAGCAGGTACGCCTGAAAAGAGCAGCAGCTCTTTGCTCTTTAAGATCAGTTCTTTGGCCTAAAAAGACAGCTAGAGCTTGCAAGGTAGGGACCGCTCCTACAATCTTCTGCTTTCACAAGTTTTTCTGACAAGAACCCCAGAAGCAATCTCTGGCAGATTCTCCACCAGCACCAGCTGAAACTCAGCCATGTTTAGTTCTTACATGGGCATTAAGGAACTTATCATATTGCTATGAATGAATGCAACTAGGTAACAACAATGTAATGATAATTATAAATAGTAGGAGCTCATTAGGTTTCTTCAGACATGCAAACCCCATCATCACCTGCTTATTAAATTTCCTGTTCAGAACCACACTTGTCAGGTCAGTAGCATATTTGGAGGAACTGTATGATTCCCGTCCCTTGGCATGTTGATAGTCAGAAAGGCTGAAGGCAGACTCCCTGGCATTGCTGGAAGAGGTCCAGATGAGTCGTGAGGGCTTTTCGTTACCGCAGAGTAGACACTCAAGTTGACGAACCTGCAAAATAATTGTTAACTTATTTGATGCAGTAATTTTAAAGTCTTGCAGTATAACTTTGCAGTTTTTAAAAGTAATGAGCTTATCTCAGCTTTCCTAGTCTTGGCCAATCTTCACTAGACTAGCCAGAAGCAGCCGCTGCTTAGGTGTAACTTCTAGCCCAAGGTCCACCAGGAGAATTTACAAGCAGCCACCATTCTCTTACACAGCTCAGTTGAGCACCTCAGAATTTAATATAGCCAACTCTTGGTATTCACCCTGGACAGAGGGAACTACGTATGGCATACCTCCGTCCACTGACTAACCAGAGTAACCTCAAGATTATATTAACCCTTGCAACAACAACTATCACCATTTATTGCTATTTTAACAAAGCCCAAGATCTTTGTCCCATCATTCCTTATCTGTCAGGCTCCAGCTTGCATCAGCATCCAAACCTGTAAGACAGAACTGATTCATCTGTACCACCTGCACCCATCCCTACTCACGTCAACCGCCAGACCAAGGGCTCAATCTTCATGCGCAGTCTCACCAGGATAAAGTGTCCGAAGAGGTTGGTAGCAAACACCTCCTGCAGTCCATCTCCATTAAGCCTGTCCGTCTGGGTCATTATGCCTTCTGCAGTGGTCAGCATGTGAAGCACCTTCCTGGAAGCCAAAGACAGGAGTTAGAGAGGAACAGTGCCAGGAGGCCTCTATGGCTCCCCCACTTCAGTCCTTCAGAAGTAACACCCACTTCACAGGCTCCAGACAGACCTTCTAGTTTCACCTTCAGGGGCTCCATTAATTCGTGAAAAAAAAGGCTGGAAAAAGTTCACAGAGTACCCAAGCCCCTTTATTTGCAGGTGTCTCAATATTGACTAGACCAGAGAAGACTTGTCCCTTCCTTCACTTCACCACAGTAAAGTACCATTAAAATAAAAAAAAAAAAAAAGTCTTGCTCTTCCATTTCACATTCAGATAACAGAATCAAGCTCCAGCATGGAACTAAGCCCTAGGGTCATGCCTAATTCAGATAAGGCAAGCAGTCTAGCATCTACGTTCAACACCCCGACAACTGTATCGGACTCAACGCAAGTCACTTTTCTCCCTAGCGCAGCTTCCCCACGTTGCTTACAGAATAATGATGTTTATCCCCCACGGTGCTTATAGAACAAGCGCCAACTATTTAGTTTCATGAAATACCACGACCCGCAGCCTCGAGCGACTACAAAAACCTCCAGCGGAGCCAAACCAACAGTAAGGAGACCCAGTAAGAGCAAACGACCTCCCCACCACCACACCAGTGCTTTCCACTCGGCCCCCAGCGCCAGGCACCGCAGCCTTTGGGCGAACCCCCGCCCCGCTGCAGGGATCAGAAGCGGCACAAGGTGCCTCGGAGCACCTCGGCGCTTCGCCCAGCTGCCAAGCCCACCCCACTCGAGGCCACGCATCCCACGGGGATGTGCTCCGTGTCACCCTGGGGAACGGGATAGGGTCTTCAGCCCCGGACACGAGGACACGGCTCGGCCGCGGTGATGCTGCCGGCACCCCCCGCTCCCTGCGAGCCGTGGACCAGTCCCTCGCCCCCGCTATCTCGTACCCGGTAAGGAGACCGTGCCAGAGCGCCTTGAAGTTCACGTGTGGGTTAGGCATGATCCCGGCGTTGAGGTAGACAAAATCCAGGCGCTGAAACCTGCGTGGGG
>NW_010972512.1:1244295-1269043 GCF_000737465.1 Haliaeetus leucocephalus
GCCTTGCCTTGCCTTGCCTTGCCTTGCCTTGCCTTCTCTTGCCTTGCCTTGCCTTCTCTTGCCTTGCCTTGCCTTGCTTTGCCTTGCCTTGCCTTGCCTTGCCTTCCCTTCCCTTGCCTTCCCTTCCCTTGCCTTCCCTTGCCTTGCCTTGCCTTGCCAACCTGGCAAAGGCAAGCCCCTTGCACCCTGCAGCCGCAGCCGGCAGGCTTTCCGCAGGCAGCCGTGCCCTCCCACCCTTTGCCGCAGAGAAACCTTTTACAGCCAAACAGAAGTGCTGCCAGGTCACCGTTTCCCAGTGCTGGAGCGGCAGAGAGGTCTGGGCGTGCGGGTCCCGCCGGAGATCTCGGGTGCAGCCCTGCTCCCGGCAGGGCCGGTGTCACAGCTGGAGCAGGGGATGGGCACACCAGACCCCCTGCACCTCCCCGGGCGGTGGGGATGCCCCCCAGGTGCCCTAACATGCTATTTAACCCGCGGCCGTGCATACCCCATGCAGGGCACCCGGGCGCCCAGGGTCTTGGGTCAGCAGGAGCCACAGTGCCCGTGGGGCAGACGTGCCCCTACCCAACCCAGTGCTCCCAGCTCCTGGCTTGCTGGGGCAGGGCTGGGAGAGGCCACGACACACCCTGAGCAGGGAGAGGGCATCCGAGGGCAGAGGCAGACGGGTACCAGTTACGGAGCAAAACCTGTCCTCGCTCCTGGTTCAGCCACAGAGAGCCCTGCTGCCGCAGGCTACGCGCTCAGCAGGGATGAGACCTCCTCTGCTGCAGCCAGCAGGACCACGTGTGGGGAGACCAGCCGCCCCCTCCACAGAGCACAGCTCCCTATCCCTGCCCTCCTCTCTCCCAGACCCACTATCCCACCTCGGTCCCTGCTGGTGGACATCTGACGGGGATGCTGAGCCTCAGAGCACCCTCCCTGTCACCCAAGGAGACGGGCAACTGGTGTGGGTCAAGCAGCAGGTCTCTTGAGCATCCTTCCCCCATCTCTTAACGTTGTTACCTGTGTGCACCCCCCCCAAGATCTCCCCACACAGCATCTTGAGGCACACAGCGCAGCCCCAGAGCCCCCAGCAGGCAGGTACCGGCCAGGCTCCCGAGGGTGCCCATGGAGGAGGCGAGATGCCTTCTGAAGTGCCGCAAGAAAACCATGCAACCAGATTCACGTAGCAAGTGTCTCTTCAGCGCGTTTGCCCCTATATATAGGTGCATCTACTGAATATATATATGTCTTAGCAATAGTATACTGGAAACTGTGCCACGCGTGACTTGGTGGTGCTGAACTAATGCATACAAAAGTATGGAGGGGTCCATGTACCCTCGAAGTACAAAGTTCCTCCTGTCCAGCCACAGGAGGATCCGATTTTGGGGCACGACGGGTAACCTGCCGGGACTCCTGGGGGGCACGTGGCTTTGGCACCTGCCCAGTTTGCTCACAGAGCTGCCGGATCCGGGAGGACGGACTGGTGCCAGACTGCCATGGGATGCTTGGGGCAGCAGAGTCCAGCCCAGGTGCTCCAGCCGAGCTGCGATCCCTGGGCCGAGAGCCAGGGTGCCCGCTGCTCCATGCCCACGGGCTGCTGAAGGCTTGGGCATCGGGCAGCAGCCAGCGAAAGCTCTATGTGCATTCCTCTCATGGCAGGTGAAGATGTGGGTTAACCCTTGGAGAGGAGGACCTGGAGATTTCCCCGTGGAGGTAAAAGGTGCTAACATCCCGCCGCCGGCTGCCATGCAGCACCTGCGGGGCATCCAAAATGCATTTCGTGGGCAGTTGAGCAGCTCTGGAGTGGCCGTGGTCGGTGAGAGGGGTCCCCTCGGCATGCCTCTCACCGGGGCTGGCATGCCCGCTCCCCCCCGGCTGACAGAGGGGAGCCACGGCTGAGCACGCTGCCCACTCCAGCAGTCGGGCGAGGAGCCGGGAGTGCCGTCAGGCTTCTCCCTGTGCAGCTGGGGTCTGGCTGGCAGGGACGGGGCTTCCTGCTCCTCCTTGAGGCACGTCCAAAGCCCAAAATGTCCGGAGAGTTTTTGTTTTCACCCTGTAATTGCACAGCCAGCTTTGAGCTAGTGGCAACTCCCAGCTCCTCCTCGAGCAGGTAGTGGCTGCCGGATGGTCCCTGCTCCAGCGGGCATGTACCCACGCACATCCCTTCCCCAGGTGCCTGTCCCACGCACGGGCCGGGAGCTTCCTCACGGAGAAAGTCCAGCTGACGTTCCTCCCCTCTGACCTGGGGAGAGAAGCCGCTCTGTTCCGGTCATGGTCACCAAGAACACGCTGCGTCAATAAATAACCCTCGTCTCAGCCCGCGTCGCTCCTGGGCTCGGGTCAGCAAGCGAGCGGGAGATCCGAATCGTCCCACGCCGTGGCTCTCCTTGCTACCCTTGGGGTTTTCCTCTGAGGCTTCACTGTACAATGAGAACAAGACCAGCTGCCCGGGTTTTATTGCTAAGTCCGAGTGAAGTGGCTTCGGTTTGCGTATGGGGCTCCTCTGGGGACGGGGAGGGATGGGGACCGGGCTGGGGGGAGCAAAGGGTCATTCTTCACTGGCTGACTCTTGGAGAAGGCGATGGATGTCCTGGAAGGAGGGACGATCTTTAGTGTCCCGTCTCCAGCAGCTGAGCATTAGCTTATAGACTGAGTCAGGGCAAAGTGCAGGCTGGGGAAGGTAGGTCTTCAAAACAAAAGGCAAAGATGAGAAAGGGAGAGAGTTACTGCCACGGAAACCAAAAAGCAAAATGCTCCTGGGGAGCCCGATTTCTCTGTGCACCGGAGGGGAGGTGGACAAGGGGACCCCCAGATGATACAGTGGGGGGGCTGGGGACAGCTGCTCATGTCTCCCAGCCTGGCTAAACGCCGGAGCAGGGTTAGGAGGCAAGCGGTGCCTCGGGCTGTGTAAAGTGCAGGGTTTGCCGTGCCGGGCCCTTCAGCAGGACTCCTTCCCAGAGGAGTTCCTGTCCCATAACTCCCCCATAGCCAAGCTCCCTAGCTGGCCACCTTAAAGTCTTTCCCCAGGTCCCCAGTCTCCCAGGTGCACTACTGCCTGTCCTGCCCCATCCCATCCCATCCCATCCCATCCCATCCCTACCTGCCGGCCCTGGTCCCGGAAAAACTCGCCGGTGTTTTCGATGACCTGCTCATCGGACAGCTGGGAGTAGGGCTGCTCCCGGCAGAGCGTGAAGGTCTCCCACAGCGTCACGCCGAACGCCCACACGTCACTGGCCGTCGTGAACTTGCCCTGGCCAGAGGGAGCAGAACAGGGTCGGGCATGGGCATTGCCCCATCCTGCTCCATAAGCCCTATGTGCCCAGGGTTCAAAACCTCTTTCTGGATGCTTCAGCTTCCAGATCTGGACCCAGAGTGGGGCTTGGACCCACAGACCTGCTCTCTGCCCAGGGCCAGAGCCTGGTGAGCTCCGGGTTCAGCTTGCAGCAACTGCTCTGAGAGCTGGGGCTTGGTGAGGACCCAGCTCCCTGCAAAGATAAAAATTAACCCTGCTCCCTCTTCCAGGGCTGACCACGGCCAGGAGAAAATGTCAAGCATCCCGCTCAAAGGCTGGACACCGGGCCACCAAAGATCACCGCAGTCCCCCCATCCTGCCTTGAAAAGCTGCTATCGCTCCTGCTTTCGGCATGCTTCACCCCAAAGCTGGGCTCCGGGGAGGACAGACTTCCCCGTCCCTTCTGCACCCCCCAGCCCGAGGTGAAGAGGCTGTGAGCAGCCCCAGGACCGTGTCAGCGTCCATCCGAGGACCCCAGCCCCCGCGTACCAGCAGGATGCTCTCCCAGGACATCCAGCGGATGGGGAGCACTGCCCGCCCCTGGATGCGGTAGTAATCCCCGCTGTAGAGATTCCTGCTCATGCCGAAGTCGGCTATCTTGATGGTGTACTGCTTCCCCACCAGGCAGTTGCGCGTGGCCAGGTCTCGGTGCACGAAGTTGAGGGAGGAGAGGTACTTCATGCCGGAGGCGATCTGGGTGGCCATGAACCGCAGGTCGCTGTAGCTGCCGGAGTGGGGACAAGGGAGGACTGAGGTGCAGGAAAGGATGGCAGCCGTGGTGGGGGAGGTACGCGGCCCTGAGCGGGGTGCCCCACAGCCGGGCAGGGTGCCTAGAGCAGGCAGCCCTGCCTGTCCCTGCCTGTCCTGGGTGGCACTACCTGACGGTGGATGTGTGGCCGGCGGGGGGGCTGCCTGCCTGCTGGCGGGACAGGAACTGGTTGAGGTCTCCGTTCTCCATGTACTCGGTGATCATGCACAGTGGGTCATCCGTGATGCACACCGCCAGCAGCCGGATGATGTTGGGGTCTTTCAGCCGTGACATGATCTTGATTTCCTTCAGAAAATCATTCCTTTCCGGAACAGAAACCACACGGATCGGATAGACAGACCCAGAGGGGCACAGAGGTACGCACGGACCGGCTGAGCGTGCCACCCACCCGCCCAAGCCTTGTGGGGGACCCGCGGGTCCCGTCCCCTGGGACTGGGGACTATGAGAGGGAGCTCAGGGCTGATCCGCACCCAGCTGTGGAGTGGACTCGGTGGGTAGATGGGGAGCTGGTTAGGACCAGCAAGGACCAGAAGTCCTGAATCCTGGCAGCCCAGCGTCCCCAGGCAGCTCAGGCGTATAGTCCTCGCAGGTGCACCAAGCACCTGGCCGCTGGAGGCAGGGGATGCTTTCCGAGCGTCCCGGCTCTCCTGGGGGGGCAATACGTGGGGGGCAATGCCAGGGCGTGTGCACCCCCCGGCCCCGTACCTGGCATTCTTGTTGGCATCCGCTCGCAGCATCTTGACAGCCACCAGCACGGGGCTGTTGGAGCTGGTGTCCAAACCCTCCAGGGCAAAGTCCTTGCCTGTGAACTTCTCCATCCCCTCCACTTCGCAGAGATGAACCTGGAGGGGGGCAAGGGGCAGCCATTACCTCCAGCTACTGACAGCCTCCCCCGGCTCCCGCAAACTGGGAAGAGCCTTGCCTGAGCCCGGCTCAGAGCAGATCCAGCTCCCACTCACCTCCCCAAACTGGCCTTCCCCCAGCTTCTCCTTGAAGGTCAGCAGCTTCCTGGGGAACTCCTCGACGGCCACGTCCTTGCCGGAGAGCAGGTCCATGGTGAGGGCTGGCACTGAGTAGGTGTTGCCGCCCGTCACGCCCTGCAGGTTCACGATGTCGGCCTCGGCGTAGTGGGGGACGCCCTCGGGGACACTGGCCTGGGATGGCTTCACGGCACCGCTGCAACCTGGGGGGGGGACAGCGGGGGCAGCCCTGCCGTGGGTGTTCTGCCCTGCACCCTCTGCTCCCGGCACCCGCTCACATTCTGGCCACCGGCTCCTCCGTCCCCGTCCTCCCCAGAGCCCCTGGCACGGCTGCGCTCCTGCAGACGTCGCAGGCTGCTCCGCTCCTTCCCCATCACCGAGAAACGCACCAACCCAGCCCCAAGCACCAGACGAGCAGGGATCAGTGCCCAACCTCCGGATGGCCGAGGAAGAGATGCCAGAGCATCCCAAGGGCAGTGGTGGGGACGCAGCTCAGCCTGGCGGTGGACACCAGTGATGGCTCTCGGCCACAGGCTTTGCGTGACCTCCGAGCGGGATGCGTGGGAGCTTGCGCGACCTCCCCCCACCCTATGCCAAAATGTTTGGAGACGGGGAGAGGGTGCTGCAGCAGGCTCCGTGTGTGGTCGCTGGCTCTAAGCACGCAGGGTGTCCCCACTCTTCACCTGTGTCCTCCTCCCCCGGGGTGAACTCGGGCAGCTTGCGGATCAGGCGGGAGGGCTCCTGGTAGTCAGGTCCCAGGGGGAATATGCGGTCGTAGGTGGAGCTGGACTCCTGCTCGCTGGAGGAGGAGGAGCGGTTGTGGTTGAACATGCTGGATTCGCTGGGCAGGGAGAGGCTGACAGTCATTTCGTCATCCAGCATCCTCCGCGATGCCTGTGAGAGGGGGGCAAGGGAGGAGAGAGCTGGGACAAGGGGTCCCCGCAGCACTGGTGGGACAGGGTGTCCTGTGCTCCATGGCACCGTGGCCATGCCCAGCCCTGAGCCCCCCCTCTCTCGTGCCCTGTCCCACCTGGGGAAGATGTTTTTCCTCAGGTCCCCCCCTCTGCTTCTCTTGTCTGCCTCCATGGAGAAGAGTTTAGCTCCATCACCTCTGTGACTGCCCTTGGTTAGCCGGGGGCTGCAGTGAGACACCCTCAGGCTCCTCTTCCCCAGCCCAGTTTCAGGACAGAGGGATAGACAGGCATGCAGGTCCCAAAGTCACCACCCTGCTCAGCTAAATCCCCTTGCTTGGGAGATGGGTGCAAATCACAACCTTCCCGATGAGGGGAAGGGAGCATCAGCCCCCGCATGGAGTCTGCTTTCCCCATGCTGACCTTCCAGAAGAACCTGCCCAGGATGAGCCCACCGCCCCAGGGCACCTCGCCAGCCACCCCACGCTTGCCCACCTTCTCCAGCATCTTCTGCCAGAACTGCCGCCACAGTATGATAACAATGATGGCCACCAGGATGAAGATGATTGCCACCAGGCACCCGATCAGGATACGTGTGTTGCTGTCGTCTACCTTGAGCGTGGGGTCTGGCAGGAGAAGGAGACAGCAAGAGCTGGTCACACCGGGATGTGGGGAGAGCCCCTGCCATCAGATGGGGCAGAACCCCCCAGAGCATCTCCCCATGCAGCTCAGGGTGACGTGCTTCTCGATGCCTTACCATAAGTGGTGGGGACCACCGGTACCTCGGGAGGGGCCACCGAGTTGTTGTACATGGCTGCGTCTGGCAAGGGAGAAGAGGAGAGCTTGAAGGTGGGGGGCGTGGGTGTCCCACAGCCCCACTCCCTCCTTGAACCACCCCCCAGCAGCGTCCAGTCCCCGCAGGGCTCGTGGCAGCGGGTACCCGACTGGAAGGTGATCTCGCTGAACATCATCCAGGCATCGGCGAAGTAGTACTGGCACTTGATGGCATTGGCCATGCGGTGGAGCAGGGGCACGGTGACGAAGCGGGCGCTGGGGTTCACGTCATCCAGCACCAGCACTGAGGAGACGGCACTGGGCTCCCACTCGCTGGCGTCGGCGCGGAAGTAGCACTGCACCTCCTTGAAGATCTTCACCCCTTTGGCGAACATGTTGTTGCAGTGGACCTGTGGGGCAGCCCGTCAGCGCGGCCACGGCGGGGTACGGTGACGGGGGACGGGGCGGGGGGGCGCGCGGACCTTCATGGCGGTGAAGTTCCTGATGCGGTCGAACTCGAAGGTGATCTCCACGTAGCCGCCGGCAGTGCTCTCGTTGCGCCAGCCGACGTAGTCGTAGCCCGGCCAGACGTGGTACTCGTGGGTCTGCGTGAAGTCATCCAGCCCCGACACCCCGTCCGTCAGCTGGCCCAGGCCCTCCGTCATGCTGGTGTGTGCGAGGGGGGGAAAAGGGACCGTGACTCTTGCCAACCCCACAAACCTGCCACCACCCGGCACCCACCCGCCAGCAGCTCCTGGGAAATTCAGGAGGGGTTTTTGTTCTTGATGTTCTCTCTAGAAAAGGCTGCGGGATGCTGAAGATGCAGCAGTTAGCGTAAATCCAAGAGAAGGGCTGGGGGTGCTTTCCCCATCACGATGTGCAGCCTCCCAGAACTGGCCATGTCCCCCACTTCAGGGATACCCCCTGAATATTTGCTCTGCTGAGGATCAGCACGTCAGCCTGCAGACGCAGGGAAAAAACATCCCCATCCCCTCCTGCCCGGTGCGGTGCCCACGACGTGCGCGAACCTGCCTGGTCCTCACCTGTACCCAAACGCCCCGTCGTACACCGAGTCGTTCAGGTAGATGACGGTGCCCCCGGGAAGGACGAGCTGCTGCCCGGCCGGCGCATTGTAGGACACCAGCCCGTCTGCGGGGAGGGGAGGGTGAGCGGCCACCCACACCGGACAACCCCGCTGCCGGTGAGCCCTGGCCAGCCCCGGGGTGCTGCCAGCCCCCCACGGGATGGCCAGCCCCCCAACCGGGCTCTGGGGACACGGGGAAGGGCACGGGACCGCAGCACCCACCCAGCCAGACGCAGCCGTAGAGCTCCACGCGCAGGCAGACGTTCATGGAGTGGTCAGTGACGGGGATGAAGCGGACGAAGCGGGCGATGAGGGGCGGCTCCAGGTCCTTGAGGACGATGTCGTAGGGGTTGGTGTTTCCATCCAGCACCTGGGGAGAGAGAAGCGTGGTGGGGACGGGCAGGAGCAGCCCCCCACCCGCCACCCAGCGCAGCCCCCCCACCCGCCTCCTCACCTGCTTCCCGTGCCGGTTCCTCCAGGAGATCCAACGGGTGCCGTCCCGGCTGTAGTTGATCTTATACATGGGGGCAAACTCGTTGCCGTGACCCCCGGCGTGTCGCCCCTGGGTGCCCACCAGCGTGATGAAGTGGAGGGCGCGCAGGTCGATCTGCAGGAACTCCTTCAGGTCGTCGGGCTCCACCGGGATCTCGGGGCACCAGGCGCCATCGCCGTCCTCCGAGTCCAGCCTGCGAACCCAGAGCGGAGGAGCCGTTCGCAGGCGGCCAAAGCTGGCCCCGTGCCCCCCGCCTTCCACCTCGCCGTGGCAGCCCAGACCCTGCCGTGGCTGTCGCAGGAGGGTCCCCGCACTCACCGTCCGTACTTGGCGGCTGTGGACTCGGACCACTGGCTGGAGGCCGAGATGTCCTCGTCGGGGATGTGCCCGCCCGACATTCCCAAGGGGTACCGGCACACGGCTGCAACGAGACCGGTGGGGCGCTGAGCGGGCATCCCTCCTCGCCTCCCCGGCCAAGATACATGCTGAAATACGGCATGGCACTGCCGGGGCTGGGGTATATCCACAGCGCCGCAGGGACTGCAGCCCGGGCAGCTCCGGCGCAGCACTCTCCATCCCTCTGGCTTACAGAGCGGGGATGAAGCACGACGGGACGGTCCTGCGCAGGCAGACACCTGCCCGGGCAAATGGAGCCACTGGCCAGAAGCAGACGCCAGCCCAGCTCGAAGCGAAGGTGGGAGCAAGGGGAGGCAGCTCTCCAAGGGCTGCTGGATGTGCCCGGTCCCCGTCCCCAGAGATCCCCTCCGCCTTGCTGGCAAGCATTTCAGCTGCGGTGGAGGGAGAGCCTAGGGACTGGCACTGCTGTCCCCATGCTCCTCATTCTGGGGGCACCCAGAGGGCTTGCTCCAGAGGCCGCTCACCCAAAAAAACCCACCCGCAGCAACCTGTTCTCGGCCGTGCCGCCCCGCCGCTCCCCCCACCTGCCTGGGGGAAAAAGTGAGAAAGATGGGCGCTCGCCCTCCCCGCTGGCCCCACGGCTCCCATCGCCAGCTCCACTCCAGCCCCGGCTGCGAGTGGAAAAGTACCCGGGGTGGCAGGCGGGCTGCGTCCCCGAGTGGCAGCCGGCTCCCCCGGCACCGCATCCACGCCGCTTCCCAGGAGTTATTTTTTCACGCCTGGCTGCCAAGAGAGCTGCTGAAAGGCTGGCTTGTTTGGCCGTGTTTACTGTCTGGCCTCCGGCTCCAGCCCACAGCGCTCCCTCCACACGCCGCCCCGAGCAAACACCCGCACCGAGGCGGCAGGGCCTCGGCGAGGATGCGGTGCCGGTGCCGGTGCCACCTCCTGCCCCCACGGCCTCCGGCTCGCCCGGTGCTGTGCCGGCAAGGAGCCCGCGTCCCAGTGCGCGGTCCAGCCCGGCAGCCAGCTCCCATCCTCGGGTCCCCGCACCACAGGGACCATCTCCTGCATCTGACAGAGGGATGGGCGCATCTTCAGCATGAGCATTGGCACAGTGGGGAGCATCTCTTCTTGTCTCCAGCTCTCCTACTTGTGACGCTCTGCAGAGCACAGCTCCCACTGAATTCCCATTTAATTCTTGCCGAACCTAGAGCCGGCCCAGCTCCTTTGCCCTGGGTAGTAACCAGCCTGGCCAGGCAAAGCTGGCACTTCCAGCCCTGGATGGCTGCAGAAGAAACAGGATTGCTTCCCTAAGCGCCATGCGACCTCCAGGGAAGACACAGCAAACTGCCCACGGGTGGAAGAAGCCTTTGAAGGGATGTATTACAGGGATGCCCTGGGGAAACCCTGACGTGCTGAAGGATCCTGGACATCCCGGAGTACAGGAGGGGGCTGTGCCCTGCAGAAACAACCATTTAAACACACTTCCCTCGCTGATGTCCAGCGCACTGTTGTGGTTTCTGAGCAGAAGCCAGGCACCTAGTCAAGCCACTTTACTAAAGCCAACCTTGGTTTGCTGCAAAACCGCCAAAGAAAGCACGTCCCAGCGGCAGCAAACAATACCCCGGCACCTTGCCTCCTGCACGCCGCAGCTTCAAAACTGAGCAGGCTCGATGAGCCCCCGATGGAGAAGAGCCCCCACTCAGAGCCCGGCGCTCCGGCTGCAGCACTTTGCCTGTACCCCAATGTCCCGCCAGCCTGTCGGTGCCAGGACGGGCACCCGTGGCACACGCAGGATGTTTTCTGGGTCGCTGGCGGTGGCTGAGCCGCACACAGGACAGCAGAGTGCCCAGGCAGGCGCCGGCTTGGGCGGCCATTACACACCGCTCCCAGAGCTGGGAAAGTCCCGGAGATGGCGAAGATGACGTGAGCCCAAACTCAGGCACCCTGGCAGGAGCGCAGCCCAGGGAAACGCACCTCACGGCTCTTGCAGCCGCCTGGTCCCCATCTCACTTACCCGGGTTCACCTGGGCTCTCACAGCCCGCGGGATGTGCAGCAGCAGCAGCGGCAGCAGCAGCAGCAGGGCTGGTCTGGGGGTGGCCGGCATGTCGGCAGTCCTGCGGAGACAGAGCCAGGGCTCGTCACGCTGAGGCATGGGAATGCCGGTCCTGCTTGGGTCGGCCAGCCGAGGGCGAGACCCTGTGTCCCCACCTCAGCCTCGGAGGAGGAGCAGAGCCCCAAGCCTCACGTCTGCGATGGTGGTCAAAGGGGTCCCGGTGTCCCATCCCATCCACCACCCCCCCGGGAGCCACGGCATCACGGGGCTACGCCGACACAGCCCTGGCACGGGCAAGTAACGTGGCCCTGCCGTGACCCTGGAGCCAGCCGTATGAAAGGGCCACGGGACCCACACAAAACTCCCAGGGCTGTGCTCGGGGCCGGCGCCGTCCGGCTCCACCGACGGGCAGAAAGGCTCCGGCTGGGCCGCCCGCCCTTGGATGGCGTTGAAAGCAAGGCGTTGCACAACCCCGTCATATAACAAAATAATAGCACGTTGCAACACGTGGTTTCCCTGCCTTCTGGCTGGGGAGAGATAATAGCAGATAATCGCCCGAGATTTACAGCAGCATATTTATTGTGACAGTTCTCTATGGTGGAACGGATCTCAGGGACGTGGGTGACACAGAAAGGTGTGACAGAGGGCATGGGCGCCAGCTTGCACCCGCTGCCTCCTGGGGAGTGCGGGATGGGGCTGGAGGGGACCTGGAGGTCCTGGCAACAGGGCTTGGGCTGCAGTAAGGGGAGAAAAAGGGCCAGTGCTGGCAGGGCTCCTTGGAGCAGGGTGCAGCCCGTGGCACAAGGGGATTTCCCCCCCCAGCCCCGGGAGGTGCCTGCTCTCTGATCAGCGCTGCTGCCACAGCCACTTTGCAAGGCAGCGGCCGTCACCCTGGCTTGGGCTAACCCTCGGCTGTCGGGAACCCCCAGAGCCTGAGCAGCTCCTGCTGCACCCACGGACCTCTGGGGAACCACCGCGGGGCACGGCACCGTGCCGGGAGATGCACCAGGGACACCCCGAAGTGTCACCAGCCCTGCTCCAGGCTCCCTGGGCTTCCCATCCCCCTATTTGCCAAGGGGACAATTGTCCTCCTGGGACAACCCTTCACACAAGCACTGGATGCAGATTAGTCCTCTTTTTATTAAAAAAGGCTATTTTAATCTAGTTTACACACACATTAACCTTTGCAGAACAATTTACCAACCTGGGGGTTAAAGGGACCGTCACTCCTGGCCAAACGGGACCTGGCTGCACACGAGTGCTGGGGTAAATCCCAGCCAAGACCCACCTTACCAGGGATGTCTAGGCTGGGCTGGCAGGTCCCCCAGCTGGCCCAACACCAGTGACCCTGCAAGGTGGGTGCCTGGTTGTGTCCCTGCACCCACCCCATGCAGGGACCCGCAGCCTTGTCCCCACAGCTAAGAGAAAGCCCAAACCCACCCTGAACCAGCTGCCACACGGCAGATGCCCCCGTCCCACGGAGCCCAGGTGGAAGGTGCTGGATACGGCCCTGCTTGCTAGCAAAACCAGGGCTTGGCACGGCAGGAGCGAGGAGGCAGGCTTGCTGCGAACATGCCAGCACCCAAAGGGAGCACAAAGCCCCGGGAGCTGCCACCTGCACCCTGCTAGAGGCTCTCTGCACCCAGCAGTGCGCTGCTGGATTCCCTGGGGGTCTCTGGTAAACACCATGAGCTCTGCAGGAGGTACAAACAAACACCTGGACTTAGAGTGATATTTTTCCCCTTTTTTTCTAATTTTTTTTTTTGGAAAAGCATCTATGTGGTTCCCTTTTTTTTTTCTATTCCTAGCTCGGAAAGTTTAGTTAGTTGCAACTAACTTAGCTGCAACTGGGAATTTCAACTGCATTGCTGAGAGGCGCGCATGAAACTCCTGTGTTTGATGATGGCCAGTTCCCCCAACGTTAATATCTCAATTTCCTTCTGCATTCCAAAAAACATCCAGGGATATTTTTTCCCACTATTCTTTCAGGCTGAGTAAACTCTTTAAGCATCAGGATACCAGATGCCGTAATCTCCCACAGGGAATGCATTTACATTTAGTCTAATACAGGGAAATTATCCCCACGCAGCCCCTGTGAAGTGCTCGTCGCTCCTCAGGGGAGCGGGGCTGGGGGACAGTGGGGAGACAGTGACTCAGGCGCCGAGGCTGGGGGCTACGGGACACGCGGTCAAAGCGGCCGAGCAGTATTGGCAACCCAGCTGGAAATCATTTTTGTTCCACCAGCCCTGCAAAAGGGATGGCTTTGCAACGTTTTGTCTGAAAACATTTGCTGAAAATTTTCAATCACTGGAAAGTTTTAGCGCTGAGAGTTTTTGGAGCTCCTCCCTGGCGTCACTTGGGCTTTGGGAGCTTCCCTCGGCCACTGCTTTTTTTTTTTTTTTTTTTCCTTTTTTATTCTCCCCCCTTCTTATTCTACCGAAATCACCAGGGAAAATCAGCAGGGAAAAAAAAAATGAAATCCACATTTGTTTAGAGACAAACCCACCCAAGCCACAATCCCTCTCGCCCCCAGCCCGTGCCGGCTGGTGAAGTCCCTAGTTCTCTTCCCCGGTGGGTGCCGCTGTCCTCGCTGGCACCAGAGGACCATCATTTGTGGGGAGGGGGCTGGACGACAGCAGCCCGCACCCCCTGTTCATGCCAGGTCCTGGACGCGGGTCTCCCAGGGGTCCCATTGCAGAGCCCCCCGTCCTCACACAGGGCCAGGGGCTCCCCTCCTGCTGGGATAGCGGGCAGGTGGGACATGCCGAGGCCACGCTGGAGGGAACGTCCCCGAGCGGCGAGAGGCTCCCTGTGACCCTGGACCATGACCCAAGGCATGTGGTGGTTTAGTAAGGGGGTGCAGGACCCCCGGTCGAGCTGGCACTACAGCCCCCAGCATGCTGTGCCGCCGGCGCAGCCTCGGCGGGAGCGCAGTGCAGCATGCCGGGACCCGTAGTCCTTCTCCCCTCCAAAAAATGCCATTTTAGACCTTCTCTGGGTTGGATGCAGCCCCATTTTCTGCAGCAGCAAGTGCCTCCCCAGCCGCGGGCTGGCCGGCTCAGCCAGGGGCATCGCAGCCGTACAGGGTGCGAGGAGCAGCCAGCACCTCACCGCGGCTGCCGGCTGCCCTGGAGAGACCTGCCAGCAGCACAGCCCACGGCCGTGGGGCCTGGGGACAGGGTCCTGTGGGTGCTGCACCCGGCAAGCGCTCTCCGCCAGCTGAAAAACTTGCAGCCCTGCTCCGTGCCACGGCGCACGGCGTCACCCTGCCACGGCGCAGGGCTGGGAAGCCGTGAGTGGGTGCCCAGCACCAGAATGGGGGTGCAGGATGCTCAGGAGCACCAGGCTGGTGGCCCCGTGTCCCCTCCCCGGTGTGACTTGGTGCCTGGCTGGAGGACCCTGGGGACCGCGGAGCCTCTTGACCTGGCCAGCACCACCACCGGCTCTGCCAACAGACACACAGGCAGGAGCCGAGGAGGGACACCAGGAAACGCCAGCCTGGCACGAGGGGAAAGGCTGGCACTGAAGGGAAAATTAGAGAGAAGGGGCCAAATGTCACCTCCCCAGGTGGGGACGTTGCCCTGCTGCTGCCCCAGCCCCTTCCCGGGCAGACCCTCACCCCGGCCCCTCTGTCCGGGTTCTGCCGCGGAGCACGGCTGACCCCACGTCCCCCCAAAATCATGAGCCTGGGAGGGGCAAACGCCTCCCCACGCACCCAAGAGCGACTCACCGGAGCGGGGATGCGGAGGCAGGCGGGCGGGCTCCTCGCCCCTCGCCTGGGCCAGGGGAGCCAGGCGAGGAGCGAACTTCCCTGGGCTGATGCAAGATGCCTCTGGGAGCGCGTTCGCATTCTGCGGATTCCTGGGAGCCGGCCAGAAATCCCACAATCCTACATCTTGCACATTTGGTTTCAATTAGGGAGCGGAGAGGGGGAGCCAGTCACCAATCCAGGCTGGCTTTTCGGCAGAGGTTATTTTCCTCGGCCCGAGGGAATGTGTGCAAAGCTATAATTTACAGCAAAACCCATTCATAGAGCGAGAGAAAAAAAAAAATTAAAAAAAAAATCCCTGTGGCCGGTGAGGGAACTTAAAGCAATAGGCAGCATTTTGCTTTCCGGCGCTCGCCCCCACGGCTGTGGGATGGCACGCGTGTCTGGGACCCTCCTCCTGCAACGTGGGGTGCAGGGGCCAGGCAGGACACCCCCAAAATGCAGGTGATGGAGGTGCTCCACAAGGCCCCCATCGCTGGCCCGGAGGGTCCCACGAGGGCTGCCCCACTCCAGGCCCCTGGTGGGAAGGGTCCTGCGCGGGCATGCACGGCCAGGACACCGGCCGGAGAGCCAACCTGCCCTGGCACGTGGCACGGAAGCAGTGCTCCGGCTCCCCAGGCTGCACGCTGAGCTCGTGGTTTTACATCATTTCCAGGCACTAGCTTGGCACCTCGGCCACCAACTACGCAACACGGCAGGGAGAAAATAATAATAATCGGCTCTCGTTAATTTTTGTGCAAAAGCTACAAATGCAATTAAAAAAAAAAAAACCCAAACCCCAATATTCTTTCGGACTAGAGTTTTGGTTGTATTTTATGCCAGCACCCACACTGCCACAGGAGGGAAGCAGCACCCCTGGAAGCAGGCCAGCAGCTCCCAAAAAGCACTCCTACCCCACAGGGGCACCCCACGCCAGAGAAGGCACCTGCCCCAGGGATGCAGCCGTGCTCCCAAACCCCCAAACCACCCTCCTTGTCAGACTCCCAGCCCGGCTGCTCTCCAGACAAACAAACCGAGTCCCACGCATGGAAAACCGTCCACCACCCGGCAGGATGCCAGCGACGTGCCGGGGACCCTCGCCCGCTGGCAGCGGGCAGGGGCTGCCAGTGCCAGCCCAGCCGGGGGTGCAGCAAGAGGTACGTCCCAGGGCAATGCAGGCAAGGCAGAGTGGCACAGCTACCTCTGGGCTGGCAGGGAGGGCAGGCAGGAGCAGGCAGGGAGCAGGATAGCGCTGTGCCTGCTGCAGGGCTCTGCACCATGCCCCGGCGTGCCACCCCAGATCAGATGGCAGCGGGAAAGCCCTCGCCGGAGCACAGGCTGCCCTACGTGCATGTCGGCACAAATGCCAGCCGGTTCCACTCCGCCTCGCTGCCCTCCTGCTACCTGGAACTGGCACTCAAATAACTTGGCAGCAGCCAGCGCCGCATCGCTCTATCCCAGGACCTAACGCAAAGGTGTTGGTGTGCAAACAGAGCCAAAAAGCCAAAGCAAACACCTCCCCTCCACCCCTCCCAGCGCCCGGGGAGTCAGCTGGAGCAGCGGTCCCCCCTGGCTCACCGTGCAGCCTCTCGCTCCTGCTGGGCGCTGGTCCTGGGGCCACGTGTGTCCCCGAGATGGGCCACACTATGCTCTGGCTGCTGCCCACCCCGTGCCAAGGAGGAGCAGCTTCAGGGGCGCCCGCCTGCTCCCTGGGGAGCAGAGATGTCCCTTCCTTGGGACAGCCGTTCCCAGGGCCCGGCGGAGCCGGCAGGCAGTGGGAGGTGGTGGTGCAGACCACCCGCAGCATTCCGCACCAGCTCCTCGCACCCGCTCTGGCCCCCATCCCAGGCGGTCTCCCCTGGGACCCGCGGCCGCCAGCCTGCCTTGGCCACACGCAGCCCGGCTGGCCAGCGGCGAGCCACCGGCAGCCACGGCACCGGCTGGGACCCCCCGCGTGGCCCCGGCTTCCCAGGCATGCAGCCTAGGGAGCCGAGTGCTCAGCTGAGCCCGGGGTGCCCAACAGCCACCTTGCACTCGGAGGACCTGATGAATTCCCCTGGGGGGAGCAGTTTGGACCCCATTCCCAGACCTGCAAGGGAAAAATGCCTCCCCAGGCAGCTGTGGGGCAGTGGGCACAGGGGCTGTGGTGGGACTTGGGAGCAGGAGAGGAGCTGGCCAAGCACCATCTCCCCTCCCAAACAGGAGGGGAAGCAGCAGAGCCGCTCTGCCCAAGGGCATCAGGATACCATATTCCAGGGCGGTGGGTTCTGGCAGGAGTCAAAGAGCCTACCCCAGAAAAGGGAGGGCTGCTGGAGGGCACTGTGCTGCGCTGGTTTCACCCTGAGCACTCCAGCAGTGCAGCACACCTGCCTGTTCCTACCTGCTCAAGGCTTGCCACTGTTTGCAGAAATTCAAGAGGAAAGTGCAGCCCTCCGCTTCCTCCAGAAACGCCCCAAATGAGCGTCACAGGCCAAGAGCAACCCCTGCTGCACTGGGCAGAGCGGGGCACTTGGTGTGATGCAGTTGGACCTCTGCTCTATGAGCAGAGCATCTGTGGAAAGCCACCGTCACTAAAACACCACCAGATGACAGACAGGAGGGACGCAGAGTTTAATCGGATGCTTCCAGTTGTGCAACGTAAAGGATGACCAAAAGGGAGGACATGGGCAATGACAAGGACCTTATTAAAAAAAATAGTCATGTAGATTTGAGAAAAATAAAAATTCAAGATTAACCCCAGCCCCGTACCATAAAAATCCTCTGCATGTACAATGACTATTACTATATACATGTTTAAAAATAAATGCCCACAGCCTGGAGTGCAAAGAGCAGCGCCATAGCTGTGCTTCACGGCAGGGGAATCCATAAAGTGTTTGGTTTTTAAATTAAAATATAAATAGAAGCATACAACATGCCAAGAACTGAGTGGGTTACATCCTCCTCTGCACAGGGCCAGAGCGAGCAGGATCAGCCCCTACCAGTTACAGCTATAAACCTTCATGTGTCCGAATTCCCAGCCCGCCAGGTGGGATAGGCAGCCCAGCTTGGGCACCATGCCGCCGCTACATCCCGTTCTTCACCAGCTCGTGGATCCCATCCTCGTCGATAATCAAAGGTGTGTGAAACTCTCGGTCCTTCACGTACTTTTCCAGACCCTAAGGGAGGACGAAGCAGCTCATTAGGAACGCACCACACGTCATCTGCTCTGTTGACCTGCTGAGCTGCTCACAGATGGCTCTGGTCCCCTCCTGTGCTAGCGGCTTGAGGGACACTGCCTCGAAAAGCTCTGCTGTGAATTCAAGTCACACTTTTCTGGCTTACCCCCTCACCAGCCAGGGATCACACACATGCCCCGCCAGCCTCCCCGCCCACCTAGTTAATCTGCAAGGGCACTCGAGCTCTGGAGAGCCAGTACTCACTTCTCCTCCGTAGGAGATGAGGGGAGAAATTTCACACTGGATTGGAAGGTCGTTTGCATCCTTCAAGCTGTAGAAAAAAATAAAAAGTCAGGAGGGTTAGCTACATCCTGCCAGGGGATGCAGATGGGACCCAGAGATCTTGCAGATGCCAGCGTGGGGGGTCAGCGGCTGTCCGGGGCACCAGTGGCTGCCGGCTGACGCAGACCCTGCCACCGCAGAGCTGCCCTGGGTTAGTCAAGCCTTGCGTGCTCTCCACAGAGGTGCGAGCTAAAGTTTAGATACCAGCAGCTACTGAAAGGGAAGAGAGCTTCAGATGCAGCTTTAACGAGTATCTACGTGCCTTTCTACATGTGCAACTACAGCAGTGCCTATGCCCCCGGCCTGGATCACAGCCTCGCTATATTTGATGCTGCATGCAAACTAGTCACTCCTTCCTCCTCCTCCTCCTGCATCCTTGGGGTGATGAGAGATGTGCTCACAACACCTTTCTGTTTGGCTGGTCGCAACAGGTCTTTTTTTTTTTTTTTTTTAAAACACGTTCCTTGTTTAAAGCGCAACTGGAGGACACAGGGTAAGCTTGTCTGCTCGCTCAGAAATACTCCCTGCAGCACTGCCTGCTCCTCCTGCCTTTGCCTCTTAGATCAACTACCTCAGCTTCTCTGTTCTGGACACGCACCTGAGCTGGTGAGGCCAGCTCAGCCGCAGCCTGGCCCCGAGAACAGCCGCAGCAGCACTGCTGGGCAGGGGTCCGCATGGGGTCCCTGACCCCGCTTCTGCTGCCACCAGCCTTTGTAGGACCCCCCGGGTCCTCCCTGGATCCAGCCGGCGTGTAAGCCTGGCCAGGGAGGGGGCAGCCGTGCAGAGCCAACGAGGAACTGCGGCAGCACCCCTGGGTGCCCCTCTACACCCGCTCACTGCCGCAGCCAGACAGACATGGCAGGACGTCATCCATGACAACGTTCCCTTTGCTCAGGTCGAAACTTGTCCCTGCTGCCATGCACTCGCTCAGCCCCCTCCTGTCCCAGCTGTGAGCAAATAAAACTTACCCATTCTAACCCAGCCCTTGCACCTGTGTTTGCCTTAGAGTCAGATTCATTTCAAGATAACAGTTTAAAAAAAAAAAAAGAGAAGAATCGCCATTAACTGGCAATGAAGGATACATGTAGGATAAAGCGCATCCTTATCCTTTAGCCTACATTATAACTACTGTGGTGGCCTAGTTATAAGCCTGAAAGCACTTGGAGTCTTGAATTAAAAACAGAGACCGTAGGCGCATCCTGCCGGAAAGTACCAGAAGATATACATTTCCTCCCTTTCAGGAGAAGTTATCAAGCTTGCTTAGTCTTCAAGTCATTCACACACACCAGCTCTAAGTCCCAGCCTTACAGATGTGCCCAGTGCCTACAGAAGAACACGCTGCTATTACAGAAGTTGCTTTAACATTTCTGTCAACTTCCCTGTCTACTTCTGTAAACTTTTAAGCACTGAGCCAGTGGCTTTCCCTGGTGTCACAGTCTGCATCTTCAAAACTCAAGAGCTGAAGTCACACAAAGCACAGCTGGCCGCCTACGCTGAGATTTGCACATGCTACATCAAAGTCTGCTTGACGTTTACTTATGTTTTTAATCCCATTTCAATCTGCCTGGACGCCTGGCAGACACTAGGAGACAGCAGCCGTCTCCAGCTACAGGACCAGCCGGGATCAGTCCAAGCTGTGCTACGCCGTGGCGTGACAAAGAGGGGAGTGTCATCGAAGGGACACACCAGTGTGTTTCCCAACAGCATCCCGCCTGCGGGGTGACCTGTGGGGGCTGCCTGCTGCCCTGCACCCGTACCAATGGCACAAGCCCCTTCCAGTTATCCCTGCCTCTGCGGAAAGGAGCCCAGGAGGGAGCAGACGCTGCCTACGGCCCGCCACCCTGAGAAGCAGCGTCTGTGGGGTCCTCTAGTGAGACATGCCCCGCTCCCAGCATGCAGCCCCGAGCCCCTCGGCCCCCGTTAGTCTCTACAGGTGCCTGCTCACCAGCAAGCACCCATCGCACCGACCGCAGCTTAGCACACTGCTTTGCCTACAGCCCGTTAGTACCTAAGCACAGCCCCGCCACCATGCACGCTGCACGGTATAGTTACTTGTCATTGACATCTGCTGGGGTGGCATCTGACCTTCCGTTTGTGACACTACGTGGGAATAAACAAGGGTTAGCAAGGGTGGGGAAAAAACAGAGCAGAACAAGTCTGGGGTTTGCTGTTCTCCAAATGGGTGGCAGGAGGTCTCTTGGTCGAGGGAAGCCGCGACCCCAGCCTGGCTGCTGCACGGATGTGCTGATGTGCTTGGGCTTTAGAGCCACCTCCTCCCTGCATGGGCAGCCTTGGCTGTGCCAATGGAGACCGGCAGGATTTGGTTCACAGGCGCTGAATCAAGAAGGAAAGTTCCTGCTGACCGAGCCAGTGACCCTCCTGCAGCCAATACCCTGCCCGCACCCAGCTCTGCCCTACGGACCACCCGGGAGAAGGGACCCACGGCTGGTCACTCCAGCAACACTGTTTTCAGGAGCGCTGAAATGGAGAACGGCTGGGGACTGCCCGGTGCTTTATACCCAGCCCAAAAACGACGCAGGAGTGCCAGGAGCAGCAACTCACCGAGGGATGGCGGGGATGCGTGTGCCATTTTCATCCACAAAGTGCCCTCCTGCATTGAGAACCCAGCAGTGGTGCAGGGACATCAAGGCGTGTCGGGCTGTGGTGGGGTTGTCCTTGCCGTTCTGGCTGTCTGCATTCTTCAGGGGAGAAAACTCATCCTCACGCAGCACCTCGTACACCACGAATTTCCTGGAGGCAAACAGGGTGCAGGAGGGTCAGGTTTGGGAAATGTAGCTGCTCCCTGTTGCTTTGGCTTCTCTCCTGCCAGGGTGGCTGAGCTGGGGCCACGGCCCCCCCCCCGCAGCCCGCACCCAGGGGCTGTACTCACAGCCACAAAGGAGGGAGGGGAGGACCTCGGCTGTAGGGTCAGCAGATGCTCCTCTGGCCCAGGAGCAGGGCTCAGCCAAGCAAGAGGCACGCAACGTCTGTCCCTCCTGCTGCTCGCATCCCTGCTCATCTCAGGGCACAATCGCCCACTGCTGCTGAACAGCGCAGGAGCTGGCACCCTGTCCTGACCCTGGGGCATCACCAGTGGGCACAGCCCCGGCACCCCCCCAGAGGCTCTCAGAGCTACCCGAGGGAGAGCCAGCAGCATAGTCCCCACAGAGAGAAAAAGGCATACTTGGAAAACTGGAAGATGTCAAAGACGAACTTTTCCATCTTGATCCCGTTAGGCTTCTCAGGTTGGATCAGCTGCCCTGTAGCAATGTCCACGTGTGGGATCTTCTTCTCAGCTACGTGGTGCTGCAGCCGTGGTTCATAAGTGCTGCAACAGGCCAAGAAAGAGCTGTCACTTGCCTGAGCAAGGCACGTCTCCAGCCCCCCCGCTTAGACACTGCTGCGGCAGGACGGCCGCCCAGCCCCGACCCCCAGCCGCCCTGAGGCACGGGCTGCTCATTCCCACAACAGCCAGGAGAGGACGGCCCTGCACATCCGCGCTCTGGCATCAGCAGCCAGCGATGGCCAGAGGAAACCTTATCTCCAGAAAGGGACCGTGCAGAGAGGCAGGGGTCAGGCCACGCGTGCAGGGGCCAGGGACCAGACCCCGCAGGCCTCATCCCAGCACGCCTGCAAACAGCTGGAGCTCAACCAGCAGAAAGCAATGCAAAGGCGGTCAGGCAGCCGGCTCCACTCGGTGCCGGCGCTCCTCCTCCAGCACACCGGCAGCACCCCAGCAGGCCCTTACTTGACTACATCTTTCAGAAAGGCGGTGGTGAAGTAGTGATTGGCGATGTTGCCCGCATTGAAGAGCAGCCGGCCGTCTGGGCCCCGTTTCTGGGCAGTGGCCAGGGAGATCTCACTGTACTCTACCACCTGGTAGACACCATCCACTCGACACACCACGCCGACCGGCTCCGTGGGGTTAGTCTTCTCCACCACCTGCCCAAGGGAAGCACTGTCAGGGAAAGACCCCCAAAGCTCTGCGCTTCAAATATACTCCCTTGTATCTAGCAGCCCTCATGTAGGCATTTTCCTGTGCAGGACAGCAGGGATAGTGCAGGGACAGGGATGCTGGAGCCCTCCCCTGCCAGGAGCTTCTAGTGACGGTGACTGGAAAAGGGCAAGATGGCAGGGCTGGGTGACAGGCACACCTGGGCAAGGGCAGGATCTGGCACCAATCCTGTGTGTGGCTGGCAGAGGGCACAAATATTTTTAGCACCCAGCCCACACATGAACAGCCAGCTTGCCACACACAAGCAGGAGGCTGCTGGCTCAGCAGAGCCATCCCCCTACACCTGACCTCCCTCCTCTTCCTCACACCCCACACACCTCCCTCTGGGCATGGGACCCCCCAGCAAATCCCCACCCATCACTGCCACCACAGCAGGGCAGTGTGCATATACGCAGGGCAGTGTGCACGTACACAGGGCTTTCTCCCTTCTGCATGCTAGGGTTTACTTCCTCCTTCTCTTGCTCCAGCCAGAAGGAGGAACTGCTTTCTCCTTCCCAGCTCACTCTCTGAAAGCTTCAAGGCCAGCAAGCCCTCTCACCTGTTTGCCAGAGCCAAGTCCAATGCAAACACAATCACACAGCCCCTTTGGCTGTTAATCCAGCCTTTAAGTAAACCTTTTGGCGTGCAACTTCCTACCCGTGAGACATGGGGCTGGGCTTAGCGTCAGCAGTCAGCTGCACCCACCATGTCCTGGTTTGGTACCCAGGATGTCACGGCTGGGGACAGCTGGCAGCCTGCAGCAGGGATCCTGGCTGCCTGTGCTCCCTGCAGCTGCCTGGATAACAGCCGCCCAGCATCTGGGTGGGGACCGGGCAGCCCCACAGGACTCCCCGGCAGCTCTCGGCCCCAGGGACTAGGGGACCTGAGAGCCCTGGGGCTGTCAGTGCCATGTCCCCATGCAAGGCAGGAAGAGAGCAGCACCAGGCAGGGGTCAGTGACACCCCGCACACTCCGGGATGCCAGACCCGAGGGACAGGTGGGACTCTGGCAGCACGTGCGACTCCACCAGCAAGTTCCCGGTGCTTAGCTATCCCTCCTGGCTGCGGCAAGTCGGCGAAGGAAGGGCGAGGAGTCAGGGAAGCAGGCAAGGAGCAGGACAGACCCCACCCTGCTGCAGGGAAGCAGTGCCTGCCTGGCCCTGAAACCATACCTTGGCCCCGCAGTCCGCTCCCTTCTCCAAGCAGAAGCCAATGAACCTTGGGTCAGCCACCTTCACCAGGATGTTGTCCACGCAGTAGACGTGGACACTCTGCACGCCCCTCCGCTCCATGTCGTCCACGATGCCGTGCACCCCCAGGGCCCGATACAGGCCCCCGTTGCCATCTGCAGAGGGAACAAACCATTGGGGCCGCAGCAACACTTGGCCGCCCTGTCAGCCGCCCACACTCATCCTCCTTCCCCACAGAGCAAGGGTGGAGGGTCGCCAGCCTGGCCATACCCCACCCTCGTCCTCCCCGCCAAGACAGACACCTCCCAGCCTGCATCACCCGTGGGCCACGTCACGCTGTGAGACTGCCCTGCGCAGGCTCCAGCTCCAAAAGCTTGTCCTCAGCACCGTGTCTCGCCCCCCGTGCAGCCCTCCCGCCAGCTCCTGGCCACCAACCTGGGGCCATAGCAATCTTGCCCTTCTCCTCCAGCAGGATTTTCCCATCAAAGCCCAGGGCGGGCAGCATGCCCTGCTGGAAGAAGATGACATTTTCCTTCTTCAAACCAAAATAGTTATGCTTCAGGAAGAACTCCTTGGTGGACTCCATAGTCCGGCCACTCGTCATGATGTACCTGTCGCAGCGCAGAAGAGACCCGATGAGCAGGGAGGAGAGGCAGGGTCTCACACCCCTCGTCCCAAACATGGGGAACTGCTTCAGCCTGTAACACCCACGACAGGCTTCTTCTGCCCCACAAACATTTGGAAGGATCTGACCCTCTGCGGTCCCATCTCTTCGGCAAGCCAAAGAAGAGCTTCACCCCTCCTCGCGACACGCATCTCCAAAACCCAACTGCACCCCGTGCGGCAGGGGGGGTAGACCCAGCTGCAGCAGCCAGCTCCCACCATGACACCAACCTCCTGCTCACCGCAGCCCCTCGCCTCCCAGACCACTGCCTTGCGTGGCTGCCATCCCACGCAGCGGGCTGGCCACAGGTGACGTGACACACGTTCCCAAGGGCCGTGGGGTTGAGCTCAACAACGTGGGACCTGCCAGTGCCACCCTCTGGGCCTCGACCCACTGACTCCAACAGGCTACGTACGCCCACAGCAATAGCGCTGGCGTCAAGAGGGTCTGCGCCAAACCGTGGGCCCTGGGGCTGCCAAGGGGGTCCGCACCAACCCACGGCTCCTCGGCCTGCTGACGCCAACGGGGCCCGTGCCGACCCGCCAGACCTTGACCCACCAAGGCCGCGCAACGGGGCTTTGACCCGGCCGATGGAACGCCGCCGACCCACGGGCCCTCGGCCCTCCGCCGGCAGTTGGGGCGATGCCGACGGCACCCCACGAGCCTCGTCCCGCCGAGGCTACCCCCGGGGGACGGACGGACGGACACGCTGACCCACCGAGGCTCACCAGGGGATGTGGCAGGGGGTGCCGTGCTGCTCCTCCGCCAGCTGCTGCAGCCGCCGCAGGCGCTCGGCCTGGAGGTGGAAGAGGGTCTTGCGGGAGGGCAGCCCCACGTCGCACATGCCCTTGGGGTAGGGGACGCCGAGGCGGGTGCCCTGCCCGCCGGCCAGCAGCAGCGCGGCCACGCGGCTCCCCGCGATCTCCGCCAGCCCTGCGCCCGGGGAGAGCACACAGGCGT
>NW_010972512.1:1269373-1285285 GCF_000737465.1 Haliaeetus leucocephalus
CGGTCCCCGTCCCTCAGCGGCGGTGGGGCGGCCTCCGCCCCGCTCCCGGTCCCGGTCCCGGTCCCCTCCGGGCAGGGCGGAGAGCCGGTTCTCCCGTAAGAGCCTCACCCCTTCCTGCCCACTCGTGAACCGGGCAGGGGAAGGGGTGGGCCCTCCGGGGAACCCCCGGGCAGGGGCGTGGGGCAGCGGTCCCCCTCCCTGCAGCAAGAGGGGAGAGGCGTGCAGGGAAAAAAAAAAACAAAAAAACAAACCCACCCAAAACGGGCAGGCGAGCTCCCTGCAGAGGAGGACCCCCCAGAGCTCAGCCTCCTCAGCCGGCCGTGCCCCGGGAGCCCGCTGCCGAAAGCCCAGGCCTGGTCATTAGGGGAGCGTGTGGTAACACCCGCACGGGCTGCAGCCAAAAATCTGGTCCTCAGCCCTCGCATCCCCTCCTGGCTCCGGAGCCGCACACCGCCAACGCCTGCAGAACGTTGTGCAACTCGCAGCATCTCCCAGGGGAGCGGCCCGCGTCAGCCGAGGAGATTTTCCCTCCGGATGAAGTCACTTCAGAAACCGTTACATCAGAGGGAGCGTGGAAAACGCCCGTGCGTGGCATGAGTAAGGGGTGCTGCCGCAGGAGGGGACACGGCAGGCTCTGGCCGAGCGAAGGTCATCCCAGTGCTCCCACCGGGATTTTCAGCCGCGCTGGTGTGTGGGGCGACCGAGCCCCCACGGCTGTGGGTGCCAAGCACAAGATGCCAGCGCCGCCATGGCTGGGTCACAGCCTTGTGTCCCCCCCCGGACGGACACGCCGGCACAGGGTGACAGAGAAGTTGCTCAGCTACGTGGCATTTCACCGGCGGTCTCACAAGAAAATCACGCTGGACAACTGCTTCGTACTTGAAGCATCATTTATTAATCATCTGTATCAAGCACACATCTGCTCAGCAACGGTGCGTGACGGGATACAACGTTTGACATCTAACCCGACAGGAGGCACGTGGTTACGGGATCCGGCGCGGCGGGAGGAAGCGTACGGAACGCTCTGGAAAGACAACCCGGGTGCAACACAGTGCTCAGGCTATGTTATTAGGAGGCTGGAGACCAGTGGGAATAAAATTAGGAATATATCTAAGATCGGAGCTGACTTGTGCTTCGGCCAGTGATTTAAAAACCAGTTACCCTCCTTGCATATAATAAACAGGTGGAAGTGCAAAGAACTTCCTCTCTCCCTCATTGCTCCCACACAGACATCGGTGGCAGAGGAAGGACAGCTATTCTTCGATTGGCAGTGACATTGTGTGTCAGATCAGCTACAAAACCCAAACACCACCAAGGAACGGCAGAGTGTCAGCGTCTTTCCTGTTCACACACACGCTCCAAGGGGACGCAGCCCCTTGGACAGCCTCCTCCTGGGCAGAAGGGACAGGTGCCTGCCCTGGCACCCCGCTGGAGCAGTGCCAGCCTTCCCTGGCTGTCTCCAGAGGCTTCGTCTTTCATCCCTTTCCCCCCAAAGCAGATCTCTCCCTCAAAGACAGCCGGTGGGTTTTCACAGCTAGCTGTCACCTAGCTAGGACTACGTAGGTTGGTGCTACACTGAAGGCTATCGGGAGGGAGCTGTGTCAGCAGCACAGACCAAGAAACCCAGCGAGCATCCGAGTGGGAAACCTCAACACTTCTGTAACTCAAGCAGGCAGTAATTTGGAAATGAGGAAAGCCAGGCCCATCCAGGCACACACCAGGACAGATGCCTTGGATTCAATCACCATGCACACTTCAGATACAATCTAGAGTTAAGAAATTCACAGGTTTTAGCAGGTCTGAAACTTATGCCAAGCCACCAATAGATCACTGAGACACCAGAGTGAGCTTAGCTTGACAGAAAAAGGCTTTGAAGGCAGAGGGTGAGGGATAATGATAAAATACTTCTGCTCAGAGGATCTTCTAAACCTCCCTGTACCCCACAGCCTGCAAAGGGAAGCAAGGGGCTGGATCCAGTGACAGGACAGAGATCAGCATCTTCAACTCTTGCCAGGAGGAAAATAAAAAAAAGCAGCTTTGGGATTTTTGCCCAGCTCAGTGCTCAAGCCTGGTCAATGAGCATCTGGAGAGAAAATCTGGTAGCAGGAGTTTGCATCCTGAAGATTTATTTAGCTCCTATTAAAGCAGCTGAACAAAAAAAACCCAGCCAAACTCTGGTGGTACAGCTCTACTATGCTGCAGGAACAGGTTGTAGCTCCTCTTTAAAGATTTATCCTGGCACCACTCTTTATCTTTAGTTGCAAATCCAAAGCATAATTCTGACTGAAATAGAGATATGCTTGAAAGATGACAGAGCAGCTCACAGTCCTAGACAAATGCATGTGAGAACTTAAATGCATTTAAGTTCTGCACCTGCACCCTGGCATCTCCCTGTCCCGATACTGCTATAGGTGACAGACCTCACGCCCCACACCCCAGGGAGCTCCCTAGGTCCCCACACAGGCTGGCACTCAGCAGGGCAAGGGCTCTCGGGTGCCAGCTGACAAGCACACACACAGAGCCAGCTTAATGCTGCTGACATGACAGCATTCAACACGTGAATTTCTGGGCCAAAGTACTCTCACGCCTGGCTCAGTCCACCAGGGACAACAACAACTCGGAGCTGAGGACGTCAGTCAGTACCTACCAATACTTAGAGTACTTTAAATACTGGTCTTCACATAGGAAAACCCCTCACACAGTTAATCATCCAATTCCTCCCAGACACTAAAGGTGCTTCACTGCAAGACAGTTAAATTAAAAGCAATGAATCACACGCCCCATCTACGCAAATCTGCTTTAAGCTATGTACACCAAAGTAGCATCATTCCCAGAAAAAGTCTGATCAGCAAATCATACCTTAAAACTCATTGTGGGATTTTTATTTTTTTTTTTCCTCCTGGAAAACCTACCACCTCAAAGGCAACAGAAAAATTCAAAGAGATTGGTCCTTTCGGGGGGAGTTTGGGAAGGGCCACAGTAGACAGGACTCTACACCAGCACAGAGAGGAACGCAGACTCGTGAAATGCTACAGACATTGATCTGCTGACACACCGCACATGCACGCACAGGGCGATAATCAAGAGGAACTTTTGAGTGCAGGATTCCAGGAAGTCCAGCATCAGCAAGATGCAAAAAGTAAACTGCAAGGTAATTCAGGTATTATTCCAGGGAAGGTCAGAGATGGTTCAGGGATGGTTCAGGCAGCTGCCCACAAGTATTTCAGCTGGAAAAAGAATTCACGAGGGTTCTCCTCCTCACTAAAGCTGGTACCAGGGCCACAAGCCAGAATACGCTGGTCCCCCTCTCAGTAGGGCTGTTTCACGCTGTGCTCACCAGGAGCAAAGTGCCCACCCCTGCAGGGAGAGGCTCCGCTGGCTGTATGGGTTTGCACACCCCTGGGAAACAGCCACCGCCTACCCCATGCCAGTAGCTGCGTGAGCAAGCTTCTGCCTGTGCACTGAAGCCACGTGAGCAGAGAGCATGCTCTGGGGGGAACAGCGATGCTGCTCGCCCAGGTATTTTTTTTCCCCCAAAAGCATGTGGCTGTTATCCCTGACACTGGAAAAGACCTTCTCTTGGCCAGTCAAGTCTGATGACTGACTGAGCCCTTTCCATACAGGATCTCAGATAGCCTCAGGCCCTTTGTGTAACCTGTGAAGGACCAAAAGTGTCAGTGCTTCTAATCTACAAGTCTAATGGGTTAATGCAAAACCAAAATGCACAACACAGAAAAGCCAAGCGTGGGACCTACAACAGACAAATACTTGTTCTTTCTTATAAGACTCACAGGGCAGGAGTCCTGCTGAGACACAAAGAATACAGCGTGCTGGAGCACTCCTTTCCAAAAATATCACCTAAAGACGCTTACGTATTACAGATGATTTGGCATCAGAGCTAGGGAGCATCAGTGCCAGCACAGGGTATATGCTAGAAAGATGACTCCACACGACAGGGTTTTCACATCACCTCAGGCTACAAAGTGCTTACAGGTTGTGTCGGGACTGAGGCTGGTACTGCTCTGACAACATGTAACCAACCATCAGTCCCTGCCCACCCCAGGTATACAAGCAAGTTCAGCTCACCGCAGGCAGCATCACCCACACCTCGCTGCCTAAGCCCAGCATGCCGTCTGTGCCAGGCCAGACGGACGGCTCTTCTCAGGTCGCGAAGCGGTGACAGGGTAACGCCTTAGGCTCAGCAGATCTGATTTCACTGCCTCCCTCTGCTCTACATGACATGAAGACTCAAAACTCCTCCTGGTCCAGTTTAGAGAGGATGGTGCTTCTGCTTCTTTATTTGTTACAGGTATCAACAAAAAGCAGGCAAGCCTTCCTCATCCTCCCCCACACTGAAGAAGAGCACATGTGTTATAGGAAAGCTCATCAAAGAAATCCTCTCCCTAGAGCAAAGTCAAGTGCTAAGGCCAAGACTTTAAATGGTCTCACTTCAAATGACTTAAAAACACTTGCCAAGATCTGCTCAGCCTCCCAGGCTCCCACAGTCATCACTCCTGCCACCCAAGTGCCCGCCGGGGCAAAGCCACACACCCAATGTAAACGAGCAAGCACAACACACACACAAGCACACGCTGAAAGCCATCCCGGCCTCCTCTGCACATCACAAAGCAGCAGTAAAGGTTTCAAAGCCCAGTTAAGTCCTTTGCATCTCTCCTTCACAGATGACTCAAAAGCAGGGCTAGGAAGCTCTTTTGTACATTCAACTGTAAAACATGTGAGGAAGAGGAACAAGACAACTCTCCTGATTGTTGCTACTGCCTACAGCAAGTTTTGGTACAGATATCCTCTCTTATAGGCACTCAGTGGGTAAAACGTAGCCACAACAAACTTGCCATCAAAAATCTTTCCAGTCAGCATTTTTTGGGCAGCTTTGGAATCACCAGCATTTGCATATTCAACAAAGACCTGAAAGAGACAGAGGAGAAATAGGACTTCCAGTGCAGCATGCCACTTGCCCCCTCTCGCCCCTGCAACCAGGGAAACAGTTCCTGAATGAATTTTTCCCCTCTATCCTTGGTTGAGCTCAGAGCAGTGGAGCTAAAAAAAAGGAAGGGGCTGTATCTCTGAACTGGAATTTCAACTCTTGCTCCTCATTTCTAAGGGGAGAGTGTTTGGTAAGGTGGGAGAAAGTATGATGATGCTCTACATCCTCAACGCTTCCTCTCCCATTGGCTTCTCCCCTTCCCTCCCGTATCCCAGCTCCCCTGCTAAAGCTGTTTGGGCACCTCCCAGGTTAGGCAACCTTACATAACCAGGAGGGAACCTGTGCTGTCCTTCAAGATAACCAGCTATTTATAGTACTGTCATCAGCCAGGAGATTGCCAGGAGCTGAGCAGCAGTCCTGCAGCACATGGAGCGTATGTGGGAATACACAGCCTCTTCCCTCCATTCACTTACTTGGCCTTTACCAGGATTCTCCTTTGGAATAAGCAAGGAAACCACCGGTCCGTATTTCTGACACTCCTCCCTTATGTCTTCCAGGATATCTGAGAAAGGAAAGAGCTGGTTGTCTTTCACTCTGAAAACTAGGATGAGCCAAGAAACAAATGAAGGCCAGATGAATCCCCAACAGCAGGCTTTGGAGCACATGGACAGTGCCTTTCCTTGCACACGAAGCCTGGCCTTCCAGCAGCTAAAACATTTCGGATTTGTGAGTGCCTTTTTTTTTTTTTTTTTTTTACGGCGCTTGGAGGAGGGGAACTAAAGTAGCTGCCACAAACCCTTCTTTGTGTGAGCAGAAGCCAGCTTTTTAAATTCTCATCCCTAGAGCTCTCTAACTTTTGCCACTCACATGGATTTGAGAGCAAGCAGAAATGCAAATTCCACCAGCATGCCTTGCCACCTACCACATATAGTTTTTGCTACAGTTTAAGAACTCCAATGAAATATTTCAGTTCTCTGCTGAGATCTTGGATAAGTTCATTAGCAAACTTTTAATGATCTCTCCTACTGGGCTCAAGAGTCCTGCACACATCCAGCAGAAGCTCAGAGCCACAAACACATTATGAGGTCTATGGGCATTTAACCAAAGAAGAAAATAAAAATAAACTTTTTCTTTTTTTTCAAATCTGGGATCCTTCAAGAACTCACTACAAGCTCTGCTTTCTGTCTCAATCTTTTAGTCTATCATCTGTTGGTGCAGTTGACCCACTTGGTACCAAATCTCAGCTGCGCAGCTCTTCGTTTGCTGCTCTTGCACCTGTTAACTGCTCTTCTGCTTGCTCTCGCATCCCCAAAGCCAAACAAAACAGAGTCTGTAAGATGACATTCCTATATGGAAATCACATGGCTTGCACCAACCTTCATATTCTTCTTCGCACTGCAGAGAAGCATCACTTAGAACATTTAGCAGCCTCAGCACAGGCGTGGGGAGCATCACCAAATCTTCGATATGGGGAGCTGTTTGACACCCACAGAATTAGAGAAAAGAAAAGAAATCAAAGTCCAAAGGAGCAAGAAAACAGGAAGTTGACTCAACATGCACTATCATACACAAGCACTTACTGCTCTTTGCAGTACGGTTTTGCTTCTCTCCACTATTACCTGCATTTACAGCCTGTATTCTCCCTGTTTCCAACTTATCTTCACCTATGCACTGAGACACTCTTCCAAAGGGTTCAGTGCACTCTGCAATTATACTAAGGCCAGCACCTGAAATTGCTTTTAAAATTACAAAGCTAGCAGAAATTAAGACTAGAATTATTGTCTACTTAGCTCAGATTCAGAAACTGATGTGACCTCAAGACCTATGCTAGTTGAGCAAACTGCCCCATATATATGGAGATGTGAGAAGATGATAGAACTACCCTGCAACCTGCCTCTCCTGTTACTGCCACCAGACAAGCTGAAAACAAGCCAGTCAGCTTCTGTAACTCCAATTCTTAAGCTATACTAATGTACCAGCCTCAGCTCTCTCTAAGATACCTTTCAGTTCTTCCCTAAACACCATGTAAACCTTCCCCCCTTCAAAATCCAACTGCAATGCACTGTTTTGAAGACCGTCATACAATCTTGCAACAGAAATGGGGAAAACTATTTAGTTACTTGAACAATGCAGTGCTATAGAATAAGGCATGGCCACAAGAAGGTGGCCAAAAGGTGGGTGAGCAGCGATCCTGTGAACAACTCTACAGGAGCAGAAATAAAGCCCACTGCCATGGGGCGCTTGGCTTTAGAAAACAGGCAGCTCCACGATGGCCTGGAACAGTGTACCATAGATACTGTGGAAGAAGGAAACAGCCAAGGTGGACAGACTAACACCAAACTGAGAGTCACGTCCGAGAGGACACCCAGTCCCCTAGAAACTCAAAGCAGCAGGGAGAGCGTCACTTCTCCACGGACAAAAGCTTGATTTCACATTCGTGAAAGGGGCTGGCAGGCCAGTCATGAATTTAAGATCTGGGAGCCCACCCTGCAGTATTTGGAGAGTGTTAGTGTTTTTATTTGTATTGGTAGCTACAGGAGCCAAACACAATAGCAGTACCTCACAGTTCTCCTGCTTGACAGTGACAGAGGGGAGAGAAAAGGGAAGAAATGGCTCCAATTCTCCAGTCTCAGCCTTCTCACTACGTTTGCAAGGGTAGTGGGCTATTACTTCCTTGGAAATACTTACTTTTCCAAGCTAAGCACGCAACACATACGAGGGAGCTGACATCTCTACCAGGTGCAGACAGAAGGTCTTGATTTCATAGTGCAAGAGGAAATGATAGACAAGCACACACACTATAAATCTCCTCCTGCCTGACATGGAAGAGTCCTTATGAAAAGCTTAGAGTATGAAAGGCCTTATCAGTCTAGATGATGCCCGGACAGTGCTCAGGGACAGCCCTTCAAAGAAAGGTGCTGCATTCAGATAATCAGGCATGTTCCAGCTCCAAGCAAACCTCTGGGATCATTCTTCCACAGGACTGTTAGCAACCAAGAGACAACATCAGATGAACGGGGGACTGAAAGAACATTTAAGTGTTGCCTTGGTCTTATACGCTGCCCCTTTTATTCAAGTCAGTCTGTCCTTCATTTCACATGCCTTTTTTCAGAGGGAGACAAACCAATTCCTAAGACTCAGAGTCATCTGGTCTTCCTGTAACCAACTGACAAATGCATTTCTTGCAATACCCTTCTGCCCTAGGAGGTACATTCTGCCCAGTCCCTCCACTCCTCTTCAAAGTGCCAGGTGATACCAACCACACTGACAACACAGAGCCTGCAAGCAGCTCAGGAAAGAAGTTGATGAACTGGAAAGTCAAGACTTGGCTGTAAATGACAAGGAAAGCCATTCTCAGCTGTCTTTGTTCTAAACAGAAAAACCGTGTCCAAGTGAAAGGCAATGACAGATCATTTTCTGACTTCCTAGGAAAGCAACAGTAAATGCTTCTTTGTGCAGACAAGCGTATGTACAAGTTTGGCAAAGAAGAGAACCAGCAAAGAGAACTAAGAAAAATTGAAGCTGTTATGTAAACTTGTAGCACTAACCGCAGAAGCACCTTCCTAGGTACAGTTAGAGGCCCGTGTGTTCAAAACTAGACCAAAAAGTACTGCCAATATACTGCTCCCTCTGCTCTAAAGCAATACTGGCTGCAAGGTTCAGCTATGGAAGGTGGCTTTGATTACAACAGTCCCAGTTTCTGAGATGCAAGAGCAATCTGAAAACAGGAATGAGATTGTTACCTTTGCCTAATACACAGGAATGCCAGTATCTTGACGTGACCTCAAGAGGCAATACTTAACAACCTTCACTGCAAGGTACACCAAGCAGCTTAAGAAAAGCAGGGCTAAGATTCAAGGGAAAACGCTAGCCCAGCCAGAAGCTGGATGCCTGAAGCATTAATTTATGCTGCAGAAAAGCTGAATGCAGAGCTCTTCACTGGTGTTCTTGAAAGCAGACAGGCTCTGGAGAATGCTACTGTGTTGCTTTTGGAACAGAAAACAGGGAGGGATACAAGCCTAAACAGGGCAGTCTCAGCCCATCTTTGCTGACAGCGTGCAACCCACATGGGGCGGGGTCTGGGGAAACACCACCATTTTGTTAAATTGAAGAGAAAGTGCCAGATGAAAGCAACAGTAACATCTGTCCCTGACCTACCACACAGGCATCAGAAGAGGCAGGCCAGTCACTGCAAAAATAGACTCGCACCATGAGAACACACACCGGGACTATTCGACCTGGGCAGAGGAGGCAGCAGCAGATGCTACCACCAGCCACTGCCCTAGTCACTCACATTCCTGGCTTCTGAACTGGGAAACACTTGGCATAAGAAAAACCATCCACTCACCATAAATAGCACTGCACTCTTCAAAAGCACCTTAACAGTCACAATATTGGGTAAATACCTCAGTTACTTCTGTCCCCTCAGATGAATGCTGCTGCCAATACACTCTTGGTCAGTTTGATCTGGGCAGAATTTAATGGGAGTCCAACCAGGGAAAAGCAATAGCCCGCAAGGCTAGAGGGGCAGGCCAGCACTGAGAGCACAGGCATCGCTCCGACCTGCCTGCCGTGGTACCACAGAAGGCTGGCAAGAACCACAAAGAGCAAAGGAGCAGCAACAACGCCAGAACCAGAAACAACACAATTTAGCTGCACTCTGTGCTGCTTCCAGTACATGCTGAGAAAGCCGCAAGCAGGGCTGATGCGCACAGCTTACCAAAGGGAATGCTGAAGAATGGGCTGCATAAAGCCTTCTCAGCAGAGGCTCGCTTTCCTTGGTCACAATGAAGCATGCTGGAAGAGAAGACAACCTTATGCTATTGCATGTAACACTCTGCATGAACAAATTCAACTCAGGCTGGAAGCCAGTACAGAGGAATACCCTATCTTTGGGGTGCTTATGGTACAAAGAGAAGAGTGAGAAGCACATCTTCCAATTCACAGCTGAAGCACACCAGAAGGATCCCCTAAAAGCATTTTGGGTACTTGGTACAGACATCTCAATGTCTCTCAGCACCAAATGATAGAGGTTGCTCACTTACAAGTTCACAAGGAACGCAACACCTTCCAGTTCCACCTCCCCAGGCCATTCAGCCCACCTCTCAGGCACACATGCAGTCTCACGAAAGTGATGGCACTCCAGGGAGCTCCCACATCTTTCCACAAATGGGATTCAAAGCAGCTAATAGCCCAGGGCTTGCCTGAGAACATCCCCTACTCAGCTTTACCAGTGGCCAAGTTGTGTCCTCATTCACTCTGTAGCCTCAGCGCAGAATCACAGGACAGCAAAAACAATTCCCCTCGGCAGACCTCTCAGTAGAGCGCTGTGCAAGTGCATTTGAATCTTGACAGCAGTGGAGAAGCAGCACTGTCTGCCCCCCTCCCTCGTTTCTGACAATACTCCCCTAAAGCAGCAAAGTCTCCAGTTTTCCCCAAATATAACCTCATTGGCAGGAAGTGCAAAGCACTGAAACAGCAAACGGTGAACATCATGACTGATATTCTTTATGTGCTTACTCCAAACTGTGCCAAAATCAGAGGAGCTGAAGCATCTCTGCTAATGCTTGCACTTGTTACCAGCACAGTGGCAGGGAGATTTAAACAAACAAACCAACCAACCTGTAAAAAAAAGTCTTAGGTGTCAACTGTAAGTTACCAAGAACAAGGCATGAGACTTTACAGAGCACATCTTTAAGCCACAGTTAGTAAATACGATAAGATACCTTTTGATAAGGTCTCTGAGGTGATAAGCTGGAATGGCTGAATTGACCACCCCTTCACTGGCAAATATGCGATCAATGATGGCAGAACTGTTTGTCTGGAAAGAAAAAGAAACAATGGTTAGGGAAGCAAAAAAAAAGACCAGCACAAAGCTTACAATATCCCATCATTTCTTGGCCTAGATGCAGAGGGCTCTGGTACTGTGGCATTTTGTGAAAGATCCCCAATGCTCCAGCCTCACACGTTAAACCAGCAGGCCCACATCAGATGAAGTTTTTCTTATTTGCCTGTGTGAAAGGTGGAAATTTCCACATGCAGGCAAATTTGCCGTTACTGTGGACATTATGATGCTGAAAGGATACTCTTACCGGGAAGGGGAACACAAAACAAAATTATTTCATACAGAACAGAGGACAGAGTGAGGCTCCAGGCTCACAACACAGAGCCTTCCTCTTGTTTTCTCAGCACATAGACTTACAAGAATATCCCCAAACTAGAGCTAACATTAGACTAAACCCAGCAAATAATTCCTCTGTCATCGTGCTGCTGAACTAGCTGGCAGCCATCAGCCATCCATTTCGTTCTTCCTTCTGTGCCACACTATAGCCAGCACAACTCACTCTCAAATCTTGGCAAGACACAGGCTCCGAGCACAGACTCCTGGAACCCTCAGCTTTCAGTAACCTGAACACAGGCAGCATTCAGATATGCCAGTCCCACAGGGCAGGTGGGTATGTAAGGCTCTGGAACCTTAATTCTCAAGGCAATAGGATTAGAGAAACATCCTGGAAACACTCTCTAGTTGCCGGATGCTACCTCACAAATCCAGGTTACAAACAAGAAGCAGGAGGACTCGTTTGGTGCAAGCAAAAATGCCCGCAGCAGCTCTTGCTCACCTTCCATTCCTGAGATTGGACTGTATGTTTCAGTTTCATTCCTGAGAACATTTCCAGTAAAACGATTCCCAGACTCCACAGATCCACAGCAGAGGTACACTCCGTTTCACTCTGGAGCCCTGCCTGCGCCAGGCAGTTCTGCAGTTCTGCCTCTGGAGCCCGATACCCGTCTGTTTGAATATATTTCACATCCTACGGAAGATCAAACATACACAAAAAGTGAATTTTCCAGATTGAGGTTCTCCACTCTACCCTTAAATCAGTTCACAGAGGCCCTTCAAAATGGGTCACCAAAATACTATTGCTAAATTGACAGAAAGCATTGTACAGCCAGTCACATTAGGCAGGCAGTTCAACTCGCTATACTGCTGTGTTGATGAGGAAAAAACCAAGACTGTCTGGAAGAGAAAACATCTCCCAGCAAAACAGCAGGCATCCCACTAACATCTGATCTCTCTGAAAGACAGCACTGCTGGGAGGAAGAGGCTGGATGTCACTGTGGACTGGCCCATTAACCCCTCATAAGCGCAGAAGACACTATAAGTTTCAGGATAAGGGTCAAACACCCACAACATGTTCCCACATCAGCTGCATGAGAGCACAAACAGCCCAGTCTGAACACTGAGGATCAGTAACAGCTGCCATTAGTGATGTCCTCTGGAACAAAACATCAAAAGAACGAAGCAGGCACCTAATGCTCAGACAAGGGAATTATCAAAGGCACTTCCCACACACCTCTTCCTTCTCCCTTTTGCAGCCAGAAGCACTGCAGCAATCAATACCTGCCCAGCTGCCATGACTGGCAGAGTAAAATAAAATGCGCACATACTGCCTGCTTAAAAGAAAACAGGAAATTATAGAATCACACAAGTGCTGGCTGGAGGGGCTGCTCTGAAGGTCTTTAGTCCAGCCTCCCGCACACAGCCAATACCCAATCAGTCAGCTGTGGCTTTGGCTAGCCAAGTCTTGTAAGTGTCCAAAGACATGGGAGGGCTTGTTTTAGACACACTGATGCAACTCAAGGAATGACAGAAGAATATGCAAGCCTACTTCCTGGATAAGGCACAGGACTGTGAATTTTTACCAGGGGAATATTTTCAAACCAAAATTATCTGGTTCCCTGATTGAAAATAAAGTTCACAAAAGACATTTTCAGGCAACAGAGCTCAAAAGCGTTTTATGAACTAAAAAAAAAAATTGATACACAAATTGCTTATCAGCGTTCCTCCTCCTATCAGCAAAGAGCAGAACCTCTAGCATGGCAAAAGCAGAAGCTTAGCAGCCCCACCAAACAACATCTAGAGATAAAGAAAAGACTGTGGTCAATGCCACCAGCAAAAATTGCAAGATGGAATTTCACTCCTACCATCTAAAGCATTTTGAGAGATGTAAGTCGCTGAGACCTTGCTCTATGTACAGCCGTTCTCTGTTAAACAGTAACAGCAGAGGGAAAGTTATGCAAGGATAAGCTCGGCAGAGTTGTCACAAATAAAAGTAGTGTACTCTTGACTCAGATAAGGAAATCATGCACATATGCTGCTGCCCAAGGCAGGGGTGGTGAGGGGAAGCTGACAGCCGGTGCACATTCAAAGCAGGGTCAGAAGGTTCACCCATATAGCCAGCATATTTCTGAGAATGGGCAAAAGAAACTCAGCCCAAAGATTGGAAGGAACCATAGAAGCAAATAAAACACCTGATCAACTATTACGAGACAACTCACAGAGCAAGCAGCGAAACACTGACCTGAAGAAAAAAAAATAAATCTGTATTGGACATAGGACACCAGGAGAATGTTTTTTGCTGATAGACAGCAACAGATTACCAGCATAAATCAGCGTTCAGCCAAGAACGTGGGAGAACTGAAGAACAACATGGAGGAGTTAAGAAGTACAAACATTAAAAACAGCTCCTGTACCAAAGAATTCAGAGGCAGGTCACCCACACAATCCTCTGATATTCACAGATCAGTGGGCTGTACCGTCAATACCAGGTAAACCAGTAAAAAAAGTTTATGAATTTAAAAACTATAAATGAGTGCATGGAGTAGGGACAAGCCAGGACAATGTCTGCACAGAAAAATCACACCTCATTTACCAGACTTACTGCCCATCACCCAGTGATTAAAGGCAAATTTGCTAAGAGGCTGCTTGATGAAAAAGCTTTACTGATACCCCTCATAGGCAGTTACTGAGAGAGGGAGGGGTAAAAGGAAGCTCTATGGAACAAAACCGCAGAACCTCCTGAGGCGCTCTGCTTTCATCAGAGGCCATGGAAGAGAATAAAAAGGGCAAGGACAAACTTGCAAAATCCAGTATCACCAAAACAAAAAAGTGACAGCATGAAGAGGGAGTGAAAGCCCAGCAAATGGGAAAAGCAGAGCAGAACAGGCAGATATCTGTCCGTGTCAGTAAAGAATGGACACTGCCTACCCACAGCCAGACTATGGGCTTTTGTCAACACAACGACATGGGAAAAAAACATCCGGACTTCCTGAAGAAGGGAATGTGCTGAAGATAGGATGAAAGTAAAGACAAGCACAAGGACACTGCCAGAGATAATGTGACTGACTGGGGAGGCTGATGGTGAAGCCTGGATTACTACTACATACGATAAGGGATGATAAAAGGAAATTCTACAGATCTGGGTGCTCCCACTCATCTGACCACATGAAAACTAGCAAATTTCCCAGGAAGCCGAGACACCACTTTTTTCAGTGCATCATTAACTTTGGAATTTGTGGTCATGTGTAGCACAAAGGCTAAGACATCAACAGAAACCAGAGACGTGCAAGGAGAACAGGAACACGAGCTTCTGTTTCTAGGGCCAGACAACACTTCAGCCTTTTCCAGGAAACCCTCAGCACCAGCTCAGCTACTACTCTGATCAGGTCACGTCGACTTCTACACGCATGAGCCAAAAGCGTCACAGACCCACACAACTCAACACAGAGCCAACTGCTTCAAGAGCAGCACATTCCAAACCTGATTCCCCTCTTTGAAGCTAAGTCCAAAGTCAATGAGCTTAAAGCACTCCTCCTCTGCACTCCACAGGATGTTGCGCGGCTTGAGGTCTGCGTGCACGTAGCCTTTGTGGTGCAGGAAAGCCAGGGCTTCGAGAACGTCTCGGGCGCAATGCTGGATCATCCACATGGAGCAGCCCTGGTTGCTGGAGTGCAGCAGCAGCTCGGACACGCTGATATCCAGCAGCTCCAGCAGCAGACAGCGAGACGGGCCATTCGCAGAGTAGTGGTTGGTGAACACGCCGTACAGCGTCACTACGGTGAGACGCATTGACAGGCATTGGTAACGAGCAATTACACGGTCACCACCTTCCACCGCTCTCCACTACTGCCCAGAAGACCACAAAAGCTGCAGGAGGCAGCTCCTCTATTTTACAGAGCATGATGTTCAGAGAGAGGGCGAACCAGACTTCAGAGGGAAGCAGCAAGGGAAAACCAGCCACACCACCCCTGCGGGCTTCGGAGGACAGGCCGGTCTCACAACACCCCACCAGGCTCTGCTAAAGTGATTAGGCCGGGCAGTCCTGCTCGGGAGGAGAATCTCTGGGACACGGATATGCAGGTCCCAGTGGGTAAAATGGAGGTAGTACTGCTCTTTTTGGGACATCTGCCAATCTTTTCCTGTGTGTGTCGAGGCATATTACAGCATTAAAAAGTGCTTCACACAGACAAAAAAATTAGTGTTGGGAGAACCTGAGGGCTTCCAACAGCCACCTCCGATTTGCAGGCCTCCTCCCTTCCCAGGCTCATTCCCACCCACGCAGGCAGCCCAGGGGCTCCTGCCAGAGCCGGGCAGGCGGACACGGCCCCACTGCTGCCCCATAGGCAGCGGGGCTTTTGCCGGGGCGGCTGGGGCAGCCCTGCCCATCAGAGGACTTAGGGGTACCCTGCCTGCGGCGACCTACTCTGCCTACCCAAAGGGCGATGCCCACCTCCTGCCTGCTCCTGCCCACCCTGGGTGGGGAGAAGAGAGACGACCTGCAGGCCCCCAGCCCAGGGAAGGGGTGGGGTACCCAGGAACCTGCCCCAAGGGGGTACCAGGAAGCACCCACCGCAGAGACGCTGTTTTGGGGTGTCCAGGCTAGGGGCCCTCAAACCTGCCCGCCCAGGGGTGCCAATCCAAGGGGCACATTGGTCTGGGGGTCCCTAGCCCTGCCTGTGGGGGTCAGTCTGGGGGTGAGGGAACCCACATTCCCAAAGGGGTTGGGGGTTCCCCTCCCTGCTTGGAGGGGGAGTGGTCTGGAGACACCGGTTTGCGCCGGGGGGGGGGTTGTTGGGGGGGGGGGGGGCCCTCCGTGGATGGGGGGTGTCCGCGGGGGCCCCCCGAG
>NW_010972512.1:1285295-1332602 GCF_000737465.1 Haliaeetus leucocephalus
GTCCCGTCCCCTCAGCCCCCGGCTCCCGTCCCCTCAGCACCGCCGGGTCCCGTCCCCTCAGCCCCCGGGTCCCGTCCCCTCAGCCTCCCGGGGTCTCGTCCCCTCAGCCCGGGCACCGACCGGGGTCTGTCCCCTCAGCACCCCCGGTGGTCCCGGCTCCTCAGCCCGGGCACAAACCAGGGATCCTATCCCCTCAGCGCCAAGCACAGCGGGGCAACCATGTCACCCCCTCAGCCTGGGCACCGCCAAACGCCCCCGACGTCCCCCGGCTCCACTGGGCCTGGCTCCCGGGGTGGGACTGCCCTTTGCAGGTGTCAGGACCCCCGGCAGCGCTTTTTGGGGCTATTTCCCTTAACCCCGTGGCTTTAACACGGCAGACCCCATCGTCTCATGCCATCACCCCAGCAAGCCTGGCGCTAGAGGGTGGCTTTCCCCAGCACCCCTCAGCTCCATGAGGCTGCTGGGACTGCGGCCTCCCTCCTCTGCTCTGCAGCCCCCATTGCAGGAGCATCCGGCGGGTCCCCGGCCTCATCGGGGGGCTTCGGGGCTACACCGAGCTGGTGCAGGCAGTCCCCTCCCATCAAAGGACTGCTACGTGTCAGTGGGTAAAAAAAGAAAAAAAATTTATTGTGCAATCTGCATCTTTTGTCCCAAACTACACACATACCCTAGACAACATAAATAGAGGGACTGGACCAGCAGTGAGGTTCCCTTGTGATCGACAGCGTTGGAAGATGCTGGTTCCTCAAAGCAGGGCTACAAGCCCTTGTTTCCATCAACATATACAACGCAACATAGGTCTAGGCAGCATACACATATACATACTCATATAGATTTCTGTTTGTGGGGTTGCATTGGCCATGCACGGCCTAATCACATTATACACAGGGTGTGTTATACCTCAGCACCAACTGCCGGCTGCCCACGGGCTCTGTGCATCTCTGGCACCTCCTTCGCTCTTCAGTGGGGCCTTCCCAGGGGCCGAGCGCTGCAGAGCCCCGGTGCCGCCATGGCACCCACCACGCCGATGGGCAAGGAGGCACGGTGGCTGCTCCCAGGGCAAAGGGATCCACGCTCACGGCCTCCTTCCTTCAGCAGGACCACAACATGGCTTTGGGTGGTGGAAGAAATTTCTTCAGCCCAACCACCCCGTGTGGCCCAGGAGGAGCCCCATCCACGAGCCCCTAGCCTCCTCCAGACCAAATCTGGTCTTTGGAGCTCTTCCTCGCAAAAAACACCTTTGCGGTGAGGATGCACTAAGCAAAAAGCTCTAAGCAAAAAGTGCCATCTCGCAGCTGCTTCCTTGCACCGGCCCAGGGGTCCGCAGGCTGGCTAACCTCTCCTGTCATTCATGGAGAAACAATCATAGAGCAGTATAAAAGGACCACGTGGCTTCTTGTGTCCCAGTCTCGCGAAGACGTCACCGTCCCAGGAAATAAAGGAGCGGTGATGCCGGCCCACACGGAGTTGGCTGCCTGCCTGGGCAGGTCAGTCCGGTCCGTGGTGGCTGGGGCGAGACCAGGAAACAAGCAGGAGCTGGAGGGGGGTCTGATGGGGAGCTCGGCTCCCTGCCAGAGCCCACTGGCCAGCAGCTGTGTGGCCTCAGGGATCCAGCCCTGCTCCCCACCAGAGCCTGTGCCACGAGCGGGTCTCCCGCAGCTGGGGCTCCACTGCAAAGAGATGGCACTGGGCAGACTAACACCAAAGGGATGGCACCTGGAGAAGGTCCTAGGCACATCTGCCATCCCAGCTCCTTGGCACTAGGGCTGCGTGAGGCTGCTGGCACCCCAGGATGGGGTGTCTCAGCAAGCACATGGCATAAGCTAGGAAATCCTCCGGACGAGGGCAGCCAGGGCAAATGTGGGGAACGGTGTGGGATGCTTGTGGAACCCTTGCCCTGGCAGAGCTGATGGGGTTGGGGGCAGGCTGGTGCTTCTGCACCCACACACAAGGACCTGGGCTGCTGAGCGAGCCCGCCCTTGGTCCCCAGCTCAGCATGGCCCCAGGCTGTGTACAGAATGGTGGCACCGTGGTGGGACGGGAGCTTTGCACCGACCAGGGTGAATAGGCCCAGGATGGTGCTGCAGAAGCCATGGCAGGCCAGGCTAATTCCCCCTGGGAATTTGGGGAGGAGTGGGGTGTCATGGATCCCCACATACCAAGCTGGGACAGCAATGGCTCCTGCCACCCCAGGGCTCCATCTCCAAAATAATGACCCCAAAACTGGCAAGTGGCAGTGAGAGACATGTTTGGGAGAGCCAGCCCCCACAGTGCCCCTGTCACTGCTCCCCGGTTGCTACTCAAAGGACAGTAGGTCAGGATGGGGCCCCTCCACCTCCCAGCTGGGGGTACGTGGGTCTGGCTGTGCCATGATCCCCGGTGGCTCGTGCTCCAGCCCTGGTCTCCGGGGGGGCTTCTCCACGTGGGGTGAGGTCTCGGTAGCCCTCTCGCCCGCTCGCCACTGGCTCTCCAGGCTGCCCTTATGGATGAGGTCGGGCACGGGAAGGGCACCGGTGGGCTGGTCCCCACTGGGGTCTGGGATGCTGGTCATGCTGGGGACCCCAGGGCATTCTGGAGGGGACAGGTCCCTCATCCCCGGCTGCTCCTCTGCAGGGTCAGGGTGGGCTGCAGGCTGTTCGGGGAGCTCCTGCGTGCTGCTCCTCGGGCTGGTCCCCGCCGGCTGCGGCGCGATGAGCATGTCCTGCGGGGTCTTCAGGGCGCGTGGCGTCCGCTTCTTGGTAACGGGGGGCGGGGGGTCCAGCCGGGGAAAGGCATCCAGCCCCACAGCCCTGCAAGTACAGAGGAGAAGTCACATACAGCCCCATGCTGAGGCCTCTCCAGCCTGTCCCAACGGCCCTGCCGCAGGGTGCACACCGTGGAGACACTCACCCGTCCTCGCTAGCCGGCTGTCCCGTGCCCAGCATGGCCCCAGCGCTGGCGTTCACCTCCATCACTCCCACACTGGGGAGGCCGGCCGGCTCCTTGCGGCGCAGGAGGTCATTCACCTTGGCCCCCATGGCCTTGCCCAGGTTGCGGAGGTGCTGGCTGCCGGCGGGGCGGGAGGGCTGTGGCAGGGTGCCCGCCGCGGCGGGGACGTGCCGCGGCCGCGGGGTGGGTGCCGCGCTGGCGTTCTCAAACATGCTCTGGTCCACTGGAGGGGGAAAAGGGACAGAGAGGGGGATGTGAGCCGGGCTGGAGGGGGGGCCCCAGCAGGGACGGCACGTCCCAGATCCGCCCGTCAGCTCCCAACCCAGCAGCATGGGAACACAATTTGCGGGACAGGGAGGCTGCTCCTGCAGCCCCACGGAGGCTGTGGGCAGCCGGGCCATGCCAGGACTGCACAGGGCAGTGCATGCATGGGGGACAGCATGGGGTGAGACGGGGTAGCAGCGAGCCCAGGGCTCCACACTGGCACTGCCGACACACCGAGAGCATCTCTTACCTGATACCGAGTGACTTGGGAAGCAGGTTGTGGAAAGAAAGAGAGAGAAAGAGGATTTACCAAGGGAACGGCAAAGGGACAGCGGGCCCATCCCTTCCACGCTGCTGGGTGAGGTGTGCTGCTGACCCCCTGCCCAGACCTGCCACGCTGCCTGCAAAGATGGGGCTCATGTGGGGCCCTTATCAGCCAGGCACCCGCAAAGCAGCAGGGGGTTCTCTGGGGGCACCCACAGCCTGGGCTCCGCGCTGCCCACCCCACCAAGGCACCCCCTCCAGCCCAGGCTGGCTGTCCCATTGTGCTGGCCAAGCTCCCCAGAGATCACGGGGGCTGAGCCCACTGCCCAGGAGCATCCCGGCTGTGCACCGTACACGTGTGACATCATCCCTTTGTGACATCAGCTGATGACAGCATGGGTACCATGGCGCAGGAACCACACACCAGCTACACAAGGGCGATGGAGAGCTTCGTCCTGCCCACCGCTTCCATCGGGGCCGTGCCCTGCAGCACCAGGACAAGAAGCCCGGAGACCCTGCGTCCCTGTGGCCCCGCCAGCCTGCCCGGTGAGCCTGGTGCCCACCAGCTGCAGCCAGGCAGGGGCTGCAAGCAGCCGGCACTGCCTGTGGGGAGGGATCCCTCTTGCACCTCCTGGGCCCGGCCGTGGCACCGCTCAGCCTCCCGCGACACAGCGAGGGCCTGCGGGCAGACAGTTTGTGGAGGGATTTGGCAGGGCATGTCCTCCTGCGTGGGTGGGGAAAGGGGACCGGGTGGGTCTGTGGCAGCAGGCGCTTTCTGGGGACCTGGCAGGGTTCTGCAGTCACACCCCACCTCTGAGCTACACCAGCTTCTCCCCCAAGTCTTCCCAGTGGGAATCCTCAAAGCTGTGGATGCTGCCCCCAGGAGCACCAGCTCAGCCCCCCGATCGCTGCCCCCGTGCCAGTGCAGCTCTCCGTGGGATGGCTCCAGCGGGCTGCTGTGTGAGCCTTGTGCTGTGCTGATGCCTCGGTGCCCACCAGCATCCTGTGCCCATCTCTACCCCTGCGTCCTGTGGGGGGAGGGATGGTACCCTCCATGCCAGGGGGATGTACTGGGACAGAGCCAGGCACCTCTGCATCCCACAGAGACAGAGAGGAAAGGTCCCCAGCACTGCTCCCAACCCCATGGTGGGCTGGGGTCTTACAGGGACCCCTGACTCACTGCAGTCTCGCTCTTCTGCAGCTCCTGGCCCCGCAGCCCCGCCAGACAGTGAGCTCCCTGCCCGCACCTGCACCGTCTACCGGCCCTGGTTCTCGCCCTACAGCTACTTCATGTGCACCAAAGCAGCCGCCCAGCAGCACCTGGGCAGCCTCTCCTCCAGCCTGGCCTCCAGCACCCAGGAGCACGAGGAGCCTGATGACCTCTCAGAGATCATCTGCTCCTCCTCTGGTTCCTCAGATGAGCTCCAGCCCACTGAGAGGGACAGGCCGGCCAGGAGCAGAGCCAGCATCACATTCCGGGACATCCTCGCCGCTTCCCAGTGGCAGCCGGTGCCCCAGCGCGGCTACCAGTGCGTGTCGTGCTGCCGCGTCTTCCCCACGCTGTGGTCGGTCAAGGCCCACATCCAGCACAGCTCCCAGGAGGGCTACAGCTGCAAGGTGTACTACCGCAAGCTCAAGGCCCTGTGGGAGAAGGAGCACAAGGAGCAGGAGGCTGCAGCCCCCAGGGTGCCCGTGTAGCCCCACCAGCCGGACAGCCGCCGCGGGAGGGCACTGCTCCATCGCTCCTGCCAGCGGCAGAATAAATTGGTTTAGGAGCAGCCAGCCCCGTCTGCCTGCTACTCTTGCCTACGCAACACTTCTGCCATCCTTTAAGAGAGGCTCTTCCCGACTTTTCCTTCCCCAGCAGCCAAAAATCTCCCGAGCCCCTAAAAGCGCTGCTTTGCATCTCTGTGGGGAGCTCTGCAGATGCCGGGAACCCCTCGGCACCCTCGAGCTGTTGGGTCAGCCCTGAGACGAGCCTGCGCTGTGCGGTGGCTGAAGGGGAAGACTGAAACCCCTCTGCTCCCAGCAATGTTTGGGGCACCTCGCTCCCATGGGCAGCCTGTGGCTGGCACCACCAGCAAGGGTCCTGCAGGGAAGGATGCTTAGGTTGAGGGGGGTCTGTGCAAGGCCAAGGGATGCCACCGCTGGTGCTGGCTCCCAGCGTGGAGGAGGAGAGAAGTACAGAAAGAGAGAGAGTCAGCGAGAAGGAAGAGACAACAGAAAGCCTTGAGAAATAGAAAGATTTATTTAGCAAAAGCCAGTCGACTAATGACAACACCCAAGGGTTAAGTGCACTTACATTGACAGATTGGTTTCCCAGATAGATTGAGTCAACGGTTAGTAACACGACAGTTGTAGGAAAAGAAAGGACAAAAAATATAGCTATAAATCCCCGGTCAAGGTCCATAACAAAAGTAAGAGGCTAGAGAGGCGTCTTGGAGGCAGCACTGAGTTAAGAGGAGGATCATTTACACATGTACACCCACGGTGCGGCAGGACACTGGCAGGTTCTGAGCCAGCTCCGGCAGCACCCCCCAGCCCATGGGGCACCCCCCACTGCCCCTGTAGGCAGAGCGCCGGGCAGGAGCCCAAGCCCACAGCTGGTCCCAACAGCAACTCGTGGGGCACTGCCTCGGCTGCGCGTGTGCAGCGGGGACGGGCAGGAACGGTGGCGTGGGGAGATGGCTCAGCCCTGCCTGCTTTCTGAGGCAGCCCAGCCTGGAAGAGACCTCCTGCCTGCTGCTGCTCCTCCCGGGCTCTCTCTTCATCTTCCCTGTGTGTATGGCCAAGCTCCTGCTGTCCCCTCTCCTGCACGATCTGTCTGCCCACATGGAAATCCCTCTCTGAGCTCACCCACGCATCCCTACCCTGCCTGCACCACGTCCTGTGCGTGCTGCCATCTCCACCTCTCCCTCCTGGCAGGACCAGCCTCCCACCACATGCTTTAACCTCCAACTGCTTCAAGCTGACAGTGGGATGTCGGGGTCCCCAGCAGAGGGACTGGCACACAGCTGTGCCTACAGCAGTGCGGGACAGGGCATACGGAGGTATTGGTGGCCAGAGGACAGGAGCACCCGTGTCCCAAATGGCTCCCACTTTGGCCCCTCTGTGGCTGGTGCAGGGGCTCCCCTGAACACCAGGCCACTGCTGGGGACACTGAAACGTGTCCTTCCTTCCCACTAGGACTCTTTAGCTCCTCACAGTGTTGAGCCTCCTCCTGTAGTGGAGAGTGCATAGCACAGCTCGTACTGACCCCAGGGGTCTCACCCACACCTCGCTCCTCAGCAGCCTTCAGTCCCAAAGGGACTGGGGCAGAAAGAGGTGATGGACCTTCCTCAGAAGCCGAGCTAAGCCCTGGAGGAGGGCAAGAGCTTGTGTCTGGGAGATGCTCAGCTAGGGGTTAGTTGCAGGCAGATCTAGCAGAGACAGAGCTGGCGAAGGCGAGAGCAGCAGGGAAGCAACAAAGCAAAGCAGAAGCAGGACAGGAGGGTGGATGGGGAGGAAGACAACTGTGCCAATCCCCACCTCGTTGAGTGTTTCCTCAAGGAGCAGGGGGGACATCAGGACTCTGGTTCATACCCCTTCAGCCATGGCCTCTTAGAGGCTGCAGCAACAGGCAGCTGATAAATGTGCTTGCAGAAAAGAAACAAGCTCTGGATCCCTTGGAGGCCCCCAGACGGCTCTCAGCCATGGGTGTCTTGGGGTCTGGTGGGGGATCCTGAGATCTTGGATTCACTTTTCTGGAGGGGGCAAACCAGAGACGTGAAGGACCCCCCCTGCAGACACCAGCACTTCACTCCCCATCGAGGGGCAGCAAGCATGCCCATCCCTGCACACGGCCGATGCCAGCACTGCATCCCCCAGCCCTGGTCCGGAGGCAAACCACTGCGTGGAAACGGGAGGGCTTGTCTGTAAAGCAAAGCAGGGAGTTTGTGGTGATGAGGGGTGCGGGGAAGTGCTTGAAAACATGACTTGAGAGCACCAGAAAGGCTTTGAAACCTGGCAGCCATGCCAAGGAGCCCAAGGACTGGACAACGAGGGGAAGGACACTCCACAGCCCCACGCTGCGTGCCCTGGCTCCCTGCTCCGTGCCGAGCCATGCCTTCCTCTCCGCTCCACAGCCCAGGAGAGGAGCAGGCAGTGCCCGCACGCCCTCCACCTGCCTCAGGCAGGGACAAACCCTGCCAGGAGCTGCCTGCACCCGGCCACCCTGCACAACCTCATCTCACCCCTTCAGCTCCTTCCCAGGCTCATCCCCACTGTCTCCCTCTGCCTCACCTCTCACTTGCGCACCCACACTGACAGTACTCGCGCACCCACACCGACAGTACACCATCACCGACCCTAACCACCCCGCTAGCACGGCCCTGGACGTATCTCCGACCCTCTCCACCACGCAGAGGGCCAGACCCCCTGCCAGCGGCTCTGTCCCTGCTCACCGCCCCGGCGCTGCCTCCTCGGTCCCTCTTGTCCCCACTCACTGCCCTGTGCCTGCTCTCTCATTCCCCCAGCAAAAACCTTCATCTGCTTTACTGCACCACCAGCAGCGGCTAATCCGGCAGGGAGTCCTTTGCTTCTGCCTGACCTTGAAACGCAGCTTGCAGGGGGACGGGGACCAGGGGGTAGCTGTCAGCTCACTGTCCGATGCAAAGCGGGGATGCTCCAGCTCAGCGCACAAGCCCACGCACGCTGGAGCACAGCACGCCTGGCGCACCGCAGCCCCTCGGCACGGCTCCGTCCTCACCTCCGCACGCCTCCCGGACATGTTCTGGAAGCCTCGCGCTCCCTCCTCCGCCCCCCTCTCCCTCCGGGCCATCCCGTCCCTGCCAGGGCCAGGGGGCTACGGTCAGGGTCCACCCCAGCTCCGGCAGGTCCCAGCAGCTCCGCACCACCTCCTGACGACCCCTACACCGCAATTTCGTCCTCCAGGCTGTCGCCCAGGTCCTGCCTGGGCTGGACGTGGAGCAGGCGCGGCGGTTCCTCCTGGGACCAGGAGTCGCGCTCCTCGCTCTCGTCCGTGTTGGACTCGTACTCGGAGGCAATGCCCGACTCGCGGAACTTGATGAGCTCCAGGCTGCCCAGCGCTGGCTCCGGAGCGGGTGGCCCTGAGCCCGGCCGAAAGCGGTAGCACTCCAGCTTCACCAGACAGTCGTTCCTACCTATGGGGCTGCCCATGGAGCTGGGGAAGCCCGAGCCGGGGCCCAGCGGCGGCGGGTGGGTGTCCTCGGGCTGCGGGGTGGTTGGGTCGCAGAGGACGGGGAGGACGTTGGAGCGGAAGGTGATCTCCAGCAGACTGTCCTGGGAGCCTGCTGCAAGAGAAGGGCACGGCTGAGAGACAGGCAGTGCCACCCTGGCTTGCCTGGGCATCCCCCGACCACCACAGCTGGCTGCAGACTGGCCAGAGGAGGACAGTCTGGGGCCGTTCGGGTGTCAACCTCCCCACTGCCACCGTTTGGGGGGGGGCTCATTTGGTGTCACTGGTGCCAGGAGCTGCTGCTGGCCAACAAAGAGCCAGTTTTGTAGGATAAAAAGTTATCTGTCTCCTACCCCAGCTCCTCCAGGGAGCTGATGGCCACGTCTGCTGGAGAGGAAGGTCAAGGAAGGGCTCTCGGGCAGGTAAGGAGCTGGCCTAGAGCATGCAGCCACTGGGGAAAGCGGACATACAGCTGATGGACGTATGGGACTACCTGTCTATACAGCCCTCCCCATGCCCCTTCCCACGCTGCATGCAAGCACCCTGCTGCACACGCACAAGCCAGGCCAGAAGGGCGCTAATATTCCCCTACGCAAAACCACTGGAGATGCACAAAAACCCCAAGAGAAACACCCACACTCATGTCCTCCACAGACCCGGCTAGCTGCGAGGGGAGAGGAAGGGGCAGGAGCGCTTACTGGTGGTGTTCCCTGCCAGCTTCAGCTCCAGCTCCTGCACCTGCTTGACCAGGAGCGAGATGTGCTGCAGCAAGTCCTTGTTCTGGAGCAGGAGCTGGTGCACGCGAGCCTGGGCCTCCAGCCGTGCCGCCGCCTCCGCGGCCAGCTGGTCCTTCAGCAAGTGGACCTGTGTGACAGGAGAGAGCGGGTGAGCGTGCGGGAGGTACTGCTCGAGGGCCGAGAGCTTCGACTCCGGCCACCCCTGCCCGTCTACCAGGGCTCGCCAGCATCCCACCAAACGGTTCGATGAAGAAGCCATTCCGTGCGGGTACCCGCAGATGCGGTGGGGAGAGCAGGGGCAGGCGGCAGCGTCACACCAGGGCACGCTCAGCAAATCCAGCACACGGTCACCTGGCCTCTCTGATGGAAAAGCCCGAAGGCAAAGGGAGGCGGCACTGACGGAACCATCGGTCACGCGCGCGCGTCGTGAATGCATGATGAAAGGGCAGCTCAGGAGGAAGCCGGATGGATACGGAAGAGAAGACAGGCTCAACCGACTGGACAGGGCTGCGGGTGCATGAAGGCTGCGAGCCGGCCCTGGCCGAGCTGTCTTTCTGGGCAGGTTTCCCAGAGGCAGGGTCCTGCCAGCGGCGTCTGTCGCTAGCAGGGGCTTCGGCATCAGAGCTGCCCTGGAGCTGCAGGCGGCTCCGGCTGTGACAGGCACGACATGCCTGGAGCAACGCAGATGGCAGAGCGCTGCTGAGACACGGTGGCTCTGGGGACACGAGCTGGCTGCTCATTCTGGCCCTGGGAAGCGATGCCTGGACGTTAGACCGCGGGGAGTCCAGCCAGGACCCCCTGCCCAGGGGCAGCGGGGGCAGCTCTCTGATCCGAACTTGAGCAAGGAGAGCCCCAGGAGTGTACTCCGGACAAGGGGACGGCAGTGCAGAGCCACCCGGGGGTCACGCCGGCTCAGCACCCCTTCCTGCCACCCACCCACGGCTCTACAAGCGCTCATCTCTCCAGCAAGGACTGAGCCAGCCAGGCTCGTGCGGAACCAGGAAAGCACGGGTTTAAAAACAAACAAACAAAAAACCAAAACACACAACCCCCCCCCAATTTTACCCTGGCCTAGAAAGCGACCTTGGGGAAGCGGGGGGGAGCTCTCTGTACCTGCCAAAGCTGTGAGCTGCTGCTGCGGCTGCAGGGCCCCAAAAGCAGCACAGCTGGGGGCCACCTGCCCTCCTGGATGGGTACATGAGCTGCCCAAATGCAGCCAGCAAGGCGGCAGGACAGTGCCCTTGGCAGAGCAGAGCTGAAGTACAGGGAGCTCGGGGGGTGGCAGGAGGCCAGGCAAGGGGCTGAGATTGGAACTGTCCATGTTAAGCCAGACCAAGGGCAAGGGGGTGCAATCCCTTATTTTCGGAGCAGGCAGCACAGAGCCCTTTTGGTTTGCCTGTGGGCCCCCAGCCAAGTGAGACACCCCACACCACAGCTGCAGGAGCCACAGTCACCTCTTCCTCCTGCCAGCGGTGGGACAGCGGGGCACAGCAGCGCGGTGGGACAGGGACCCTCTGCCAAATGCTGGTGGGTGAAGCAGAGACCCTGAGCTGAGCTGGCAGAGGTGGAATCATGTTTAAATGCTAAGCGGGTGCCAAAGCTCAGCGTTGGCAGCGTCAGCCTGGAATTGATCCTTCCTTGCAGTCAGCATCTGTCTCCATCACAGGCTCCTGCAGCTGGGGCCAGGTAGATGCTCAGGTGATGCCATGAGAAGATGCGAGCAGAGCCCAAATGTCACATCTTGCGGAGGGGCAGTGGCTCGTGCCACCAGCCCCCTGGGGACAAGACCCAGGAAGGACTCCTGGCCTTAATTCAAGAGAAGGAACTTTCACAGGTATCTGGAAATGGCTTGCAAAAGCAAGCCTCAGATCAATGAGGGAACTAAATGGTGTTTCATCCTCAGCCAAGTAATTAGAGGCCGAGATAATTACAGGATGGTCCCCGTAGCTATAGACCAAGCACAGATCCTGGTCAACACAGTGGATCTCCCAGCTTCGTTCGTAAAAATTAAGCCTGCGCCCATCACCACGTGTTCAGAGACAAATTGATTCACTACTTTCTGAGAGAAGATAACAAGTGCCATTGATAGAGGTATGGATGTAATGCATGCAGTCATCTGAAAGGCATTTGACATGACAGGGCCCTACTTTTTCATTAATAAATTACAACGATACAAAATCACCACGGCACGCATTAGAGAGCAGCTAAGTGACAGCTCCTGGGACATGAACCGCCCTGGGGTGGGCAGAGGTCCAGAGCAGGGCATCAGCCCTTTGGACAGAGGAGGATGAGGCCACTGGCTGCCATCCCAGGAGCCAGCCAAGAAATGGCATTACACTATTCTAGATTTATTTTTTACCTGGAAGTAGAAGGAAAAAGAAATTGCCACTGCAAGGCTCTGCAGGTACACAAAGACTGGGAACTACCAAAGGTGAGCAGTCCCTACCACAAAAGGACCTGGCTTTGCCTAGTAAGTTTTGCCTGTAGCAACACTATACTTGGGCAGACATAAAGGATCTCCTGAGGATGCAGGTCCCTCTTCCAGAGGGGAAAGCAACTTCCTGAACCCGTAACCCCAGAAGGCATGCAGGCTTTCAGGGCAGCAGCTTGGCCAGAAGGACCAATGCTGATTTTCTGATGCGAGAAGAGGAAAGCCACGGGAAAGCACAGAAAGGCTGCTGGAGCTGATCATTTAAGCCACGAAGAAAGTCGAGCAATTGCAGAGAGCTCTGCCAGGGGTCAGGGAACAAGTAAAGCTAAGGTAATGACTTGGATAAAACAGCCAGAGCTGCTTAAATGAGAAATACCTGCATGGAGAACGAGGTGCCAGCTGCACAGCCCAGGCAGCAGTCAGCTGGAGCTAACACTGAGGCCAGGCATTGGCAAGCAGACAGGGGCCAAAGGACCAAAAAATTGGGTGGCAAGTGGACATAAGCACCTCCTCTTCTGTGATGGGACCAGGGCAAATTGCCACTCCTCTCCCCTTGCTGCACAGCCCAGGAGATGGTCCATCCCCATCCCCTGTGCCCCAGCTTCTCCCACAACCACCATGCTCTCCCCATGGAGCCTGCCTTCAACACTGCCTCCAGGCAGGGGATACTCCGGCGGTACCGAGGGGCTCGGTAGCGTGCCCCAGCCCTGCCGCTACCCCCAGAAAAGAGCAGAGGGGAGAACCTGTGCCACGGCCACTTGTGTCTGCTGCTGCTGCTGCTGCAGGAGCTGCTGGAGAAGCTGCATTTGGTGGTGGGCAGAGAGGGGTGTTCCCAGGTCAGGCAGCTGGGCAGACGAGGGCAGCAGCATCTTGGGTGACGCTGTCAGGATATCTTCAGGGTGGAGGCAGCCCTGCAAAACACCAATGTTGAAAGAGTGATCCTGTGCCCCTCACCACGGAGAGCCGCCAGGCACACAGGGGCTGCGGCACGGAGCAGCCCCCCAAAATACCCAGGAAAGAAGCTACTGCATTCAAAGCAAATGCACACTTTGCTGGGGGTGCTGAAAACTTTGAAGGCAGTATTTTTTCAGTTCTGACAACAGCCCAAATACTTTTGTAGAAAATTCCCGAAAAGGCTGATGCTTCCCATGGGAATTTCCCCTGTATCAAAGTATTTTATTATTTTTTTTTGGCGGAAAAAAATCCCTATCAGCTCTGCCCCAGATGCTTTCCGCGTGGCTGCACATAGCTGAGCCTCGGCACAGCGCTCTCCAGGAGCGCCCCGGGCCCCGAGCCAAAGGGCAGCCCTGCAGCGGCAGATGGCTTTGATCCGGGAGCCAGGGAATGCTGCACAATCCCTCCTGATCCCCAGGCCCCCCGGATGCACATTAGAGCCACGGGGCCAGGGCCGCACCATGGCCCGAGAGCGGAGCGCAGGGACCCACGCACCTTGGCATCGGCGTAGGCGCTCGCCTCCTTGCCCACGGCGTCGAGGTCGGTCACGCCGCGGCTGAAGTCGAGGATGTCAGCGCCAGGCAGCGGCAGCTCCACGGCATCGATGTCCGTCTCCTCCGCCGAGGCGGCCGCCCTCTCCGCGCCGGTGAGGCGGCAGGCTGAGGGAGCAGGGTCAGAGCAGAGCACAGCCCAGTTGGAGCAGGAGCTCGCTATGCTCTGTGCCCATGGTATGGCGAGTGATGCCCACCGGTTGGTTCTCACTGCCCCTTATCACCCACCCTCCAGCTCTGGGGGGAAGCAGGTGCAGAGTGACAGGGCTGCGCTTCCTGCTGCTGCTCGGGATGGGGCTTGCAGCCAAAAACACACCCAGCCCCGGCACATCAAACCTGGGGAACAGCGGCCAAAAACCCTGACATGGGACAAATGGGCCTCAGAAGACACAGGGAAAGCTAAAGAAAGGTAAACAAGAGATTACGGGGAAAAAAAAAAACAACCAAAAAAAACGGATGCTCAGAAATCCCCAGGGAACCGCATATCGTGGCTGGGATATTGTGTGGAGGAAAACCAAACAATGTGCGGTCCAGGACAGCCCAACGATTAGGTCATCACGACAGCGCCGGTGGCAGAGGCAGGCAGGAAACCGCAGCACAGCCCAGGCTGCTCCCGTTGGGATGAGGGGGATCCAGCGCCCAGCACGGGGCGGCAGGGCAGGGCAGGCAGCCCACACACAGCTGGGCACCAGGACCCGCCAGCATCCTGACAGGCACAAGCATCCCTGCACCCTCCGCACACGGGGCTGAGAAGGGAGCGGAGGGTCCACAGGCTGCCTGCAGCCCCGGGAGCGCGATCCAAGATCCCGAGCACGGCTCCGCACACGCAGGGAATTGCAGAGGTGGCGATGGACCACGAGCTGGGTCCACAGCAGAGAGCCGAACCCAGCCCCGCAAGCACCTTGGGATGCAGAAAAGGTCTGTGCTTCGGGCCTTTTCTGTGGAAGCAGCAAGGAAATGTTTGCAGTGTGTGCAGCAGAGCACCGAGAGTACTTAGGCGCCCAGCAGAGTCCCGGGCGCTGCTAATAGGCTCCCAGCAAGGGGGATGTCTGCGAGGATGATGGCTAACACCTAGCGAAGGCTCCTTGCTGGGCAAGATCCCAGCTTGAGCCCAAGACACGGCAGGCCAGATTGCTGTGCAAATCCATTCCCCGCAGGTGTCAGGCAGCAAGGAGTGGTATGGGAAGACGGTGACTCTGCAGACGGCGTCTGCCAGGCTCCAGGACCCCCACGCCACCCCCGCCTCTGCCCTTGCAGAGTACCTGGGACATCCAGGTCGTCCCCGTTCCTCTCACTGTCTCCGTCCTCCTGCCCGTCCGCGTTTTGCTGGGTGTGCTGGAGGCTCAGCTTGTGGCAGACCTCAAATGCCTGCCCCACCGTCCGGACGATGCGCATGGCTTGGCTCTGCAGAGGGAGAGGGGGACCGTAACCTCAGCTGGGCTGCCTCTGCCTGGTGACCTCCCCAGCCTTGTGCAGCTTTTGGGTGTCTCTGTGTGCTGCTGCAGGGACTGAGGCACCAGAGCTCAGATCACCAGGATGCTCCGGGCCACCAGCTGCATGCAGCGCAGTGCCACGGGATCCCGCCCCAGCCACCCCAACAAGACCCTGCGATGGTGGGGTGCACGTCCCAGCATCTTTACCTTCTTCTTGGATTTGAAGACATTGCACCTGAAGACATTGCTAGACCCATCCCTGGCAATGTAGCTGAATATCTTGAGGTCCTGGGAGTCATGAGACACATAGAATATCCTGCAAAGACAGAAGGGAGGGGAGGATATCATCTACAACACACATATTACCCATGGTGCCCAGGAGACAGGCAAGGCCACAGCCAGCGCTTCCCAGGGCACGTCCCGGGGTGCTGGCAGATGCCCAGCCTCTGCAGCACGCCCCTGCTAAAGCCCATCAGAAATTTTTTTGGCAGTGGTTTTGCCTTGGCTGGGAAAATTAGCCTGCTGACTCAGCAGCAGCAAGCATTTTGCAAAGGCAGCACGGCGCTTTCTCTGCTCAGCCCCCAGGGACAGAGCTAGCGGTCCAGGAGCCCTCCAGGGACCGAGGAAAGCAAACCTCAATCTTCCTCCTTGCCTGCTCGGAGAGCTGGCCTCCTCCCCAGCATGGCTGGGGCTTTTCCTCGCTCCCATTTGGCTTCCCTGGGACACAGATGGCCCACGCTCTTAGCTTTTGCCAACGAGATAGAGAAAGAGAGCTGGGGACTTCAGGAGAGCACAGCAAGCGAGGGGAGCTGCCCTCCACGAGGATGGTGACGGCTCTCCATGGCCAGTCCCCAGCACGGTGCCAGTGTGGCATGGGGTAAACGGCATGACAGAGCCACCCAGGCCTCCATCCCCCCACCAAGCAGGCTTACCTGTAGATGGGATCGTGCATGACGAGCATTTTGTTCTCATCCCAGGCCCATTCTTTTTTCTGCAACGAAAGAAGCTGAAAATGAGTACGTCAGATGCTGCTCTTGAGATCAAGGACAGGGCAGAGACAGTCCAGGGACAGACCTGGGAAGCTCTTGTCACAGCTCTGCTGCTGCTCCCCTGCAACCCTTCACCGAGGGTCGGATCCTGCTGGGGACCAGCAATGTCCCACATCACCTCCCACGGGACCCTCCGGGCCCCTTCTATACCCGCATCAGGACTGGCTCAGCCACCCTGCGGGAACACGGCTTCACCTGGAACACAGCTGATCCCAGCCCATCCCTCCCTCTCCCAGCCCACCAGAGTTCCCCAGAAATTCAAGGATGCTGCAGGTCCCTGCGCCGCGAGGGGAGGGCTCCTGCTGCCAAGGCACCGCTGCCCCAGGGACCAGGGCTGCCTACCTTCTTCTTCTTCTTCAGAATGACCTTCACGCCATCCACTGACACGATGAGACTCACTTTCTTCTTCTTGATATTCTTGGCTTTAAACTCATACTGCAGGGGATGGAAGAAAACACCTGAATTAGCCTTCCTGCACGGGGAAAGCCCCAGGGAGGGCTGAACAGACTCCGAAGGGAAGGGACGAGAGGGACAGGGAAAGGTTTCCTCGACCCCACATGCCTCCCTGAGCACATGCCCACATCAGCCTGCGCATCCATGCTAGGACAGGACAGGGGGACGTTTTGCCCTGCAGTGTCCCCGTGCTCAGCATCTGGAGGAGCACGCCCCAAAGCAACCCAGCCCCTGGCTCTGGATAATGCTTTGCTCAGCCCAGGATGCTGCTGGAAATGTTAACCTGTGTTTCAAAGGCACTTGCTCTGCCCCTCCGAAGGGTTGTATACCTCCCCAGAGAAGGACCACCACTTCCCCAGCCCTGCCAGCCCCTGGGGCTCCGTAGCCCAGCCAGGTTTGCCCTGCTGGCTTGTGGCCATTGCTGAGCTTTGGTGAGGAAAATGGCATTTCAAGGGGGTTTTTCAGGGGGTTCAGTGTAAAGCTGAAGATGATTACCGAGGACTCTGTGAACCTCTCCAGGGGGGATGGGATAATGCAATTACCCACTTCAATTAGAAGTCACTGGACAGGAAAAAAAAACAACAGGAACTTCCAAAGATCAGTGACTAAACACAAAGCTCTGGTCTGGCCCGGGGAAAGAATAAGGTCCCCTAAAATCCAGCCACTTTTGCATCTAAAGTCTTACAAGCAGGGAGGGGGCTGGCAGCGGAATAGACCATTTAGGCTGAGCAACCTCCTGCTGTGGTACTTTTGGGGAGTCCCATAACCAGTCTACCACGGGTGCACCCACATCAGGTACCCTGTGTGCTGGTCCCACACGCAGGGTGCTGTGCACAGCAGTGTGGAGGGATCCTCTGCGCCTGCCCAGCGGCAGAAAAGCCCTGCATCCTGCATCTCACATGCTTGAGGAAGAGGAATTTAATTTATCCTCTCGTTATTTCGCCAGTCTCTCTGCAGAGGGAACACAGGGCAGGCGCCCCGATGCAAAGCCCTGCCTCCAGTCCGCGCCGAGCCTTGGTGTGACATTTCCAGCACTGCATGATGTATTAACTTTGGCAGCCGGAGCCAGCAGGCAGGAAAAGCTGCTGGCCCTGACCTGTGATCGCATGATAAAAGACCTGAAAATAAAATTCCTCAAAGCCATTTTAAAGTCGCCAACAGGGATGGGAGATACAGATGACTCGGAAAACAGTGGGGGTGGAACATAGCTCTGCCCTCCCCAGTACACAGACCAGGCGAGCTGTGCAAGCCCACCTGCTCCAGGGCTGAAGCCACGGTGATGGGCTGAAGGAAGCAGAGCTCAGGCTCCCATCATGGCTACAGTCAGCCTCAAAATCCCCAGCACATACCCATATGCTGCTTACAGGGCTTATTCCTCATGGAGAAGGGTCTCACCAGAGTCCCCCACCAAAGAGCCCACCAGCGTGGGTTTCCAAGTCCCATCTCTCATATTCCCCTTCCCCATCATTACAAGCAGAGGTGAAACTGCATCCAAGAGCCCCTTCTCTGTGCCTTGCTAAGACACCAGACCAGTACTGAGATGACAGCAGCGTGCCTGGTACCCAACACTAAAGAAACATCTTGATTTAGCCCTGAAAAGGTGAGCACCAGCCTGGCTACCTTGGAGTAATTAATGCAGCACCTTCTGAAGCTCCGCATGCGATTTTTCCAGGAGCTGCGGGCTGAGCTGGATGCTCTCAGTGGCCAGAGCGACTGCACGGCACCTTGTGGAGCTGCAGCCTGATTTATTGGTCCTAACAATCATTGATTATAAAGGTTGCAATTCCGAGCTGCTGGAGCCATGGGGGTTTCTATTCTGGGCCATCCCAAGTGCTAATTAATGTGGGCTTGGAAGAGACAGCAACCCTGAAAAATATCTCAGGGTTAGAGAGACTATTTTTAGCCTGGGTTTTGGGTGAGTAACAGCCCCAGGACAGTAATGCAGACAGGCCAGGCTGTTTCAGCAAAGATGCTACCCAGCCCCAGCATATGTTTCGGGGACAGAATCAATGCAGAGCTCCTTGGAGAAGCTTCTGCAGTCCCTGGCTGCAGCCAAGGGATTCTGCCTGGGCAGAGGGGAGTGCCATGGGGAAAGCTGTTTGCCACGCTGAAGCCAAAGTCCCCTTGTGCTGATGGCTCACGGCAAAACTCCAGCAAGAGCCGACGGGAGTAGAGAAGTCAAATTCTCAGAAAGGCCAACCAGCCAGATTTGTTAAGCTCTTGCATAAATCCAGGCCTTTATCCTGACGCTGAGGTGAGAGCCAAGCTCCTTTGCAAGTCCGAGCCATGCGCTTAGAGAGCTGTTACACACCCTGCCCCAACCAGAGCTCATTAGCACAATCACTCCAACGAGCGCAGACGCTCTTTGGGATACATTTCCCGTGCAACAAAGTGCAGCTCTAGCCAATAAAAAGCTAATGAACTCATGCCCACTGGGGCTTTAACGAAACACTAACCATAATTTAATAACTAATTAGCGAGGAAGAGGATTCAATAAAATGGCAATTCAGTCGAGCCGCTTCTTGCATCCCTGGGCTGCGTGGGGCAGGCATGCCGAGTCCCTCAGGCCAGAAGATGCATTGCTGATTTTCCCAGACTTTCAAATTTGAGTTTGGGCAAATAGGTGCAAGAAGGGAGGAAAAGCACCCAGGAGAAGAAGGCAGCAGACCAAACCGAGAGGGAGCACGTACTGCTCTGCAGAGCCCAGCACACCATCTGTGTGCTGCTACCCCCCTGCTTACAGCCACAGCGTGCAATTTGCTCTGCCTTGTTCACAAGACTAATTCAGCAAACCAGAGGGATTTCACCCCAAGCAGCAGGTCTGGCTAGGGTCAAAGGGAACATGAGGTTTGCGCAGTTCCTCTAAGTAAGATTTGACCCACAGAGACTGTAAGGGATGAACCCAAAAACGTGCAGGGCAGAATCTGTGCTCAGACCTGCCGGCTCACGGTGCAGCAGTTCACATCAGCAGTGACAGCAGCTGCCATGACCAGCCCCGCTCAGCGCCCTGCGTGCCGGAATGCTGCTCGCTGGCTACAGCAGGAGAAAGGCACGTCTCACCACGAGTCCTTGCACTCCCCCAGCAAGTCCCTGCAGCTCCTGGGAAGGCAGTGGCTGATGGTCGCCGTCTGCCCAAGGCACCAGCCCAGGAGCAGTACTCGGGGCTGGACTGGGTGCCCTGCGAGCACCCTGGCTCTCCCCAGCCTGGGAGGGGTATCTGGCCTTCTCCTTCCTCCTTGGACCTCTCCCAAGCAATGGCCAATCCTTTCCATTAGCAGACTACAGATGCCGGTATGGGTTTTTTGTTCCCAAAGACTGCTGGACATCTCAGGTGGTCTCACTGATGTGCTGCATGTCGACAGGACCTGCCCTTGCAAATACCTGCCCTGCAAGCCTGTTTACTAACTGGGCGATGGGAAAACTCTCTCCATGCGACCAACTGGGACCTCCCTGGCTTGGAGCTACTCTTGACCACAGCTCTGCCAGCCCTGGGCATGGAGATCTGCTGGGTCTGACCACACTTGTCAACATCCCTCCTTCTGCTGTGGAACGGAGAGAGAAAGCGTAAGAGAGATGCAAAGCATTAGGGTTTTAGCTTTCCCTGTTGCTGGGAGGAGAGCAAACGTGATGGTGGGGTGGGAAATGCCAACAAAGGGACTCTGAGACTGTGTGCACAGCCAGAACAACTGCCGCTGCATCCAAAACCCGTGGGCACCAGCTGACCCAGAGAAGAAGAAAACCTGCACGTTTCCAGGGACGTTGGACCAATGCCATATAACCCTTGGTGGGAACACATTCTGCATCCCCAAAGGTGCACTAAAAATCACATCATCGCTGCTAACAAGCTTCTCACCGAGCCGATACAAAACCGCAAAACAAAACACCAAAGCAAAAGGGGGGGTTCTCAAGGCCACCAGTGTGGGACCCGCTCTGCTGCCAGGAGGGGACGGGGATGCTCAGGGGATGCTTTGCTATGCATTGCAACAGGAGCAGTAGGAAAGCCTCTGGGACCGGGTGCAGGGAGCTGGGTGACGGCAATTCACCCCACGCTCTGATATTCGGAGACTATTCAGGAGAAAAAACACATCTCCCTCCGTGGAGGGAACCAGGATGATAAGCTCAGCTACCGATGGCTCCAGCTTGGACTGCTGAATCCCAGCCTACTGTTTAATAAAGAAATGATACAGAAATCATTATCCAGCTTGGGATCAAGGAAGGAAGGAGGATTTGTGCAATTTCCCCACAATCCCCTTTGTTTCACACCACGTAGCGTTTCGCTGTATTACTTGTAACTAACTAAATGGTGTGATGGTCAGAAGAGCTTCCTTGGCCTTCAACCCAGATAATCTGCCCACCTTGGGCATGATTCTGGATATTTAAATATCTGTAATAATACTCCAAGTTTGGGTTAATTATGTTAATTATTGGCTATAGAAATGTGGCAATCCCAGAAGATAGATAAGAAATTATTTCAGGGAAAGGGAAACAGAAAATGGAAAGAGCAACAGAGAAACCCGTCTGTTCCTGGACTTGCACAGCTCCACAGTCGGTCTCCAACTGAAGCTCTAAGCACTCTATTAAAATTTTTAAGCAAAGATTGAAAATGAACATTTCAGATATGCCAAAGTTTAAAAGTATTCAAGAAAAAAAAAGTAAAGATGGTCTTACTAAAGAAAAAGAAGTATTAGATCACTTGTAAACTCCAGCTAATTAGTGAATAAAGATTCTCCCTTAATTTTACACTGCCCACAAAAAAACATGTTCATCATCCCAATTAGAAAAGAAACATCTATTTTGTCAGAGCACGAGGGCCTTACCATTGACCTCAGGTTAGTGGGAGTCTATTTTCAACATCTGTCTTTTCTGCAGAGTTCACTATTTAAATAACTTCAGATGGAAAATAATGCCAGCTGGTGTATGCACCATTGCGCAACACATTCCGACTGGCAGAGTATTAAAATTGCCCTTTCTGGAGAACGGAGTAACATATGTTGCTTAATAGAGAGCGCATGTAACCTTGTCAGCTTAGAGTAAAATTATGTATGAATCCGAGTGTGATGGGTATGTGTGAAAAGCATGGAAAACTCAGCGTCCTTAGAAACATGTTATCTATCCCTGTCGCACTGTTTCTACACAGTAAAAGCGTAAAAAAACTTGCAACCACGCACCGCATGTGAGATTAGGCAGATCAGATACTAAAGAGGAGAGATGATATCTTTCTAGATTCATCATCATCCCCCCATATTCACAAGCATCTGAAAAAGTTTAACCTGAATAAAAGTGCCCTCATTTCATTCCAGCCCATCTAAACTGCAGCAGGTACAGATTTAAGTCTGCCCACTAGCACTCTCCATCAGTAAGGGAAGATACCAGGAATGCTGTATGGTCAGATTGTGCTAGCAGAATACAAATAAACACAAAATTTTTTAATGAAAGTTCCCCTAAATGCATCAAGCTGTCCCTGTTCCCTTCCATGCTTTATCCCCCTCCTCAAAAAAAAAAAACCAAAACCAAACAAACCCCCCCCAAAAAAATGGTTTACAAGCTTGTACTGGGGAAAGAGCAGTGGTCTGAGAATTCAGTTAATAGGGAAAAAAGCAATTTCCACAAAACTCATTGCTACTCTGCTAGCCTGGGAAGCAGAAGAAAAAAAATCTGCTAGAAGAAAAAGCATAGAAGAGGATGTATTTTTTGCCAGAAAACTGTATTTCGTTGTGTTTATACAGAAAGGACACGAATCTCTGAGCAAAGCCGGATCCCACAGAGCCACCTTGGCTGAACGCGAAGAGCTGGCTGGCAAGGACCCTGCGACGTGAGCAGCCCGAGCTCTGCCCTCTGCCCGTGGTGATGCCCGGGCAGCTCTCCCACGGCTCCTGCAGCCCAATTCATCACGGGAATGAAACCGCAAGCGCAGAGCTGGCAGGGGAGCGGGGCAGGGGGCTGGAAGCCGGTGCCCACCTCCCTTGGCACCCCGCGGCAGCTCCTCCTCGCAGCTGGCTGGTACGGCAGCTAATAAAATACCTTTAGAGAGTTCGACTTCAACCCAAGGTCAGCTCAAGCTAATGAAAGACGTGGCAGACTAGCAAAGGCTTTCCCAGCACTTTGGGGGGAGGAGCAGTACTGTTCTCATGATGAAGAATGAACTTACTACAAAATGACAGCTGAGCTTGAGTTCAATCGGCACAGGCTCCACAGCCCCAAGAATTAACAACTCGGGGGGGAAAACCACATACCTTGCAATTTCTGCTGCTGAAAACACAGGGAATGAAAGTAAATCTCAGAAATGTATAGGACATCAGGCATAACCCACAGGAGGGAAGCCTGAGAAACCTTACTGAGACCCTAATAGCAGTAATTGGGAGGAACGGCAAACAACAGCACCGTGCAGGGGACAAAGATTTCGCTTTACTGAACCACACAAGGAAATGGCACCAACACCGGTGCCCTCGGATGACTCACAGCTACCCGTGGGCTGTGTGGGAATGGGAACCTGGGAGGGACACGGCTCTTTCCTGGCCAGGCTGCCAAGCTGCTCCGGGGATGGGTGCGGAAAGCAGAAGGAGCAGGAAGGCAGCACCTGCTGCCCACTAGCCCTTTGTGGGGTAAACGACACCCAGAGCTCAGCACCGGGGTCCTGCTGAAGGTCTAGGAGACGATCGCAGGCAGGAACACCTCATCTCTTCTTTTTTTCCTTCTGGTGCTTTGTTAACTGGGGGAGGAGCACGATGTGCAGCGTTGGAGGGGCTGTACCACACCGAGGCGGGCAGCACGGTGAGCACAGGATCGCGACGTGCCCGTGTGTCCTGCGAACCAACAGTTTTTTGGGCCAAAAGGCTGGGAAAGCCCACGGGTCGGTAAGGCACACACTGCACCCACCTTGCCAGGTGCAGAGGTGCTGTGCGCTGGGACTGGCTGCATGCATAAGGGATGCATCAAATGCAACCGTGCCTGATAAGGACGAGCAAGCTGCAACGCCACTGTGCGGGTTGAGGTGGAGATCTCGTTAGAATCACGCAGCACAAGCCCAGGCACACTTATGTGGGCAAGGAAGAGGCACAGTGAAAGGCTTCCCGATGAGTTTCAGCAGGGACCACTGGCCATCCAGGAGGAGCCTAACCGTTTCTGCTGAACAAGAGAACACGACCAGGATCTCTAAACACATTGGCAGAAAAAGAGCACTGGAGAGGAAAAAGGAATTATTTAAAATACGGCTTTGACACAGTAGCAAACAGAGGCAACCTGGCCAGGAGCAGCCTCGCAGATCAGAAAAGTCCCCGACCATCCCAGCCACACATGGGTCTGGGAATAGCGGGACGGTGTCCAGCAGACAGCTGGGCACGGTCTGCCCCACGGCAGGGACTGGAGGCAGCACTAGGGCAGCAGAGAGCCAGGGGTCCTGCCGGCGGGGTACCCAGGCATGGAGCATCACTCCCTCCCGCTGTGGTTGCTGCCCCGAAAGCAGAAAGGCACCTACCTGCCAGCCTGCCCTGGCCCATGTCTCCCTCATACATTGCCCCAGCTCTACTGGGGCAGCAGCAGACGTCGGGGGATAAAGCGGCTGGAAAGCTCAATACCTCCCAGGAGGGTGGTCAGCTTCATCCAAGAGGCATTTCTGAACAAGGCTTCAAAATACCTGACAGTCCACTATTCTGGCTGTGCTTTAAGCCCACGGGGGACTCCTCAAGCTTGCTGGAGGGGAGTACGCTGGAATACCTGCTTAGCCTACTAATCTGATCAGCAATAAATGGAGTAAACACCATTTTTAGAAGACTGCCTTAAGCCACCCTACCAAAGAGCTGGGCTGCTGCCTGTGTCTGTCGAGGACTCCCCGGACCCTTCGCCACGGGCATGCAATCCCATTGCGGCTTCGGTGAGGATGTCTTACCACCCCAATTCCCACGTGCAGCTATAAAATACCTGCCCGTGCCCATGCCCCACGCACCAGCAGGGCTCTCACCCATGGGATGCCAGCAGCACCTCCCTGCTCCCTCCTGGGGCTGGGAGACAAAGAGGCAAGGACAGCAGGGAGATTTGGGGATGCCCTCGGTGCGGTAGCTTTGCTTGTGCTCCCTTCTCCCGTCACAAAACCTGGGACAAACCAGCCTGCAGCGCTCGCAACTGCAGTGGGGACGGCTCCCATCGCAGGGCGCGGAGTCACTGAGACGTTTGGGGGCTAGACTAAGGTTCCCACTGGCTCCATCGGCAAACCGCCGGCACGGCACGGGCAAACGTGCTGGACACCTCTGCCATCCTGGAGCTCAGGTTTGAGCTGCTCCTCAGGCTTAAATTTCACTCTGTCTACACCCCAATGCTGGTGGTTTTGCCAGTAGCTAGACTTTGATTAAAGGGCACAGTAATTTGGAAGGAGGGGAGGAGTAATGAAGTATTGGATGCTCGTTCTTGGGCTTAACGATGCTTTTTAAAACTCTCCCACGGTTCCTCAGCGTTTGCATTTGCACATATGGGAAAATGTGGCTCTGAGGTGCATGTGTTTGTCTGAAATAAGATATGATTTTGGTTTGTACTGACAAGGTCAGTGCCTATTTTCCCATCCAACTTCAGGTTTAATTTTGGTAACCGTCTGTGATGGTCGCGAGTACTGATGGGTATAAATGGGAACCAGTCTAAAAATACCCATGTTGTGAGAGCAGCAGAGCAGAGTTAAGGTTGCTGCTTCAAAACGATCCCTGGATCAGAGCATACCCGTTTATCACGCAAAATGTATTTTCCAATAACACTGAATATTTCACAATAAATTCCTTCTGCTCAGTTTGCTATTTCCTACCAGATATCAGACAGCTGCCTTGATCCACTTCCTCCAACCTCCTCTCACTACCTCCAAGTTTCATGAGTTGAGGTGGCAAACTGGGACGCGTACACAAGCCATCTTCAGTCTAAGCAGTTTCACAGGAATCTCAGAGAAATCAGAACTGGTAAAAATTAAATCAATATCAATCATAGGGTTAAAATGGAGAAAGTTCCTCTAGGTAACAGCTTATTCTCACCCTCTCTTTTGCAGACTTCCATTTACAAGATTACTTACCTCCCTTACAAGAAACCCTTAGGGGATCCACACTTCCCTGTCCCAATCTTAAGGTTCATTTCGTGTTGTTTTTTTTTAAACCCTTAAAATCAGAGATTCAAAGGAGACCTGAGGCACATCAGTGTATCTCCCCCTGCCAAGGCAGCCTGCAGACGCTCTGCGTGCCGTGGAAGCCCAGCGCTGGGCAGGGGGACGCAGCAGCAGGGTGCACGCGAGGGATGCAGCCACGCGGCCGGCGGTGCAGGAGCATGCTTCCCAGCAACATCCCGCAGCTCCACCCAGCAGCTCATCAAAGCCACCATGGGGGCTTAACTAATACCGAGCTTAGAAGAGAAAGCTGGGGCCCCCATCCCAGCACAGCCATATCATTTCTCCCCCAGCTTGGGCACACACAGTGACGGCTCCGAGTGGGAGCGACTGCTCCTGGGCTGGGAAAAGCAGCGCTTCTCAGCCAAGTATGAAGGTCAGTGCAGACTGTGCCACAGGCTAGCCCCCAGCCTTGAAAACATCTCTAAACCCCTTTCAGAAATCCAAGGAAGTGATAACAGCACGGACCGGACCTGTGTGGGAGACGGCAAGCTCCCACCTGCCTTCACACGCTGCCGTCTCCGATGACCAAGCGTAGCACGTGCAAATTAATCGGTGCGTGGGCGCGTATGGGATACTGGTCGAACTGGTTGCCAAATAAGCAGGCTTTGAGCTGCTCCCTTCGGTTAATGAAAACAAGGAGCGGGCTCTGCGCGCATCTGCAGGCACCGCTTTCGCACTGCTTTTCGCAGCCCTGCAGACAGAAAACTAGAGATGAGCTGCACACGTTTTAATACTTACCACCTGTTGCTAAAATAAGCAGAAGCACATTCCTTGGAAACCCCACATCTGACTGGAATTTGTGGTATTTTTAATTAGATACGCATTGGTTCGACCTAGGCAGGCAAAGGCAGCGAGTGCACAAGCTGTTTGGTGACGGCTCCTTGGAATCGCCCTTTGAAGAAGGTAAGAAGCTACAAGAGCCTAGAAATGGCCTCTATTCATCCAGGCTACAGTGGGTTTGAACCCATGTGCTAGAATGAGCTTGGCTTAACGAAAACCACTGCCATTTGCAGCAGTTTAGTCATGCTCATTTACTCTAATCCCTAACTAAACTCCTGCTTCTTTCTGGCACTGGCAAGACCTGATGCCTTGGGGAACCCCGGGAGTGCCGGGTGCTGAGCAGTGCAGGTAGTGCCCAGCCAGCCACCCTTCTTGGCAGGAAAACAAAAGTTCTGTATTCAAGATTAGCTTTCTTCCCCAAATGCTTTCTTTCCAAGACAGACCCTGCCTCAAGGCAGCTGAGATCATCCCCCCCCCTGCACGGAGGGGGCCGCAGGCAGGGCTGACACACGGCAGAAGAGCGCAGTCACCCCAAACCCACCCCAAGGGCAGGTGACAAAGAGAGGGGCACCATAAGAACATACCCACGCAGCGCTTCAGAAAGGGGTCAGCTCAGCAAAGCGAGCTGAATCAGAACACGGCAAGATTTACGCCCCGAGCTGTGAAATACAGGATTTATTTCGGTAATTTTTTACTGCTCACCGAAGAGCTGCTCTCCCACAGTTGCATAAAAAGCTTGAGTAAGACCAGTTGAGAAGGTTGATGAGAATAGCCAGGCAGAAAAGCAGCGACAAACTGAAGGAAGGCAAGCTGGTAATACTGTAACTAAATCAGCAATTATGAAATTCAGACAATTAATAAAGAATGAATGAGCAGCAGCATTAAACGCTTAGTGCATCAGAAACAAGCCAGCCCTGTGGGGCTCATTAGATGCTGGCAGTGCTCAACAATGTTTCTAGGTTGTAACTGGAGAAAAGAGGTAATTATTCATATCACACTTGTTTCATGGTTCCTATTTCAGCAACAACTAATGCAGGTATTAAAAATCACTAAATTCTACATGTTAAAGTCAACAAGTCAGAATCATGTCCTTTAGAGAGCTGGAGAAAGAATTACAGAAAAAATTCCAAGCTCATAAAGTTCCAAGATTTCAGATGGAGTTAGAAAACAGCCAATATAGGACTTGATATCAAGCAAAAGGATTGCAGTACAACTCGGCACAGCACTAATTCTATGCAAGCTGAAATCCTAAACTATCTCAATGAAATTAGAGGCGTACTTCAAAAAGCTATTAGGCTGGCTAAGAAACTTAGAGAATACATTGCCATTTCCCCCTTTACATGCATTTTGACAAAAACGTTACCTAAAGTGATGACACAGCCCAGATTAAGGGGCTGAAATCCACCTCACCGGTGGAGCCCCAAATAAAGCTCGGGGAGAGCTTCCTCACGTCAAAGGCTCTTTGACTTTAGGCAAATGCAGAAGATCAGTTAGCTGGGAGTTGAAGTTGGATCCATTTAAACCACGGAAAGACACGTCTTTTTTCACAGAAAGCTCAATGGGACCTGCACCCCAAATCACACTCACCACCAGCTTTGGGCCAATTACTCCAGATTTCTCTTTTTCAGATATTAAGGATTTCTTAGCATGTATGGAGAGGTCAGCAGAAATGTGCTCTTTGTGTTTCCAGTACTGGAGAGATACACACATATCCCTGAAATTCCTGGGGATCAGGGAGTGTTTGAAGGAGTCCAGACCAGTCCCATCCATCATGTTAAGAGGGAGTAAGAAAATGTCATCCGAGCAAAATGCCAAAACAAAACTGGACGCCTTGGGGGGAAAAAGAAAGAGATTGCCCTCTTTAACGCATATCACTATTGCAATCCGAGAACAACACTGTAAAACATCAACAGGCGGGGCTGTGTTCAGTTAAAGAGTTAAGCTGAAATTTAACCATCTTTGCTGAAGTTCCCTGTGGTGAATACCCACTTCAGGCCAATTTTTGCAGTTTCCGCTGAAGCGGATCAGCAGTTTCCATAGGCAAGCATATGACAAGGAGAACTGGTTTGGCTGGGGGGGGTTTCCCACCATGTTAAACTCATGCTGGTAAAAATCAAGTGACAGATTAAGAAAAACTAGGATTCTCCATCAGGCAAGCCTGGCCCGAGAAGGAAACATTTCCTTCTCTGAAAATTCATCCCGATTGGGCTACATTCTTCCTCTAGAGTCTTTGCCCTGTGTAGACTTCACTCCAGCCTGGGAAAGTCCAACGCCTCCAAAAATCCCATTTGAAGCACATCACGCACTGACTATTGTCTACAGGGACACTGGAGCGGGCAGGGATGGCGTCTGGGGCCGCAGTCCGTGCCGAAAAGCGGCAGCCTGCCCGCGGGGCGAGGAGGTGCAGGCAGGAGGAGGCAGGGGACCTCCAGGGCTTTCATCGCGCTTTGCACGCTACGGCCCTTCTCCGCTGGGACTGGGAGAGCGCTCGGCTCCTTTATCTTGTTCTTGGCTGCGCTTGCTGTTCTGCTGTCCTACAATAGATGCATCCTCTCCTCCAGCTCCCTAATTAAATGAGACACATTCCACAGACCAGCTCGCACAATAGTTTTTTGCAGCCTCTCCTCTTAAGCAGATGTGATCCTTTCCTTTGCTCCTGCGCGCCGCAGGAACACGCCGTAACGCACCCGCCCTTACAGCTCTCCCAGCCACAAAACCCCACGCCAAAATCCTTCTCACCTTGCCACAGGCTGCCAGGCAGGCTCTGACACTGCTCTTCCCCCTTGGCCATTTGGTGTACAGCATCCCCTGGAACATCTTCCTGCTGCACCAAGCCAAAACCACCAAGAATTAATTTTAGCAGTGAAGAAACTAGGGCATGTGGCAATTTTTTTTGCGAGGCTGCAGCTCCGCGCCATGCCTCTTTTCTGAGGTGATGCAGCAGAGGAAAACACTTCAAGAAATTAAATCAAGGGGTCCTTGGCCTCCGAGGACCAGCGGAGAAGCACAAGAGCAGAAAAGATCATACACAAGAGCAGCATTTAAAGTGCTGACTTCAGCTTGGTTTGATTTTAATTCAGTCTGGTTCCCTGCACAGGGATGTCTCCCTCGGGAGGAGTCTGACAAATCACTTAGTTTCCCCGTGTCTCAGTTTCTCATCCATAAAACAGATATTAAACATTGCTCAACCCCTGACCTCCTGCTTTTGAGGTTTTTTTACTCTTTGCTCTCCTTTTCCTAAGCTATTTCTCCCCTGAATCACAAAGCAAGAGCCAGGTATCGTCTCTGGACACGCTCGTGCCTGGCTGGAAGAGGCGACTGCCCGGGACACAGCCACCCGTGTCTCTCCTGCTCGGGTCCACGCAACATCAGCTTCAGCCGTCAGCACAAGGGAGCGGTTGGTGCCCACTCCATCCCGAGAGTAAAATGCTGCCGTGATGACAGCAAACTGATAAAAGCCCCGATTTATTAAAAAACACAAGAAAACTCCATGTTGCAGCAAACCAGAAGAAAAAAAAACTATAAATAAACGCAATGCCAAGGGTGTGAGGAGACACAAACTCAAGGGGATTAGAAAAGGGGGTCGGGTCCAGCTCTCCACTGTGCTGACCAGGAAAGTGCTGGGAGATGCCAGGATGGGTTGGTGACCCTGAAATCAGCCACACCTCAGCATACCCCTCTCAAACCCATTTTCTCCTCTCAACAACCTCTCAGCTCCGCCAGGAGCTTATTCCTATGCACCATTAGGAATTTACTCTAAAATTCAGATATGCGGAGATGGTTATCTCTGCTAGCAAGTTTCTAGCAGCAGCAGAGACCGCAGCTCTTTGTGACAGCGGTGGGGCTGGAGAGCACCGAGCTGGGTGTTGTATGGCTGGTGACGCTGAACATGGCCCTTTCCCTCAAGAACAGTACTTTCTGCAGAGGTTTATGCAAGTTAGAAGGTCAGGCAATCAAAGGCAGCTCTGTCACCTTGCAGAAGGAGCAGAGAGCTATCAAAGGACGATGGTTTCTGTAAGGACTCTTCAAATTCTCACAAACAGCAATTACTGGTGCTCTCACAACCTCAAATCTCCCAGAACAAGGTGCAGACCTCCCCCTCGACAGCCAGGCTAAATCCATCCATGCCCATGAGCCAGAGCATGCAACAAATCACTCCTTTCTGGGCAGGAGGGAAAGCCAGAGCAGGCGCATGGGGAGCAGGAGAGCCCCCTCAGCACCACCAGCAGCTTCCGTGGCATTCGCAGTACCGCAGACGTTACGCGTGTCGGTGCTCCAGCTGTGCCACCTTCCTGCGGAAAGCCAGGTTGGCAGCACCGGATTCCCCTGCCTCTAGCTCAGCTGAGCCCTGGCGCCGAATTTGGCCTGCCGCGCTACCGAAACCACGCGTGCGACACGGGGAACCTCAAAGGAAGCAGCCACGGAAAGGCAGGGACACCGCTCCAGCACGCACCAACACCCCTGCACGTGCTCTGCTGAGCCCAGTTGGGATAACGGGGATACGGGTTGGGATAACGCAACCCACCAGCGCAAAGCTTAAAGCCTGCTTGAAGAAACATTGCCGAGGAAGAACAAAGGTAGAGCAGGAGGAAGAGGAGGGAAGCACAAGGGCACAAAAGGGGATAGACATTTATGAAATGGCTTGACAGGCTCTCCATGAATTTAGAGAGGGGGTGGGAGCCGGCAGAGCACTCCCGGGCTGGGAAGGAGCAATGCTGAAGGTCTGTCCTCTCCCCCACGTTCAGGGAGCCCGGCAGACGTTATTCCCCCTCCTCTCCCTTGAGCTCCCAGCAGATATTTGCCGATGGCTCAGACGACGGCATCGGCGAGCCGATAACGTGACTCACCGCGAGCGCCGGCGGGGAAAGCCCCCAGCCAGGGAGCGAGATGAGTCACGGGGAGACGCCGTCGGCTCTCAGAGAAGGAAGAAAGCCCAACCCAAGCAAACACAGGGCAAGGGTGTGCGACGGGGACGTAGGGGACGCGAGGCACCGCTGCCTCCCAGCTTTTTGCCAGCAGCTCCGGGCCTGCCCTGGGCTCAGCGCCTCCGTGGCTCCCAGCCCTCTCAAAGGCATTTGCCTGGCTACAGGCCAGCAGCACCCACCAGGGACACTGCTGCTCGCGCTGGCATGCCCAGCGTCAGTTGACGTGTTCCTGCCCGAGCCCTGAGCGCCGCCTGCCCGTGGGACGCTTGCCCAGAGCAGAAGTGCTGAGCTCCTCAGAGAGAAGGGAGGTATGGGGAAGACCGTGCACCGGCATGCACCTCCTGGCTCATTAGCTTTCCCAAAGCACGCTCCCCCCATCCGGGTTATGTTTTCCTTCATCCTCGCTGGCTCCACAACCAAGCTCTCCATCCAGCTGGGAACCCCACGCCACCAAGCCCTCTGCCCCACCACGGTTTGGAGCCTGGCCCCGAGGGACGTGCTGCTGCCCCAGCTCTGCCTGGCAGAGAACTCTTAGCTAGGGCATTGCTGGAAGCCAAAAGGCAATGAGCTTGTCATGACTTACTTAAGAGGCCAGCTACCGAGGGATGAGGAACACGCCCGTTCCTCGTCTCCTCGAGACCCACCAGGTTGCACGTCTGGCTGAGCCCAGTCATTCCTGCCACCGCAGGACCCAGCAAGCCCGGCAGACAGCGGCACGGGCAGTACTTGCTCACGTCTGCCCGGGAGCGCCTTCCCAAAGTCCCTCTGGCAAGCGCTGCCCATCCCTACCCTGCTTCCTCCAAGGCTCAGACCTCGCTTTCCACCAGTTCAGATGCCTGCCCTTTGCCACATGGAGTTATTTACCTCCTTGAACTTGTAATTTTACTACACGTGCATTCGACAGAGTGCACGTACAACTCACGCAACTTAACGCTGCCAGGAACCTTCAAAGCTTCACTGGAAAGCGCTCGCTGCATCCTGGCCATGGTATTAAAACAGACAGCAAAGCCAAGGCCACCACACTTCGGCCAATTCTCCCAGGAACCATCCCTCCCCTGTGGAGAGTCTTGGTCAAAAGGCTGCTCCAGTGAATCTGGGTACTAATCTAAGCAGTTTATTGATTAAACACTAACTACAGGATGAGATCCCGACCTATTTCATGCAGTCGAGTAGGCGGCATGTTGGTAGCACTACGGCACTAGCCGTTATTTTATTACGAAGTTAAGTGGCATTGGTGGTGCCAGGAGAAATACAATGAACATGCCCAGAAGCCTTCACCCTTTGTACTGCAATTGTCAGAGCACTGAAAGAGCAATTGAAATCATTACAGATATCCCTCCCAGATCTAATGCAACGTAATCTCGTTCATCTCAGATAATCACGTCAAGTCATTAGCTCGCCAATAATTCACCTCGCGCCGAGTGCCGCGACTTGGCAAAGAGCAGGCTGTGCTCTTCAGGTGGCCAAAGCCTGAGCATCTCCTGGCCAGCCCACTGCCCACCACGCAGGTCCCCCGTGGGCAGCCGGGGCTGGGCTGCCCCCAGGCAGGGCTTATGCACGCAGGGCCAGCTTGCTTTCAAATCCTGCTCCGTTTTATGGCAGGGACAGCCACGATGCCCTTTGTGCGATTGAAAAAAAAAAAAAAGGCATCATTGTAAATGGCTTAACACTTTTTAAAACTCGCCATGGCAGGAACAGGGATATCTCAGAAATATTTTAATTAAATGAGCTCAAAATTACACCAGGCACTCTACACAAATAACTGGCCAAATGCATCAATTTTCACACCAGTCCAACTGTGCATGTGGTTTGCAGAGGATGCAAAATCTAGCTTTAAACTAGCTTGTTGAAATTCAGCAATTTTGCCAATTTGCTAAAATAGAGCTCAGCTATGCAAAGCAGCAGAAGTCCCACAAAATCAGATGTACCTGACAGAGTAGGAGGTGTAGAGGAGCTAGATTTTAAAGTGCTTGAAATGTCTCCTTGTTTTGAGCCTGCAAAACTCAGCTGGACACTTCCCAGAAACAGGCTTGCAGAAGACTTCCACAGAAGCAGCTTTTAAGAAGTGCCTATATAGGATTTCATCCCTTCTGGCACCAAAGAAAACCTGGATTAAAGCTACACTCAGCAATCCAAGTAGCAAAAAAAGGATAATTCCAAATTCTCTAGAATGCACCAAGCCCCACCCCAGTAGCACTGGCTGCACTGGAGACATGCCAGGAGCACCGAGAGGAAATAATTTGCATGTATTTACATCATGACAACATGAAAAACATAGTTATCATTTTCATTTAGGGCCCCATGTGCTCAGCCATTCCGGGGGGGGAAAAAAAAAAAAAAAAAAAAAAAAAAAAAAGGGTGCTCTGCAGCTAGCTCAGGCACTTTAAACTGAAATCTTCAACAACTCATAGTCCTTATGGTTGGGAAGATACATCAGTTGGGCTCTTGCTCTCCAGTACCATAACACCCTCCTTGGTAACTGACAGATGTATGATCCATCCCAGACCACTCTCACAAGGTCCCATCCGAATTTCTCAAGCTTTGCCCGTGGCTGGCGCAGAGCAGAAAGAGCACTGTGGCCTCTGGGCTGCTGCTTCCCAGGAGAGCCTGGGCAAGGAACATCCCCCGGGCTCCCACCAACAGGACAGGCTGGCTGCAGCTTTAACAACCATTTAATTACTGTTGAGCTCGGGACTTTTTGATGTTCAGGTGCCCACGGGTAACTCTCTGGACTTACGGATTGATTTCTCGCACCTTGCATCCAGATGAGCCAAGGAGCATTTGGAAGGCCAACCTACCCCAGCAGTTTAAGGCACGAAGCAACACAGACTGGGTCACCCTGTTTTGGGATGAGGAGGAAAAGGCGTTCAGTTGTACGAACACAAGCCCAGCCACTTGCCAGGAAAACAAGCCCTGGCCTATTGTGTTTATTAGTACTGATGCGGCCATTGGTGCTCTGCAGGAAAGCCAGAAAACGTAAGCTTTGGAGGAAAGCTGCAGCAAACGCTCATAAAATTGCTGTCCAAGTGCATCCTTGGCACGGCTAATGTCCTGTTCCACCGAGTCCTTTCAGGGCCAGGGATTTGCACTAAGACGCAGAGCAAGACGGGGCTGTGTCCCCAGCAAGTCCAGCCGACACAGGCAGGAAAAGCAGGAAGGCAGAGGCAGCCGGCTGAGCACCTCCCCTTCCCTCCTCGCCCCGAGCTGTGAGAATCCCGGGAATTCTCCAACATCCTCCTGCTTTTGGACAGAAACCTTCCCTCCGGCCAGCACCGCGAGGATGCCCACGCCACTGCCAGCCCTTCAGCAGGGCAGGAGGAAGGGGATGGCATCCCTGCCCTGCAACACCGACCCCCTGTATAAAGTCCCTCTCAACCTAGATCCACAAAAGGGACCAGATTTGGGCTTAATATATACATCTTGGTCTGGTGGAGCCGTTCTGCCCACAGCTGTTGCTCTGCTTTGCTCTCAGGAGAGCAGCACCAGGCCGGCAGAGCCCAGCCAGGGCAGGAATCCCAGCAATGCCGGCTATGCCGTGCCCTCCTCTTTGCCCCCAAAGGGTCAGGTCTCCATCAAAACAAGAAGCCGGGATCAGCCAGGCCCACGGCACTCGCCCTCCAAGCCCCAGCTGCCAGGGAGGAGAGGGGAGACAGGGCTGCGGGAGCTGCGGCTGCTCGTAGCCCCGTCCCTCCCCGCTCCCAGCCCAGCGCAGGCAGTTACGGGGGGCTTCCAGGACGCTCTCCCCCTTGGGACCCCCACTGTCGGGCAGGGTGCTTCCTCACTTCATCGCGGGATCATTTTTTTAATCATTTAGTAAATAGAGGCAAAGCCCAGCGAGCAGCTTAGGGGGAAGGCAGCACTGAGAAAGGGGAGTTGTAGTGGCAAGGGGACGGCAAGGGTCCCCCTCCCTCACCAGCAGCGACTAATTCAGAACAAACTGGGACACAGCACTTTCCCCCTAAATGAGGGACTGCAATAAAAACCACACAAACCTCAGGGTCAGCAGCTGCTTCACACACCACAGGCAGAACCGCTGCAGCTTGCACGTGAAGATCTCCCATCGCTTGCTTTCTGTGCCTAAATAAGCTTTTTCTTCCTCTGGTTTCCCCACGCCAATATTTTGGGATTACTTTATTCCTTAAAGAACACAAATTCTCCTCTGCTTTAAGAAGGTCACACATTCCCTGACCTCCAGTCAAACTGAAACCAGCCTCCAGCGCCCAGCCCAGCCAGCAAATGCCCTTGCAGTACCGCGGTAATGACTTGCTGCTGGGTGCAAGGCCAGTGCAAAACATGGGAAACCAGGGAAGGGCTATACACATAAACTAACCAAACAAACCATCCTGGCATCGTCTTCAAAAACAGCACCCCGCAACAAATAAAGAGACAGTAAAAGTCTCTCTGGCAGATCTGATCTGCAAAATCATAGCCTTTCCATGACTTGCATCTCTCCTGTCTTACGCTAGATCAAGGAAGCCTGAGCACATGTTTCAAGCACATCATTCACCATGAGAAATCATTATTTTACCCTAATTTGTGTCCTTTCCCCACCATTCGGAGCTTTATAAACTTAAGCGTAGTCTAGAAAATTTATTTATATTGGTCAACCAGGAAGTTTTAGTGTTGTTTTTTCCTAGGGTTTATTTAAGCCCTCGGAGTTATGCCAGTCCTCCCACACTCATGTGGAGTTATGTGATTCTGGGGCTGGAGCTGCTTTCTTTCAAAAGTCTTATCTTGAAAGGCAGAAGAGGAAACAGCTGTTTATAAGAGCTCTTGACAGCGTAACAGTTGTTCTGTCCCAAATCTTGTTGGGAACCAAGGTGAGCAAACCTAATGCCATAAAGGACTTCTCAACTTGTGCACCAGCCACAACATTAACCACCACCAAGAGGACAGGGCAGCGGGTAGGAAAGCTGTTGAGAAAAGCCCCCAAACTATTTACACCCTGAAAGCTTGAAACAGAAGAGCTTTGCAGTCTGCGTCCTTGGGCTATGATACTCCTCCTCCGGCAATAAGAAAAGAGAAAATGAGATTATAGGAAGAGTCCGCAGGAGGGGCTGAGAGAGGAGCAGGGCAACAGCCAAGCCCGGACAGGGCTGCTCAGCCACACGAGCAGGTCCGGTGCTTACGGGATCCCACGAGGCCACCAGAATGACAGCTCATCCATTACTCAACGTCCCTGCCAGCATCCTCAGCTCCTTCCAGTTAAGAGTGTTACTTCCAGGAGAGAGCCATCCCTGGAAGACAGGGCAGACCCCTCGCTGTGACCCATGGAGCAGAACAAATTACCTGCGCCGGTGGCCACGCTGGCCACGTACGTCAGACCGAGGTCCAACCATCGCCCAAAGGGCTGTCGTGTGCACCGAAGAGCAGTCCGGCTCCTGCTGTTTTCAGCCGGGGGGGCAGCGAGCTCGCCGGGTGTGTGGTTTGCTCACATCCCAGCCTGCCCTTGAACACCTTCCAGTTGCACAGGCGAGAGGCCAGGGAGCAAAAGAAAAGCTCCTCTCCTGGCTATCGGCCAAGCATTATATGGCGAGAGCACCCCGTATCCTGACTATAAGTAGTTTGGGAAGCCAGATGACTTCATTACCAGCTGACATCCCCTGAACTACTCACTGTTAAACAAGCTCGCTGCTGGCCGGCCCCAGAGCTCATTACTCAACACTTTAATTTGCACATTGCCATTTACCAGGCACTAAACTGGCATATCCAGGCAGCACCCAAATTTTCACACAGCTGTAGTGCTTATGCAAGCGGTAAAACACAACCATGCCTCTTCCACAAGTAGTTTGCTGTTACTTTTGAATCGGAACTGACACACAAGGACATCCTCCGAATCGTGGACGCGCTACAGTTTCCATCCAGTGCTGGCAGCCCCACGTCCCGCACCCACCTTCCACCCCATGCTCCTGCACAGGACGCAGCACCGCGAGCACAGAGACGACCCTGCTACCGCTCGGGCTGTAGCTAACCCCAACCACCGCACACGGGATGCCTGGGTACCGCGGGGGACAGCCAGCGCCGGGGATGCTGCAAACGCGACGGTGCGGCACACGAAATTTGCAGGCATCGCGCCTGGGTTACGCGGAGATCTCAATGGAGAGAGGGACGGTGAAAAATACAGGGTTATGAATAACCTGGAGGACAGGACTTATACAAGAGAAGGCTGTAAGAGGAGATGGAGAAGTGCTGCCCCCGCCACCCCGATGCAGAAGAAGAAGGAGCATCCTCGCCGTGCTCACCCTGATCCGCCGCATGGCCGTCACGATCTCCACCCGGCTGTTTGGCCGTGGCACATCCAGGCTCCCGATGTACTGGAAGGAAGGAAAGAGCAGATTAGTCGAGTATCCATGGCACTGGAAACCTCATGGTCCCACCACGGCCTCGATGGCATCACTGGAGGGAACCCAGGGTCACTTCTGGGGAACAGGCGGCATTTTGCCCACTGCACCCGAAGCCTTGCACGCCTCCCACCATGAAGCTGTTCCCTCACCACAAAGTTTCAAGGATTCAGCAGCCCTTATTTGCTGGCCTCATTCATCTATGCCATGATCAAAGTACGCAGGTATAAGCCAATATCCCCTCGGCTGCACTGAGTCATCTATTATAGACCTAGATATTGGAATATCCCTAAAATAGCTTGGGCAACCTGTCCTGTGACAGGCCCTTCACTGCTTAATTACAGCCCTGCCAAACCCTCGGCTGTTTTTGCAGTGATGCTGAGCCTCCAGAATAAAGGAGCCGCTTTGCTATTCAAAGGGGACCAAAGGCAGCGCCACTGCGACCCAGCACGGAGAGATGCCGAACAAAAACCTTTTAAAAAGTAAAATGGAAGAGGGCAGATTCAGAAGAAGGATCAGAAAACAGACAAGCAACAAAGAGTCAATGCTGAGCACTAAAAACATGTAGTTAGAAGAAAAGCATTTTGAGTCTATTTACTAGCCCCCTGTGCTCCCACGCTTCATCTCGACATGAGCGCTGACGTAACCCTCCGCAGCGCAGCGCAGGCACCGAACTCGGCAGGGCTACGTGTTCCTGTGAATACGGCCATAACCTTCGCCAACAACACGAAATCCCAGGTCACTGGTTTCGAGCACCAGCGCCGAGACGGGTGCCTGAACGGCTGAACACGTGCTAAGGGTCACCGTACAGGCAGAGCCTGCGGAGAGCGGTTATTTCTCACCCAGCACCACTGCGGGACTCCCAGCTCCTCTCCGCTGGGATGCTCCTGCCACCTCTATCGAGGGCACAGCACCGGGGCTGCGTGACCACACCTGGGCTTTGTGCGGGCATGCTGTCCCAGAGAGCCCTCCTTGCTAGCCCTCTTTGCCCGCACCCCAAAATCCACAAGCCCACCCGCTCGGTGAGGCCGTCCCCAGCGGCACGGCTCCCGCCCCGGGCGCAGACGAAGGCGGGCGTCCGGCGACCGGCACCGGGCAGTCGGTGCTGAGAGTAGATGCGAAGAGAGAGGATATAAAAATAAACACCAAACAGCTGGCGTGATCGTCACGTGCCGAGCAGGCTGCCACGGTGCAGGGCAGCTTTATGTAACCGGGAATTAAAGCCCACGATGAACGCCGTCGGTAAAGGCGGCATTAACTGCCCAGACCCCAACCGCTGAATGCCCAACTGCAAAAAGCACAGGTCTTGATAAGTTTTCAGTCGCATCCCCTAAACACAGCCTTCCCACTCCCTTCAAAGGTTCAGGTCATATTAATAGAGGCATCTTTGACATCAATCGATTCCCTTTTCTTATATAAAGTCTGGAAACCATCAGTAAAAAGGAGGAGACGAGGAGGAGGGCTGAGGCAGCCAGAGCCCTGGGCACGCCATCACCGTGCAGCACGTAAAGAAGAAACCTTTCTCCATCTTTCCCTGCCAGGCAAACGTCTCAGCTGCACAGCACCTCTCCCACCAAGCCTCCCCATGCTGCTCTTCTGCCAGGGACCCCCAGCACTGCTTCACACTCACCTGCAAGGGAGACTTTTTAGCTTGAATTGTAAGAGCGACAGACTTTTGCTAGCAAAGGGGACAGCCAGAGGATGCCTATCTTCTTCCAGTTATTCCCAACAGCATGAGGTCACTGCCACCGGAGGGGTAATCGCCGTCCTTCTCCCTGCGTTTTCCTTGCACAAGCGAGCGCAGAGTACAGCCACGTGCAAGGACAGGGCAAGCGGTGGCAGCTATCAGCTGGGCAGGAGACAGCCCCGTCCACAGCTGGCTCCCACAGCCACATGAATCCGAGCAATGCCAACCTTCTGGCTGACGACCACAACCTCGGCCAGCAGCAACGCTCCGTCATGCCTGTAATTGCATGTGCGAGACTGTCAGGGCTGGGCTGCCCCGTAAGCAAGCGATGGAGCAGAAACCAGACACCCCCTTGGACCTCTTTGGATGGCCCTCCTGGAAAACTGCACCAGCAATAGGAACTGTCTTGATGCTGTCCTGTCTGTGCCCCTTTATTCAGCTATTCCCCTCCAGCCCATGCTTGTGAGCACCCGAACCAAGGGGCTCAGGTCACAAACCATGCAGGATTCGCCTCTGCTCCCAAACCCAGGCTCCATGGCATCCTGCTGGCATCCCCCATCCCGTGGGAGCATACCCCCACCAGAGCCCATGGCACCTCCAGCCCTGACGTGGGCTCACTTCACACAATTACTGTGCTCACAGCTCCGATAACACCCACCTCTCCCTCCGCTCCGGAGGCAGGTATTTTTTTGCACGTTTCATAAAACTCAACAGATGGACAAAGTCTCCCCAGATTATTTTTGTCTTCAGGGCAAAAATCACATGTGGGAACTGCACTGCAGAGGAGGAGCCCTTCACAATGTGATGAGCATCCCCCAAAAATGTGGACTCGGAGGTCAGCCTTTCAGCTAAACTACTATTTCCCAGGCAAGGAGTGGGGATGGCCTGAGAAACCACCCATATTTACTAGTGCTTTGCAGGCAATAAGTGCACTGAGGGCCACTCCTTCCCCGCTCTCCTCCAGCCCTCCTACTCCCAGCACCAACTTTCATTTTGGGAAGAGCTGTGGGGGAAAAGCAGGCGAGGCAGAGGTGAGGATCAGCAAAGCAGCTGGAGCCTGTGGGGTGCAGGGCTCCCCCATCATCCCACCCCAACGCTGAGACCCAGCTCCCTCCTCCCAGGGCAGGAGCCCCAGGGACCCCCAAGCATAGGGGGGGGGTCTCAGATCGCAGGCATAGACTTTTGCCTTCCTTTAAAATCCACGTGCCCCAAGCGAGGTGCCAGGCGTGGCGGTGGCTCCCAGGGCTTGGACCAGCATCTGTGCCAGCATCCGTGCCAGCAGGTCGACCCCACAGGAAAAGGAGGCAGTGGGGCCGGGGCTCAGCCCGGGGAGGAGAAAGGAAGGCGCCTGAGACAAAAGGAAGGAAAATAAAGCTGTGTGAAAGAGAGCTGACAAAGAAAATAAACCCATGAAAGAACCCACCCTCTCCAAGCCCCCGGGAACCAAAGAGGAGGAGGAGGAAACCATATGCACACATGCAGGACGCGGCTTTCCCAAATAATTGCCTCCAGATCCGTAGCCCCACCACCCTGCAAGCGGATGGGGGGCAGAGGGGGAGCCCCCCCACCTGCACCCAAGAGCCAGGCGGGATTAGGGGGTCACCGATCCCTACGCTCTGAAGGTGGGGAACACGCTTGGCTCAGTGGGGAGGGCAGTCCCAGGCAGCCCCCTCCTCCTTAGCCCAATTAGGAGGAGAAAGGCCACCCGCTTGGAGCGCCAGTGAATGGGCAGCCAAGGGGGTCCCTCCTGGAATGAGGCACTCTGGCAGCCCCACAAAGGCAGCCCTCGCATTGCAAACGGCCAGCACGGGCAGGCAGGCACGAAGCACCTGTTTTGCAGGGTGCTTTCGGTCCCCCGCACGCCCTGCTGCTCCTCATCCCCCACGTGTGGGACTCGGTCTTCCGTCAGTCCGTCCCGGGGCCCCTGGGAAAGGGCAGCCCCTCTCCCTGCCACGGCACAGACTTGGTGGCCGTCACCCATCGGGCTTCTCGGCACCCAAAGGGAGGTGGCTTACTGTCCCCCTGCCATGCAAACAGGCTCCCTTGTCCATCCCAGGCATGGCTGGAAGGGGCCTCCAGACACAGCCCACACCACGCACCCTCTGCCCATGGCTTACGAAAGACTTGTCCAATTCAGGGAAATACCAGTCCTCCCCAGGCCAGAGGAAAAAAAAACCAAGAAAACAAAGGAGAGCATTTTGCCAAAGCAATGTTTGCACAAGTCACTCCGTTTCTCATTTTTCCTTGAGGTTGTTTAATATTGCTCATTTTCTGCTCTGTCAGAAATGAATTTTCTGGAGAAGGTGCTTTTTCCGTGGCAGCAGGTGGAAGATATTTTCAAAAAACCGAAGGCCCATCGCATCCCTGACAGGGGGACATGTCCAAGGGGTGTGGATGAGATCCCTTGTGGGTGGTGGGCAGCGGTGGGCAGCGAAAGCCTTCCCGGAGGGGAGCTGCCGCCTTCCCCAGGGAGACACGCTGCTGCTCTGCCAGCCTGATACTGCGTGCAAAGGTCAGGGCTGAATCATACCCAACTTACGGTGGAGCCTACATTGGCTGGCTGCCGGGTTTCCAGCTTCGAAAGCTGCCCTGAGTTAGAGAGCTTGCCACGGATGAAGAGCCGCTGGTTCTGCAGAGGAGCTACAGGCAGGCAGGCAGCAGGGCAGCGCAGGGAGAAGACACACGCTGGCACCAACCCCAGGCTGGGGCATCGCACTGTGGGCTACGCAGCCGTCCTCGGGGCCGGGAGAGCCTCGATGGAACAGGGCATCCTGCGCCCAGGCTGGGGAGGGGTTACCAGAGGTACTGGCAGCCGTGTGGAAGGCATCAGATATGGGGCGTGAGGGTCCTGAGGTTTCTGAAGAGTCCAGGGTGGCATGAGGCCACACCGGGTGCTGGGACATCAGCCCCGTGACACACGGCTGTGCCACGAAGCAAGGGCCAAAGTGCTCGGGCACCAGCGCCCAGCCAGGCACCCTGAGCCCAGAGATTGGAAATCTCTTATTTCCCCAGTGCCTGGGGCAACACCCAGCCTCTCTGCAGCCTGGCTGATACGGGCTCCTCCCAGGGCTGCTGTGGTCAGGGAAAGCAAGGAGAAATCCAATTCCTGGGACTTTTGCTGTCCCAGTGCTCCCACTCTCCCACGCACAGCCTTCACCCAGGGAAGCCACGGGGCCGGGCTGGCACGGCCCCAGCTCTGCCCTGCACCCCAGGAACACCCAGCCTTGCTGGAAGGAAAGGGGGGAAGTTTACTCAGACTGCGGTGGTGTGGGCTCAAAGGCCAAAAGGGACGCAAAAGTCAGGATGCCAGCTGACTTCTATGGAAAAAAGCCTTGGCTTTCCAGCCTGAGCCCGGAAGGCGGGTGCAGCGGGCTCTCTGCTGAGCTGGAGGGCTCCAGCCCTGCCCCATCCTCCCTTAGCGGAGCTCTGCACCCTGAGGACACCAGCCCTGGGAGCCAGGTAGTTTAAGGCAGCATGTTGGACCTGTCCAGAGCTCCGTAACCAGGCAGTGGGCATCAATATAGGGGCACCTCACACCAGGCAGCACCGGTCAAGCTGATGCCCTAAGGATATTACCGCTTACCTGCCTGCTGATCCTAGAAACGCTTGCGTTGCCTATGAGCTACGTGGGGACTCGAGTGCCCGCAACACACAGCTCTGAAGGTCCCAAGACAAGACCCCAGCACCCACCAGAGCCACGTGCACCACGCCCCCCCTCCCCTCTCACCGGCCAAAACGGGACTCGTGCAATAAGGGGAGACACCTTTGCAGCAGGACGCGGTCCTGCAGCGGGGCCACTGGGATGCAGAGCGAGCGGGTGCAGCAGGAGAGCTGAAATTTTCCCATGCCCATGAAGCAGGGCTGTCCGCTCGCCCCGTTTCCATACCCCACGCTGCCCGCAGCTGCCCCCCACGCAGGGGCTGAGCTCCCCGCACTTCCAGCCTTAACAGGTGTTCGTGTATGGGATGTGCGAGACCGGAGCGTTTCAGCAGGCAGAAAGCAGGGCTGGGAGCATCCCACCCCCGTCGCTTCTTCCTCGGGACCTTCTGGCATCTGCCGAGCCTGCGAGCTGCCTTCCCGGTACCCACAGTCTGGGCACACACGGCTTTGCCAAATCCCAGTAGAGGGTTTTTTTGCTAAGAGCTTCGCTAGGCAGCCTGTGAACTGACTTCACAAGCACGGCAGAAATATGCCACCGTTTCAGACGAGAACTTTTGTGGCACTTGGGAAGGTTATTTATAGCCTTGAGCAAGCAATCCTGGGCTACATCACACTGCAGCTTTGCTCCGGTCTGAGCAGCCCTGACAGAGCACACCGTGCTCGAGCGCTGCCAGTACAAACAGCCCCCAAATAAAGCTGCCAAGTCTCTCCCAGCCAGCTAAAGAGGTGCAGAGCTTCACACAACCTGTCTCTGGCTTTGCAGCCCTCCAGGAGAGGGAACCTTGCTGGGAAGGGAGCCTGAAGCAGAGGAGAGGAAACTGAAGACCTCGATCCGAGCTGCCTGCAACTCAACTCACCTCAAATGCTTTTATGTACGGCCCCTAAATACATAAAAATATACACAAGAGTGGAAACACACATGCATTCGCTGCTTAGTGTTCACCTGAGGCTCTAATCATATTTCTGATAAAGGATTTATCGTTGCAGCAACCAGCAGGCTCTGCCAGTGCTCACAGCCTTGAGAAGGGTGGCAGGCAGGTGAGCTGGAGGGGTTCACAGGAAGGGACATACTGGATCAGACTAAAATCTCCTTCATGTCCCATCTCCAAACATAGACAGCAGCAGATGCTGCGTTCAACTTCAGTTTCCCACGCACAAAAGCGGAGAAAAGTACCGAGAAACATGAAAAAAAAAAAAAACGCCTGCTTGCCAAGATCCCTTAAGGGAAAAAAAACCCAAAAACCAAACCCACCACCCAAACCCAAAAAAACCACCTGCTGCCCAGAAGAACAGCAATCCTCCCAAACCTCCAGGCCCACATTTATCTGCAAATGGGTCCGGTATGAGGAACACCAGGTTTCATCACGTCTTGTCCCAGCTCACGGCAGTCCTGGACCGCAGGCGGTGGGTCTGCCCGAGCACCAGGGTTTGCTCAGACAGCCCCTTCTCCCCTCGCCTGCAGATGGGGGAGTAGCAGAGAGGGTCCTTGCACCCATCTGCCCCTTCATTGGGAACCATGTACATTAGGGCACTGTGAATGGATTAACGAGTCTCGGGACTGAAGGATTAACAGCTGTTTCCAAATAATGGGTATTTGGTAGGTGGGACCTTGCTCTGGACCACAAGACCTCCAGGGCAGGAGGAGAGCCCAACCCAGCCAGCTCCCAAAAGAGGCTTTAATGACAGGAGCCCGGAACGGGCTTCCCTGTGCAAACCCAGCAGCACCCCTGCACTTGAACAGATGGGGGATCTGGCACTCCAATGCAGGCTCCACCACCCTGTTTAATTCCCTCTACATGCTGACCTCTCCAGAGGCGCTGGAGTAGCCTGAGTCATGATTTCCGATTGCGCAGAATCGCTGGTGTTGCACAAGGTGGCCCTTGGGTTTTGTCCTGCAGCACCAAGGCTTTTGGGAAGATAAGGATTAAGCTCGCATCCCCTCCTCCTCATCCCGACTGGAGGAACTGCGCTGGGTGGAGAGGTGGAGGAGGACGGGAGGTGTCTTTACTCTCTACATACCCATTTATTTAACCAGAAAACCACCGCACAAGGGGGAACTTCTGGCCGCTCCCCTGGGCCATGCTGCAGCTCCCAGCTCTTTCATCTGAACGCTTCAGCTAACCCAAGAGGCCAGGCTTTTGATTTTATTCAACAATTCAGACCACAAAACACAGAGGAAAACAAATGCCCTGCCTCCCCTCGGAGCCAGCTCCTCCGATTCCCAGCAGCCTGGCTGAGGTGCCTCCGGGACACAGAGGGGTTTGGTGCCAAGAGAGTGGCCAATGAAAACAGATCCAAAAGTGTGAAATGTATTACTATTCCTGAGAAGATGGAGTGGGATTTTCCAACTATTGGATTTATCTCCAGAAAATGGATTAACATAATCCTTAGAGGACACTTTGCTCAGACTCGGTGTCCCCTGTGCCAGAGCATATGGCTGCAAGTGGCCTCAGTGGGGATGAGCAACACAAGTCTCCTGACAGCATCGCATGTGACAGCACCGCTTGCTTCAGAGCGAGTCCATCGCTCTGTGCTTGAAAAAGGACGCAAATCCTGACTGCCCATAGCCACCCACCCCGGGATGCCAGGACTCCCTGGGGAAAGAGGCAAGGGGAACAACAGCACAGATGCCAGCAGCTACTGATGAACCAAAACACGCGCTACATCCGCTACATGTGCCATTTCAAGACAGCAGCACACAGTGTAGGTCTGAGTGTAAAAATAAAATTAAAAATTAAAAGAATACATCAGCACATACCGACCCAGGTTCATGTTACCCCCCTGCAGTGAGCCCCAAGCAAGCTCGTCAGGAATCCCAGGCTGCCGGAGCAAAGAGCACTGATCCAGCTGCCGAGGGCTGTAACACCGGGATCCCCACCACCCGCGCTATCAGCAATCCCAGGAGGCTTTTAGGAGACAGGCACGCGAGTCCCGGCGCCCCAGATGAGCATTTTTCTTCTTTAATCTTCCCCCAAAGTTCCGCTCTAAATCAGAGTTCCTCATTTTTGTGACTCGCGCTGGGTGCCTGGCCAAAACAAGAGCTGTGCGGGTTTAAGCTCTCGGGATTCTTGGGGATAAAAGGAACTAAAGGAGTGTAAGCATTTAATTAATCTCTAGCAATCTAATAAAAGGATGGAGTAATTGCCTAAGCCATCTGCATTCTGCATCTGGCATCAGGGGCTGCTGGAGAAACCCACAAATTTGGAAGCTGGGTTTCGTACAGATTCTGCTTGGCATTAACGCGTCCAACAGGATACAAAATAAGAGAAAGAGGAGCTAACAAAGACTAATACGGACCAGCCCATTAATGCAGCCAGACCAGCAGCATGGAAAAGAGATGAGCCGTGAGCAGACCGAGGGAAAACTGAAGCCCTATCCCACTCCTCGCCCCCCAAGCTGGGCCACCCAAACCTGGCATGGAAGAGGCACGTGGGATTTAGAAGAGGAGATGCTTTGTAGCCTCCCCGCAGGGTAGGGGTGAGCAGGTGCTGGCAGTAAAACAGCAGTCGGCTCCAATAATCCAGGAGCAAAAGGCTGCAAAGCTGAATTTGAACAGTCTTTCCCAGGAAACAGTTGCAAAGCAGGTTTAAGTTTGCTCCATAAACAACTCCTCTGCTGTTTTGCTCTCTGCAGCACGGTGCCTGCCATCGGGCAGGCAATGGCCTCTGCAGAGGAACCCTCCCAGCCCTGAGAAAAGAGGGAAAATAACACTTTGACACCCTCCAACGAGCAGCAGCCTTGCCCCCAGGGCACTGCACACAATTAGATGCCAAATCTGTGATTTTTTTTTTTCCCCCGCCAGCACATGCGCTCCGAGGACAACGGCGTGCGACACATGTCTGCCTCCCCGCCACTCAGAACTGTTTTACACCAGGTTTTTTTCCAAGTCGACCTCACCTGAGCGTCTCGTCAGCGTGGTAAATGTATCTTCAGGAACAGCAAAGGGGGCAGGATTTTATGTTTCCCCTTTTCAAATTTCATGGCCAGTCACTTCCCAGTGCACTGCCAACCAGCGCTACCTGCTTGGGGCCAGGCAACGCGGATGGGTAGCTTGGCTTTTTCCCAGCCTGCTGCAAGATCACAAGCACTCAGCCTGTGGGAAGACACAGCCTAAGCGGAGTAAGAGACTAAGAGGTCCCAATGGAAAAAAAAAAAAGAGCGCTTCCTGCCAAATCCACTACTAAGAATGTTTTATATCTGCGAGGAGAAATAGCAAGCTTTTATTTCAGGCAGGCGGCCCTGACCTCTTGCACCGCACCACAAATGGCACACAGTTCCTCTGTCCGCTCACACCCTGAATTTATCCCACTTACAGCAGCACCAGGGTACAAGGCATCCTGCAGACACCAACCGTGCCCCCAGTCACACCGGCACTCCAGCATTACCCACAGCCCTGGAAACATGGAGCAAAACCCAAGCCCTCCTCTCGTTCCCAGGAAGACGCGCACAATCCCTGGCTCTCCGGGGCCAACGTCCTCAAGCGACACGGTGCAGAGCCACGAAGGGATGCAGGGCCAAGG
>NW_010972512.1:1332612-1333123 GCF_000737465.1 Haliaeetus leucocephalus
GACCAAGGGGGGGACGGGGGCGCAGGACCAAAGGACCAAGGGGGGGACGGGGGGACGCAGGACCAAGGAGGGGATGCTCGGGTGAAGCAGCAGGGTGACCCCGCTCCAGCCTACCCCATCCCACCACCTTGGGCATCCTTACAGGACGGGTGGGAAGCCTCACCCAACTCTTTGCAGCCGAGTTTGGGGGAGAGCAGGCAACGCCAACGGGAAAGGGCTCCCGGGGAAAGGGGGAGAAAACCCACGGCTAGGCGAAAAGAGAGCCAGAAAACAGGGAACCCCGGAGGGTTGGGGTACGAGGGTTGGGGCAGGGATCCCCCCCTCCTCGGACCCCCTCCGCGCCCGCTACCCACCTTGGCCTCGAAACAGATGCCGTGCTGGAAGGCGTCCTCGTTGTGCAGGGGGATGCGGAGGTCGTGCCGGTCGTCCACCAGGTTATACTTGGACTTGGCGGGCATGGCGGCCCCGCGGTGGCCGGGCTGCCCCTTGCAGCGCGCCCGGCCCCGGCCCC
>NW_010972512.1:1333191-1411474 GCF_000737465.1 Haliaeetus leucocephalus
GCGGAGGAAGGACGGGGAGAGGCGGGGGTGCCTGGAAACGCGGGTCTCCGCACCGTTCCCTCCGCTTTCAGCCGGCGGGGAGGGGTAGGGAAGCGTTAATAAACGAGGAGGACCCGAAAGGGGCGCTGGGGAAGGGAGCGCTGACATCTAGTGCGCCGGGTAGGGGCTGCAGTCCGGCCTCGCTGAAGTTTTTAAAAAAAAAAAAAAAAAGGAAAATAAATAAATAAAAAAGCTTCGCAAGTGGTCGCGGTGAAGGGGGGCAGCTGAGCGGTGGGGGAACGCTGGGGGTTTGGGAGAGGGGCCCGAGAAACGCATCCCTCCTCGGTGGGAGAGCCTGGGCTGCTGCGAACGCTCGGGTCAACGAACTCTCTATCCAACCCTTTGTATCGACACCAGGCACGATGGAAATCAAGTGAGCTGGAGGTGAAAAAAAATCTCCATCTTGTGCTTAAGGAAAGGCCAGTCCCTGTGACCAGACCAGACCCTGCTGTGCCCTACCTTACGAAAGCCCTGAAGGCTGTGACTGTGCTCCCCCGGCCACCCAAAGCACCCCTGAGTCGCTTTCCAGACGCGCAGTAGCTCTGGCTGCAGGTCCAGGCTGTTTCACCCCTTACCCTCACGCACATAGTGCACCCTCAGGTAGGGCTCCATCCCTGTGTGTTTTAACACCCACCGATGCTGCATAGGCAGCCGCGAAGCTCGTCTCGCCGCAGCGTGGCTGAAGAGCTCACACAGGCCTTCACGCACATCGGAGGCACCGCTTGGGACAAGCTTTTCCCAGGGCAGACAAGTCCCCCTGCTCCACAGGAGAGCCACAATTCCCAAAGCCCTCGCCTTGCTCTGTTTGCATGGTTCTGCACGCCAGAGCATATTTCCCTCACGTGCCTCAAGTTTCTAAATGACTGCAATGCAAACAGCGGTGCTAGCTGTTGACCCTTCCCTGGGCATAACAGATTCAGGGTCATTGATTTTTTTCAGACTGAATCGACGTGGTGAAATTTCCTTTGAGTTTATAACATAGTTCAGAGCCAGCCGCAGCCACAGTGCTTCAGCTGCAGCTGAAAAATTATCGTTTCTCCTCAAAGTGGAATGGGCTTTCCACCCTCCCCAGAGGCTCAAATAATGACAGGCTGGGCACAGACAATTACAGGACATCAGCTGAGAAATCCCTGTGCTCGGTCATGCCCACGAGAGGTGTACAGGAATAGCTGCTGTGCCGCCAGCTTCCCCGCACCGGGCTCACAGTGGGATCACACAGAGCTGTCAGTGCTCGGACAAGCGAATCGAGGGATGATTTCCCACCGAAATGGGATGCCAGCGAGCCCTGGGCTCTTGAAAACCTTTACTCCTCCTTTTGGAAGGGGGCAGGGGATCGGTGTCATGCGTTGCAGCAGCTTGGGGACTGCACTTGCAGAGATCCCGGGGCAAAAAGGGTGCAGAGAACTGAACACCCACAAGGCACTTGAGCTCACTTAAGTCTGGGACAGGCAGAAGCCAGTCGTGGGACAGTCTTGGGCCTGGATCTGCTCCGTGGTGGTTGATGCTCTGGGTTCTTGCTGAAGGTTTCTGTTTACCTCTAGCAAAGGTTTAGCAGACAGCGTTGAAGTCCCAGGTGCTGGGAATGATACAGCCAGTGGAGAAGTCCCCGGGAGGTCTCCAGTCCAACGCCTGCCCCAAGCAGGACAAGCTTCAAGACGAGAGCAGCGGCTCAGGGCTGCGTCTAGGTGGGTTGCAAGTAACCCCAGGGACAGAGATCTCACAGCTTCTCTGGAGCTCTGTTCCTGTACTAAATTTGATTAAAGACATACAGTCTTGCTGACTGCTGGCTTTCCACAACTAGCAAAGCCCTGCGGATTTGGCAAAGAACTGAATTCCTGTGTGGGAGGGCTGGCGAGCATCTCCTCAGTGAATGGTGCCTTTGGGGAGTCCCCGTCCCCCCCCCCGGCACAGACATGGGTGTTCGATGGAAAGCCTTCAGAGCCTGGAGAACAAACCAGCTTATCCCAGTGGGTTTGCCTGGCAGTGCTGGGGCTCTTTGCAGACCCTGGTGGGTAGTGGATGTCCAGGGCAGTCCATAGCCTGCTTCTCTGGCCTCCTCCACAGTCGCAGCGGCTGTTCTCACCGACTGCTGCAATGCCCAGGGCCAACCTGGGGACAGATCTTCAAATACTGGGGACAAGCCTCACTCCACAGTTGTTTCTGGACTCTCAGCTCACGGCACTCCTGTCAGTGGCTCGGTACTGCTGCAGCATGGAAACAGCAGCTTGGAGGGGCGGCAGCTCTTCCTCCAACTGGTTTGTCCCAACCCACTCCCGCCTGTTGCCCCAAGTGCAATTCGGGTGGTACTGGGCAGCGCTCCAGACAAAGTCACAAAGGGGCTGCAGGGAGTTTAGGATACCTGTGGCATTTCACATGATTCCACCTTCCTGTGATGGTACAAAAATTAACTGTCCTTTTTTTTTTTTTCTCTGGGATCAGCGACCAACTCCCCCTGCCCTTGCACCTGGGAGACCCTTTCTGGGCTTTCGATCCCAGTAGTAGCCCACCACCACCACAACCAGGAGGTACAGGAGATCCCAGCAAAACGGGGGAGAGGATTAAACTCTCACCCTCGTGTCCGTCCTGCAAGCCCAGCACCCGTTTCCTCCCTTTCCAAAATCAATAATTAGAAGCTCTGGAATTACACGGTTGAAGTTGCGCGACCGGTTTGCTCGGTTCGGCACTCCCGTCCCTTTCCACCCGGTGCCAGCCGGCGTGGCTCGCCCGCCTTTAGCGCAGCGGCCCCGGGACAAAGGTCCCCGGTGCCACCCGAGCAGGAGGGGACCTCCCCGAAACCAGGGGGACCTCCTGTCGGGGTCGCGGGCCGTGCAACCTTGAACCAACCCCAAGGACCTTGGGAAGGACCCATCCGTCTAACGGCCTCCCAGGCGGCCGGAGGAGGGGAGCAGCGCTGCGGGTCGGGTCCCCGCTCCCCCCCGGGGCTCTCGCCCAGCTTTTTCCCGGAGCAGGTTGCGGTTGCCGGCTCGCTGCCAGCCGAGGATTGGGGATTTCTAAAGCTGGCCTGCCATCTCCCGGGAAGGCGGTGAAATGCAGTACAGAAAGCCCAGACCGGACCGGAGGGGTCGTCGCCTTCTCCAGCCTTGCCCCAGCTCCCCAGGGCTTTCGGGGGCTTCTGCCCTCGCTCCTGCCCCAGCACCCCAGGGAAACCTGCTCCGCACCCCACCCGTGATTCACAGGCTTCCTTTTTACATCCTGGGAAGTTGAGATGATGTTCTTGCCACGCTTACGGTGAAAGCCGGACCAAAAAAAAGCCCGTCACCCTGTGCCCGCTGTGGAGACCCCTCCAGACAGGGCCGGCAGCTCCGCCACATCCTCCGGCAGCGGCTGCTGGGGTGCCCCGGGGAGCAGTGGGGTGAGCCGGCTGTCACTCCAGCTGGCAGCACGCTCCTGCGCTGGTCTGCAACGTACCCAAAAGCAAAGGGCCCGAAAGAGTTGGTCAGGAGCTTTCCAAGTTTGCCCATGGTGGTTTTCAAAGCATCACAAAGCTTTAGTAGGTTTTAAGACGAGAAAAGAGCTGATATTGTGCAAATATTTTGTAAAGGCTGTCTGGCCTGCCAGCATCAGCATGCATTGTCTAGTCTCACCCTTCAAAAGCCACCGCTATGAAAATACTGCAGTATTTCCAGCAGAAGGATGTATTTGTTACTGTAACGTCCACAGCCTATAACAGAAAACACCTGCAATTCTTCATCTAGTCTGGGAGACATGGGGAAATGTCATATTTGCAGGGCACTTTGCACCCCAAACGCTGTTTCTGCCAGCATGGCAAAGCTGTGGCTTTCCCCACAGCTCTTGCGCCACACCATTGTTGGAGGAGCGGACAACCGTCTGCAAACAAGGCAGCGGTGAGCACACACCACAGCCCAGCAGGCCAGCATCCCCCTCCTCTTGCTGCTAGTGCCCCCAAAACGAGAGATTCAATGTACCCACAGCCATCATTGCACGTGTTGCTTCCACAGCAACAGTGCGGCACAGGGGTTTGGGGGAAAAGCCACTGTGCGCTGTTTGTGCTCCGGAGGCCCTGCCTCCGGAGGGCAATAATAAAAGGGCTTTTGGCCAGGTATGCAAATATTTTTTATTGTGCTGGATGTGGGTGGGAATGAGAAATGTCGCAGAGCATGGCTATGAGAGGAAGTGAGCAGATGGCAGATTTTGCAGCTCCAAGCGATAAATTATAAAGCAAATTGGCCCTTAGGCAAGCATTCAGATAGGAAAGGTAGGATCCAGCTCATAGTTGGGTGCTCCAGATTGCTTTAAGGTCCTTCCACAAAATCCTATAGCAGCAAATTCTTTTAGGGTCACGGTCCTGCAGTTAAAGAGTGCACTAGAGCATACACCTATGTGATAGCAGAGCATCCCAAAGCTCGCTACCTGTGAACCCAAGTGGGCTTGGGCAGGGAGTCACTTTGTCCCTCCAGTCACCTGCACAGTCCCAGGTGAAAGAAGCACTAAGCAAGGCTTGCATACAGGTCAGCACAGCAAGTAAATGCCCTTTCTGCCTAATAAAACCTGGCGATTAACATCTAAATAACAAGGGCTGGGAAGGAAGCAAAAAACTTCAGAAAGGGGAGGAAGGCACGTCTGCTGGAATTAAGGTCAGGAACTTGCTGGCATTTGCTGACATTTTATTCTGATGAGCTGGCAGAGCTCATTCTCATCAGGCACACGCTTATGTATGCATTTATTTATTTTAGAGGTGGGACTGGGAACAATTTCAGTGCTGTTTTTAAAAACACAGACGCATCTGATATCCGCCGGAGTGCGGACAGGCTGTTAATGGAACCACCTGAAAACTCAGATTTTGTCTTCCTAGACATTTGAATTCTTTGCACCACAATTTCCTTTCAATTTGCAATTATCCCAGGTTTTTGGAAGCTCTCCACAAACCCCAAGTCTTGAAACATTTTTGTTTCAGAAAGACAAACACATGGTGCTTCTGAAATAAATACACTCCCTGGAGTGGAGCAGGTGCCGGCTAAAATTAACATTCCTCCCTGCCAGCCTCACCATAATCTGCAAGTAAGCTGTGAGAGCCTGGAAGGTTTGGGGTACCCAGGGTCCCATTGCCGTGGCAGGGAGCTGCTGGCGGTGGGAGCCCATCCCTAAGAGCCTCCCACAGGGCTCCACACGTGGGAGCTACCCAGGACCAGGAGTACTCCCACAGCAGGCTGAAGCAATGCCCACATCCACTGAACGTTTCACAGCCATGCAGGAGCCATCCCGTACAATATTCACCTTGTTCTAATTCTCACTGGCCCATTAATGATAAACATGCCTAAATGGTATTGTAAGAAACACACACTGCATAATCATTCTTAATCATCCTCAGCATGACCAGTTGTAACAGTTGTCAGTAAACTTATCAATAAATGTATTAACAGCTGCTCATTATAAAAATCATTACTTACCTCCTCAACATACAGTGTTTCCCATCCCCATAGCAAGCATAGCATACAGCCCCAGGGCTCGATTCCTTCCCCAGCTCCTAGAACCTTTAGGCTGTATCTAGACACAGCTGGAAAACATCTGCAGCAAGCTGCTAAGGGCTGCATACAGAGCACAGCACTTGCTTTTTTTTTTTTTTTTTGCTTCCCCCCCCCACCCAAAAGCTCCTACCATCCCCTCTGCCCTACCCAGCCCACCTCACTGCAAGGTGAGTCACATCCCCTTAAATCACCACTTCTCCAGATGCTCCCAAGGAGTGAAACAAGCCGGCCCAGGCTGCCTGCCAGACCATAGAGGGGGGAAAAAATAATGCTAAAGTGGAAGAAGCTAACAAGCAGCCTTGTTCCTGGGTGGCTGGCAGGTTCCCCTGCTCCCACGAGGCTTGGGCTGCCCACAGCAATGGGGATGGGAAACTGCTGAGGGCAGATGCCCAAGAGAAGGAGGGTGAGGACCCAAAGCGAGAGGGAGCTGTGCTGGCGATCCCACGGCGGGGTGGCAGGGAAGGGCTGCGGCAGCAAGCGGCCGCTCTGGGTGTGCGACACCGGCTCTGCGAGACATGGGTCTGAGATTCACTCATGGTTTATCATGATGCTGTTCCCAAGGTAGAATCACTGCAGAAGGAAAGGTCTTGAGGCTGGTTTTGTCCAGATGTAAGGGGATTTACACAGCAAGACCTCCCCTTTCTGCAGGTAGAGCCCAGGGCACCAGGACTCCAGACAAGCCTTGTCCCTATCATCCCAGTGCAGAGGGCACGATTTTGGCCACAGCTTTTATGTTGCACCAGAGACAGGAAGGAATCTGAAGGAATATGGCCTTTCTCAGCTTTTATACCAAGGAGCAAGGAAGAAAAGCACCTTCTTCATTTGTGTGACAAGCAAGTAGCCATATTCAAATGATATGTTAATTGCCCCATCTAGCTGTCAAGCTTCTTGTAGCAATCCCTCACTTGCAGCTGATAAATAAATACAATACTTGGCATTCTTCGTTTGGGAATGTAGCTTATGATCCTCAGACGTGTTATTGCTCGGTTCCCGAGTGCAAGACACCAAACTGAGGAGGAGCCGGTATCCTGGGTGCTGTCCCCCGCCTATCACTGCAGCTAATTGGAACTACCTTTGATATGTTTGTAATTTGCCAAGGCTTATTTGATGTATAATCAGACACATGGCCCCTTCCTTTAATTGCCTTGTAAACTGCCAGAATGATTAATTCTGACACAAGCCTGCATTTATCTGGGGATCGACATGTGGTGACTTACAAGGGTGGCGAGGCGAGGGCTGGGACACCCCCCTCCGTCCCACCAGGTTGGGGGATCATCTCTCCCGCGAGGTGCAAGCGGTTGGTCCTTCACCCTTGATAAACGTGAGAGGGTGCCCACCTTTCCCCCTGCAAGGGGACATGAAAATCCCGTGGGTGCCCAAACCACAGCTGGGTCTGTGCAGTAGCTGCGCCCATGGGCCAGTGCCTGCCGATGGATGCGGTGTTCCCAGAAACACTCCCTGTGTCCTGCCCCGCCGGGGCAAAATCCATGGCAAACACCTTCCTCGGTGCTCAAATACACCCTTGGGGACACGTACCGGTCCCTACCCTCACCTGGAAAACCTTCCCCAGCTCTGCCCCTCTCCCACAGCCGTCTTCCCACAGCCTGTCGATAGGCGGTGGCCTGCGAAGGCAATATTTCACTCTCACTCCCGCATATTTCACATGCTAACGCCGTAACTTTGATATATTCTCCTGAGGGACCTCTCATATCTGGGCAATGAACGTTTCTGTGTTTGCCGCTCTACTTTCTTGCCTGGAGATGTATTCATATGAAAAAATAATATATATCAGCCCCCAAATCTCAGTGGCTGCAAATGCTGGGGGAGAATTAAAGCAGCACAGTTAATAGCCCCGGCTGCCGTCATTACGGAATTTATATAATTTCACTGAGGCTGGACACTGGTGAGAGGAGGGATGAGCAGCTCAGGTGGGTGCCTGGGTGCTCAGCTGCTTGCTGCTGCTAGGACAGACAGACAGACGGATGGATAGAAGGAGGTGCGGGGAGCCTCGCAGAAGGAGCTGGGAGCTGGGATCCAGAGGGAATCATTTCCACAGCCTCAGCTGAAGGTGGCACCCAGGGAAGGGTCATCTGTCCAAAAATGTGGGGCATGGGGTTTGCCCTGGGCTGTAAGCGAGTGCCTGGGGTTTCACCCAGCCAGATGCAGGGGAACGTGCCAGCATCAGCACCAGCATCAGGCCCTGCCTGGAAATCTCCTGCAGAAACGGGGCTGTGGTGACACAACGTGCAGGGAACTGGTCCACAGAGAAGGGGCCATGCCGCTTGTGCCGAGACCCAGTGCCCGTGCGGGATCCTGCACAGAGAGGTATTTAAATCCCAGACGTTAAATTCTGAGTGAGCAGAAATGCTGACATTATTCAGAATTTTAAAATTCAGAGATTCTGAAACAGAAAAGACTTTGAAAATGAGAATTAAAAATTAAAAAAAATAACAAAACATGAACTAATGAGCCTGTTAGAAGCTGTGCAAAGCTGCTGGCTCCACAGGCAATCCTGCATCCCCCGGGCAGCCGGGTTCTGCTTCCCTGCAGGAGGCTTTGGTGCTGGTAGAAGCACAGAGAGGTCAGCGGGAAGGGCATCGTGCCAGTGGGAGCGTTCAGAAAGAAGAAAGCTCTTGAGATTGTCCCTTTCTTGCCTTATCTCTGTTTCAAGGAGCAGGTTATTTTGGAAACGTGCTGTAAGTGGAAAAATGCTCACAAAGGAAAGAAGGCAAGGTGGGTAAGAGGGTGGGTGCGAGGGTTCAAGTGAGAGGGCAGCAGTTATGCACCTGAGCCCTTGGGTCCCCCCTCAGTTTTTCCTTTCTGCTCCTTTTGGGGCCTGATTAGGCATCAGCTGAACCCTGCTGTAGCTGGCTCAGCCCCCTCCCAGCGCCAAGGGAGAAATTAAAGAGGACTTTGTTTCCAAACAATTGCAAATGCATAGTTTGAGAATCTGTAATTTAAACCCAAATCCTCCTTCTGCTAACGGTGATGGATGGCTTTCTCCTACTGCTTTGAGAGCCCTTGGATCCTGCACGGCAGATGCCTTCCTGATTTATGGCTTGCCTCTTCATACGATGGGAAACAAACAGCCCAATTCTAATTACCGCACTCTTGTTAGGATGGTTTCCTATATTGCTTCCATCTTATTGCCTGGGCTCCACACTCCACCTTTGTGCAGCTGACTTGTGTTTTATGGGTAACCTTGGCATGGATTCAGATAATCTCTGTTGCACTCATTTCGCTGGCAAATAAGTTCATGTGCACCATAGACGGATGGCACGCTAGAAATTGTATTTTTTTCTGAGGGGCTCAGTCAGTGAGAGGTCAAGATGTGGGGATGGGGATGATGGGGAGAAAGGAGAAAAGCCAATGCTGGCGGTATTTGCCTGCTTCTGACGGTGCTGGCAGAAAAGAGGGAGGGGTGGATGGGGCCACACGAGGGTCTAAAAATAAATGTTCTTCTTCCTAAAGAGAATCTTGCTGGTTCGACTCTTTCCCATTCTTTTCTTTGTGAGAGTGGTTAATTCTCCTTGGGAGCCCATTCACTCAGCAGATGTTGCTTTTCTTTGTGTGATTAGCCTGAAATCAATGGAAAATAATCCTGTCCTTTAACAAATATTGGAGCACATGATTCCAGTGCTACAAGGTGCTTCAGCAGCCCGAACAGATGCTGAAATTGCTGTCCGTAAGAAAAGCGCACACGGATGTATTTATGCTTTTAAAATAGCATCGCCGGAGTTTATGTGATGATGGGGAAAAAAATGCCTGTTTGCAGGTGCAGAGCTGGGGCTGGCTTGGGGTCCCCGACACAAGGACGGTGACATCCTAGAGAGAGGACAGTGACATCCTGGAGCGAGTCTGGTGAGAGTTAGGGTTAGGGTTAGGGTTAGGGTTAGGGTTAGGGTTAGGGTTAGGTGGCTGGGGCAGGACCACAGGCTGTGCGAGGAGAAGCCGAGAGCTACATTGGCTCAGCCCGGGGAAGGGGAGCCATCCGAAAAGCCTCGTCCCCTGTGCTCCCCATCTGGGACAGGCTGCAAAGCTCAGCCCTGTGTTCACCGTCAGGGCCACTCGGCTCGTCCTGGCCAAGCGGCGAACGCTACCGGCAGCGATGCTACTGGCAGAAATGCCAAACGCTGATCCCCACAGACCCCAGCGATGCCCACTGGCTGAGGGTTTCTGACTCACGCTGACCTCTTAAAATGAGCTTGTCAGCTACGTTTTAATTCACCTAATGTGTCTTTTCCTGATAACTTTTAAAATCAGGCTGTCGCGCTGTCCAGACTCTAATGCCAGCAAAGCCCAAGTATGTCACATCTATGCCATTACCTTTACCAGCCAACATCATAATCTCATCAAAGAGCAAAATTAGAATTATCTGATGAGCACAGAGTCCCCTTAAAAGCCAGAGGATGGGGATGGATTTTCTTCCTATCGCCCGCTCTAAAATCACAGAATCCCAGTAAACTTGCCCTTTATTTGCTGCTGTGAAGTTATGAGGGATGCTATCCCCAGCACTGGTTCAGTCCAGCCCTCCACCAGCCCCTTTATGGTCAGTCCTTCAGTTAACATGCCTAGCTGCAGCCCGCTCTGATGCCCACTTCTTCTCTCCTCCCTCTCATGTGATGTGGGAAAATATACTTATTTCTGATCACCCCTCTCCTGCTTGTGCTCAGCAGCCTGGGGCAACCCCCTGGCATGGGGACACCTGTGGCACCGCTCTGTGTGGAGCCCAGACCTCGAGCCACCACCAGTCACGTCCTCCTACTTGTTCAGGTGATGATTTTCTCCACCAGGAAAACCTTTGGGTCACATAACGAGAACTTTTATTTCAACTAATTTGCAGTCAACGCCATTTCATGTTTCAAAGTCACTTCTTGTGTACTGAGGAGAGAGGAGGGAATAGCCCGTGAGAGCTTTTTTGAAGGTGGTGTCTCTAATCTTCCTCTCAGACACATGAAAATGCAAATCCATTCCAAATGGCATTAGATCATTGAATCCAGCAATATATTTGTATGCCCGATTTATTATCGGTCCCTGAATCAGTGCAGCACTGGAGCGCTCTCTGCTGCGACGGCTCCGAATCGGCATCTCCCCACCGACTGAAACCTCGTTGGGCACGGGCGGCTGGCACTGCCGGGGTGCCCGGGCTGGCCCTGCCTGGCATCGGGATGCTGATACCAGCCCTGAAAAACTTCTCTCCCTTGCCCAGATCCCAAGATTGTTTCAAGGAGCAGGGAGCTTTGCCGGGCTCTGCCGCACTGCGAGCCAGCAGCGAGCTGCCTGCGGGCTGGCCCAGTGCCCGGTCCCTCCGGCTCTGGGGGGAGCTGGGGACAGCCCCCGCAGATGGGGAAACACGAAACCCGTTAATCATCTCCCCGGCGCTGTGCCGTTGCGTGAAATTGGATTTAGCACCATTAGCCGAGCGGCTTCTGAGCAGCTCCTTGACTCCTGCTGAAACCACTCTCCCATTGCAAAGCTGATTAACAGAGTGCGTCCGCAGTATTTAATTAACCTAATGAACCCTGACGATAAAATTAGAGTCCACTTAATTCCTGGATGTTACAGACGCTGGCGCCCGTAGGGAGAAAGGAGGCGATGGACGGGGCAAGGCGGTGGGTACCTGGGCACCGCACCTGGCTGGGCTCTCCGGGGCTGGCACGACCCTAACCCTAACCGATGTGCGCTCCTGCCGTCGATGGCAGCAGCCGGCTGGATCGGTGCCGCTAGCCCAGCCTGAGCTCATCCTTCCTCTGCAATTGCTCCAGACATTTGGAAGGAAATGGTTGAAGCAGAGAGGGTTTTTTTTTTTCCTGGTATAAACAGAGCTCTGTCTTAACAAGAGGGAGCTGGGAGCTGGCCGCCGCAGAGCGTGGGCTGCCCCCTTAATGTTTTTGGGATGGCTGGAGAGGAAAACTGGCAAGCACCCTGCACAGGTACGGGGCACCCGCAGGTGATGTAAATTCTCCAGCGTTTGATGCTTTCTAGTTATGACTGGGTTTCTCTCTGTGTGAAGATGGATTGTTGCTCGGCCAGAAACGCTGGGCTTGAGGGAGGAATCATCAGGCGAGCTTTTCTGGCCGCGGCTCTGCAGATCATAATGGTCCCTTCTGGCCCTAAAGCTTATGAATCTATAAACCAGATAATTACTAAAATAGCTATGCCATTTCCCTGTGACATAACAATCATTTAAAATATATTTTAATATACAGAATGTAAAAGAGAAATGTCCCAGGGAAACAGAAATGTCAAAGAGCACCAATTCGCCACTTGCAACAAACCAAGTGGCTTTTCATGATGGAAGTGCTGTTTTTAGGAAAATGAGAAAAAACCCCTCTCCCTGTCGGCGTTCCCAGGAGCCTCATTCCCTGACCCGAAATACATCCACCTCTCCACTAACCCTACACCTTGCAACCTGCTCAGAAGCCAGGTGCGTGGTGAGAAGTGACAGTACAAGCAAGGGTGTAGCATCAGGTAGCAGTCTAAAGGAAAGCTGCCTTTCCCCACTGAAAGTCGATTATTCCCTTTGTGCCCAATTTCTAGAGTCCAGATGGCTTGCAGCCTCCTTGGGTGCAACAACTCAATGGAGGAGTTTAAGGGGACAAATTAAAGGCAGGTTTGGTGACTGGGGAGCCTCATCCTACACTTGCGTTGTGCTTAGCCCTCCTCAGGCTGCTCCATTCAGAGAAACAGATCCAAAACACATGGGAGAAAAACTCTTCAGAGCCCAGAATGAAGAAGAAAGATGATGCACTCATTCCTGGAGACTTAGAGTTGCAGAAACGTGACCCTAGCTTAAGAACGTGTGGGAGCAGTTTCTTGTCTGGATTTCAGCATGCCTTTAAAGTCTTAGGGTCTGGGATCGGGGCAGTGAAACTGGGGAGAAGCAATAGTTCAGCTGCCCGAGCTGTTCACAATTGTGAGGTGATAGGTATGGAAAAAAGTGAAAAAATAAAGTAAGTGAGAGAATGAGGAAGATTTTTCTTCAGTTTTGAGCTTGTAATAATCTATACTGTTGCTTGTCCTGCAGATAAGCAAATGACAGATATTCCAAATCCACCCAGATGGAGTTATTTAGTATGCCTTCAACATGGAGAGAAATGGAAATGAAGTCTAATAAGGCTCCTGAACTCTTTTTTTACTACCCTCAGAGACAACCAAAAGGCATTTAATTTCCTGCAACCCAAGAGCATAAACTGCACTCAGACACTTTATAAAACCCATCAGGCATCTTTCTGAAAGATTAAATAAGTAGGACAACATTTTCAGGAAGTTGAATTGGAGCTGCACAAGCAAACTGCCTGGCCAGAGCTGCGCTGTGCCTCTGCCTGCTCTGATTTTTGCCCTGCTGTGTGGCTCTCCTCTCGCCGTCAGCGAAGCAGAAATGAGCCTTTGATGGCATCAGCCATTCCCCTGAGCAGCGGCAGTGCCCTGTGCCTGCCTGTCCCCTGGCAGCAGAGGTGTGGGGCTTGTTTTGCCACCTGCATATCCCCTTTTAAAAGGTCAGAGCTCCCCACGCATCACTCCTGGTGCCCGGCGCAGACAGGGGACGAGATGATGCAGAGGTTGCTGTCCTTCTGTGGGGGGATGCCGAGGTCTGGTCCCTCTCCCAGGGCCGCTTTGCAAAATGGGGAAAATTTGAGGGGTCTGTCTGTCAGAGCAGTCCCTGCCCGGCCATGGGTGCTGAGCCCTGCGTGCGGGTCGAGGGACCGGCAGTCGTCCCTCGGAGACGCCGCTGCTTTCACGGCCGCACGGCTCCCGCAGCGCGTGGGAGGCTTGGCGAGCCATTGCCCAGGGCAAGGTTATATTTAGGATGGGTTTTGTTTAAGCAGAGGGAAGACGGTCGGATTTGCAAGCATGCTGGTTTCTCCACGGGAGTGGTGTCAGATTATGGCTCTAAACGGGGGACGGAAAAGCAGTTCTACCTTCAGGCTGTATGGCAGGGGGTGGGGGTCTGCTGACCCCCAGCACGGGGGAATCACATTGCTCAGGTTAAGAATTAGCAAGAATTAAGAATAATAAGCTCTGTCCTAGCTCCACAGAGCTGTGCAGGGACAATGGGGGCACCCCCTTCCACATTATTCTCCTCTCCTGCTGGATTAGGGTAATTCAGAGAAGCAGAGCAGGCCAGGGAATGTTTGCTTCCCCCATTCAGGTGAGAAATAGGGATCCCTTGGCTCCCCCGGCATCCAGGCAAGCAGGTCCCAGAAGACTTCCAGCAAGCAAGACCCATGCCATTTGGGCAACTCTGCTTCTTTGCCATACATCTTAATCTTGCAACAAAAGAATTCAGGGAGCAAACTACCTGTGTTAAAGAGAGAGCCCAGTTAAAGGCAGAGTCTCCAGTACCTTCGGGAAAGAGCTGTGGGTAGGGGAAGGGGATGATGTGACTGCACACTGTGGGCTTGGGCATCCCCTCTCAGGTCTGCACTCTTCAAACTCTTTGCCATGGGCAATAAAACCTTAAAAGTGCAGGAAAGGTTCCTGCGTGTGCCGATTCCTGTCCTGCACCCTGCGGCATGGGGGACGGCATGTTCGGGGACCATTGCAGGGGGAAGGGGACGGATCCTGTGTACAGATGGACAGCTCGTTTCTGCGCAGGAGGCAGAATTTCTGTATCAGACACGGAAGCTGGAAAGAGCCCAAAAACTGCAGCTGTGTTGAGCAAATTGGATCGTTATATTAGAAACCGAACAGGAGGAATCTGTGAACGAGAGCAGCTTGATGCTAGCTATTTTTCATCTGAAGAGGGATTCAACAAGGCGAACCCACTTCCCACCGTTACCTTGGCCACAAGATGACGGAGATGACAGTTTGATATTCACTCCCATCATATCTCCTGCTATCAATGCAAATAGGATGTCAGGCTTCTCCCACCCCTGCCTGCTTCTCTGGCTGACGCGGTCCTGCTGGGAGCAGACAGAGCACCCAAGCCCCAGAAGTCTGGAGAGCAGAAGGGCTGAGACACAAATCAAGGCGAGACATGTCAGTGACAGGAGCCCTCCACAACCTCATGCAACCCAAAAACCCCTGCACCAGGGCCAGCAGGGAAGGGTGGCTACGGGGCACGGGCAATTAGAGCCAGGCATCTTGGCAGACAAGTGCCAGCTTTGGTGCTGCTGGAGTGGAATGTCACAGACCCACCTGGCTGTGGGTCTCCGGGATGCACCCTTGGGTGCTCACTGTGCTCTCTGTGTGCACTGGTGAGGACTGGAGCAGGGAGAAAAAGGGCATGGGCTATCCTGGCTGCCAGGCTGAGGGGTTGGGCTCTTGACCATGCCCCATGGCTTGATTTAGGAAAGTAGTGGCCTGCAGCCCTGCAGGAAAATTAGCTACCAGCACTGTGAGCTGCGACTCCACTTCCAGCCCCTTTGCTAGGGGGAAAACCCAGCCCTTTGCTTCTCTGGCAACATGAAATAGGAGATAAGCTCTTCTGCAGGATGCATAGGATCGTGCGTGGGTAAGAGCCCCAGCCAGCAACATCCAAGCCTGAGCAGGGGATGCAGCACACAGGGAAGGTTGCAGAGGGAGCTGTGCTGCCCGTGGTCTTCAGCGCTCCCAGCCTCGAGCATCAGCCGCAGCGGCGAGCCCACCCGCAAAAGTGCCGGGGTCTTCTCTCGCCTTTGCTGCCACAAACCTGCCTGGAGCAGGTCCCGTGCCTGTTGCAGCACGCTCGGCAAGGGCAGTTTAAGTTAAATGTCAGCTGTGATTTGGCATTTTATCTCCAAGAGAGGGTGAGTGACCTTTCTGGCTGTGGTCGGCACGCGTTCCTGGCCCCTCGGAGGCAGGCGCAGGTGGTTGGGGGAAGGAGGCACCGGGCCACGCACCAGTTTTTGGCAGGAATGACATTCATTCTTTGCTGTTTCTTTGCTGCCCTTGAGTCGTTGTTAAATTTGTCAAGAGTGATTTACAACTGTGTCAACGAGTGGGATCCAAGCTGCTGGTCCACACCGTGGGGAAGAAGAGGGGGAATAGCTCCTGAGACGCGGTATGAACTGGAAGGCTTGAAGAGAAAAGTGCAGCTACTCTCCTAAGCCACAGGTTTGCCTAGTCGGGTGTTGCTGTAATTGCTCTGCATTTCCCAGGGTCTGACATCGCCCCTGGGCATTTCTCTTGCCATTCAAATGTGGCTGAGTCTGTTTGGCAGAGCTGAAATTCAGACTATGGTTCACAGGGGTTCAGTATCTTCAGCTTGTTTCTGCAAGCGTGCCAAGAAGTGACATGCTTGTCTTCCCTTGCAGGGAAGGCTTTGCATGTCAAACCCCAGAAACACCGAAGTTTGCTGTTTGGTCCCTAGTCCAGCCCCTGGCTCAGGGCAGGAGTATTGCCAGTGCTAGATCTGGCCCTGACCATCTTCGGTTTCTCCTTGTCTCTGCCAAACTGGAGGCAGGGACCCAAACTGGGCTCTATTTCAGGTGCAGCCTTGCCAACACCAAGCAGAGGGGCGTAATAACTCCGCTCCATCTCTTGGCTTTGCTCCTTCTAAAGTAGCCCAGGATGCGGTTGCCTTGTCCTGCGGTGTGTCTGCAGACCGGCGTGCCTGTGGGCCTGTTTCTGAAGAGGACGACCCAAATCCATCTCCTCCCTGAGATGACAGAGAGCTGGCCACCGACTACAGGGTCACCCACCACGGAGCAAATGCTCGGGCTTGCAGTGGATGGAGCTGGATCAACGTGCGAAGGAGGCGACTGAGCTTGTGCATCACCCCGATCAAATCAAATACCCTCTCCTGTGCAAAGCACTGAAGGGTTCAACAAGCCAAGCTGAGGAAAGACACGATTGACTTCTATTTAACAGCACACATCAGTGCCTGCAGAGCCCTTCTGCTGCATTGGAAAAGTCTCAGAGCCCTTCAGCTGGCACCAGGCACTGCCTTCTCGTGGCAACGGGCCCTGCTCCTTGGGTACTTTTCTGCCTGCTATGTCCTGACTCCACGTAGAGGACTGTGACAATTCCTGCTCACAAATCCCCGACGTAATGCTTGTCTGAGGTTGGGTGGGGAAGGACACATCGTCGCTCCCTGGAGACCTTCGGAAGCAGTATTGGGCATGCGTGACATTTTCCTTCTGCTTTATCGCTGGAGTAATCTGGACAGACAGCAGTTGTCTGGCGGAGAAAAATACCGCTGCCTTCATGTAGTTGTATATAGCTGATGTTTATTTCCCGATGATGAACATTACTGTAACCACTGACAAATCTATAATCACCAAGAAAAAGCAGCAATGGAAGCAACCACATACTGGAGCAATGCCTCCCATTGTTGTGAAATACATCCATGAAAACAGCCATTCTCCCTCCTTTACCTTCAATAGGTAAAGAAAATTGCCATGCATTTGTACTGTGGGGTCTCAGACCCAGCTGGGTCATCTTACCATCCAAATGGCCTGGGGAGCATGTCATGCCAGGTCTGAGGCAATGGAAAAATCCCTTCTCTATTTCCCTGCAAAATTTCCGCGTGACGAGTGGGTTCTGCTCCTCATTAGGGGCTATTCACATGTGAGTCAACTGTGGTTGAACTGATTTAAATGGATCATCCTGACAATAAAACCTGCTGGTAAAAAAATTACCTGAATAAGAAATCCTCAGAAGGGTTGGAGTGATTGTCCTCGCAGCTCTGCAGAAGAAACTCTTATAGGGGACCATGGGCATCTGCTAGGCAAAGGAAGACGTTTGCTAAAGTCGAGGGCTGCTGCACCAGGGAGGGTTTTGAAGTTGCAGGTAGAGCCTGCTTGCAGAGGAGGAGTCCCGCTGCCATGCCCCCCTTTCACATGTGAAAGGGCTTATAAATAATCTGATTCCCAACGCTTGACAAATAGCATGAGCTGAGGTTGCTCTGCAAAGGGCTATAGCTAAGCAGGAATTTCCCGCTCATCTCCCTTCCTTTGGCATTCTGCTCCTGCTGCAAACACAGCCTATTGCTGTTATTGTTCTTGCTGTTATTATTATTACATATCACTTTTTAATTGCCTGGTAAATTTGCGATAGCTTGGAAAAAAACAAAGGAGGACATGTAATTTGAAATGCTAAAGAGAACAAGAATAAAGACAGAGAAAATGCAGCGCATCTAGTAGGATTATTGAAGAGGTGATGAGGACATTCTTAACCTTAATTATTTCAAATCAACTCATTTTGTAGAGTGTGTAGGTTTATGAATCAGATGAAACGTAAATTGATTCATAATTTCCTTTAATTTTCTGCTCTTTGGAGAATTTAAATCCATATTAACATAACCTGTACCAGCCAGTTACTAAGAGACAGGAGAAAATTAGTATGGGCAAAGCTGGAAGACTGGCATATTAATAGACTCAAGCCCACCTGCTGCGTGGAGTTTGTGATTGGGACTCATCAGCGCGGGGCTGCTCCCGGCCCCCCCGAGCCCCCGGCTGCCGCTGCCTCCTGCGGGACTCCCGGCATGGGAAACGGAGAGCTCGGGGAAAAGCGAGCTGGGCACAGGTAGAGGGCATGGTCCAAGCTTGTTCCTGCTGCTCCATGGAAATAAAAGCAACTCCAGAACTAGTAAAGAAGTTTATATTATCCATCACAGAACTGGAGATCCGCTGCCCAGTCCCCTCCAGGCAGCCTCAATTTGCTTTTTGCAAGTATTTTTCCTTCCAGTGCCTTTCATTTTTGTGACGTTCTCCTCATCATTTGGTCTCTTGAAATTATGCTTCTGAGGCCTGTTTTCTGCTACCCAAAATTGCATGTTAAGGGAAATGTATGAGTCAATCGTGTCGTGCAGTGCTGGAAAAAAAGGGTCTTGCTGTAAGTCCCGGTACATAAAGTCTGCACAGAAATTTTAAAAGCTGCTTGCCCTCTGTCGCTGGACATCCTGAGCCAGTCGGTGGTGCAAAGTGACACCGTGTCCCCCAGGTACCAGCTCTCTGCCGTGGCAGGCTGCACAGGGATGTGCAAGCCTCTGAAGCACTGTATGAATGTAACACCGGCATTTGTCATTTCTGGTTTCAGAGGGAAAGCTTTCCTTTAGGAAATAAACAAATACAAGAATGATCAGCTACATGCAAAAAATAATCAGGTTTGCTGGACTGCAAGAATAAGGATGCCTATAAGCAAAATGACTTTCTTGCTCTTTTTATGTGTACCGAGCCTGTGCTGTAGCTGTTTTTCCTTTGCTGCGCACCTGGAAGCTGAGGGGGGATGCGGACGGAGGTTTGGGGACAGCACGTTCAAGCCCTTCTTCAGCGCGAGGCACCGGCGAGCTGCGCTGCGGCGGTCCGGGCTGACCTTGCTTGCAAGTCCTTTTGGGCAGTGACAAATGCCTTCATCGGAGACTGCTCTTATTTCAGGTTGGACGGAAACCAAACGCAAAAAGCACAGGAGACAGCTGGCCGTGTGGGAAGCTGGCTCTGAGCGCTCTCGCTCTGCGATGGGAACACTTCATTACCATTTTCCCTTGTCCTGCACGTTGTCCTCCTTGAGTCAGCTGGACTAATGTGGGTTGGGCAGCTCGGGCATCTCCGGCGATGGCCGGTGCGTGGAGCTCAGCAGGGATGCGTGCAGCCACCTGAACCATGCAAAGCCCTTCGGGTGGCCACCGTGCTGGATCCTGCATCCAGACACAGAGAGATGTGGGGAGGCAGCAGCAAAAGTTGCTCCTAGCCTGGGCAGGTGTTGGCAGAGCAAAACGCAACCCAATCAGAAATATTTCGAGGTGGCGTTTACTGTTTGCACTCCCGGCTGCAGTCTCGTTGCCGTTCCCAGCAGGCAGGGATTATTATTCCCTTGCAAGAGTGCCAAGGCACGGGAGATGCACGTGGCCCATGCGGGAAATGCAGTTTGTGGCAAAAGAGCAGCACGGGTACGTTCTTGCCAGTGTATTAAATGCACTGAATAAAACAGCAGGTCATGGTAATATTAATCCAATAAAGCAAAATCAATAGTGGAATTCAGTTCAGGAGGGAGGGATTTCACGGCTGCCTCTTGCAAGTGCAAACACACATTATGTCATCAGCAGAGCGGTAAATCAGCATTTCTGAGACCAGCTGCCCAATTACCAAGGCAGTTAGATGACGGGAACTGTAAATTGGATGTATGCAAATACATAGCATGAGACAGTAAAGTAAACACCTCCAAGAATTACTGAGAAATCTCTGGACCGAGTCGCCGACCGGGCGGCTAGCCAGGCGTGCAGGCTCATGGGCCACGGAGCAGAAAATGTGTCCGGATGCTTTTGGTGTTCACCACCGTCTGCAGGGCCCTGCCAGACCAACTCAGAGACTTGCAAGCTCCCCATGACCTGCAGGAGCTGGCAGGAGCACTGAGTGCCTGGCGTGGCTTGGGCTGTCTCGCAAAACGCATCTTGTCCGTGAGCTGCTTTACATCTCCTTCAGGGTCCTTCAGTGTCGTGGCCCTCTGGGTTTCTGCAAAGCTACGAGCCAGGAGCTGCAAGACATGGCCAGCTCCACGCTACTGCTCCTGAAGGTGAGGTAGCCATCATGTATTTCCACATCCTTGCTCTGAACTGTGTCTTTCCTGAGCTCACGCTGTGCTAAGAAATTATGTCAGCTTTGTCTTTTCAACAACTTAACAAAAACTGAACATTTTTAATTGCTTTCCTCCATGTACGATTTCTTCCCTCTATCGTACTTACAGAGATAAAGTAAAGCTGTGATTCAGAGGGAAGCTGACGAATTCGAAGAAACAGTGATGGGAGAAGACAAAGCGTATGTTTCTGCCCACAGAGGTGATGAGGAAAAGCAATTAGTTCTGTGTACTTGCAGGGAATACACCTATGCCAGAGTGCACTGTGAAAGCCTGCCTGGAGCACACCTTCTCCTGTGCCTTTTTTAAAGGACTTCTGCTCAACTTCTTCTTCTAGTTTTGGTTCCCTTATATCTCTTATCTTCACTCCCAGGTTTTGCTCCTGCTCCATGCACTGCTCGATTTCTCCGAGGGTCTGTCCATCCACCACTCCCTGCTCAGGACAGCCCTTCTCGTGCACTGCTGTGCTCACATGCGTATTTGGGGGCTGGAGGGATTTGTGTAAGTTTTCTCATTTGAGCACCCGCATAAGTCCAAACAAAGGGAGTTTCCCTGCTCATCCGCAGAGGACACCAACAATTTGTGGGTGACCTGACTCCCAGTGGCACTGAGCCCACCATGTGTCTCAGTAATCTCCTAGACAGCCAACTGCTCCTACAAATGAAGTTCTCATTGCATTTTCAGCTTGAAATTTGCTGAATTTTCAGCGCTGGATGTTGTGGCGTCTTCATCACCTACTGCAAAGACCTATTTAATATCATACATCATCTCCATGGACAGGTGCTTAAAGACTGCGGTCAGGTTTCTTCTTTACCCAGCTCTTTAATAAGCTAAACAGACTGTGCTCCTTAAATCACTCATGGCTGTAAAGAGAGTTAAAGAGCTAATTACCTCGGAGGCAAGGCTCAGGAGCCAAAGCAATGTGAACATGGCTTGGCAGAAGCGACTTTTAACCTGGCTTCCTGAAGAAAATGGCACTCATGTACCTGGGCTGTTTGCCTATTGCTTGTCTGTCTGTCTGTCAGTCCCATCCTATTCTCTCCTCCTCTTCTCAACCTGCTGCAACCCTGTTTGTCAGAGGGACTTAGTGCCATGGAAATGCATGCTGGAAACCTCCTGGGTGCCAGGACCTGCCAGTCGTAACCTTCCCAGTTGTAACTGGGGGTCCTTTGTGCCCCAATTACTGTGGTTAGCCGTGGGTTTATTGTGTGCCTCTCACAGCACCGACAAAGCAAGGGCACCCTGCCGAGGCAGGTATCGATCGTGAATTAATAGCCTGAGATGAGCACATTGTGGAGCGTGACAGGCTGCTGGCCCTGGCTGTGGAGAACTCCTTGATGGAAAGATGAAGCCTCCTCAGAATACCCCGGGGGCTCCCCGGGCCAAGGCCAGCACTGTACAGGGGTCTGCAGCAGTGAGCAGAGCACGGCTCCGGGATGAACCTCCTCCCCGTTGCACCCACGAGGGTCTCAGCCCCACCAGAAGGACCCTTGATTTCACTGCTGGCTTGGCCCAAGACCAGGGTTAGGTGCTCCGGCAGGACCAACAGCAGTGGGGGCAGGAGGAGATGCTCCCCTCGCCCTGGTGCACCAAGGACCCCCAGGGTCTGGTTGCAGCAGTGCAGCGTCATCTCCATTTGGTCTCTGGCCTGTAACTGGGTGAAGAAAGCTTCAGGGAGGAACCTCCTTGCCGCTTTCCCTTTGTGCTGCCTGGACTGCGCTAGCCGAGGCAGCAAAGAGAAGCAGCCTGGCTCAGACCTGCTTGCTCGGAGGGACGCTGCCCTGCGCACGCCTGCCACAGCACAGCCGGCGAGAGCCTCTCTGCCATTTATCCATCCCTCCAGCAGTCCCGACGGGATGTTTCCAAGCTTAGCCTGGCATTGTGACACTGCAAAAATCTCCTGCCAAAGCCAGCGTCTGCCAGAGTGGAGAGCGGGTTAAAAATAACCCTGCATCCGCAGGACTGAGACTGGAAACTGCTCCCAGGCAAAACACGGCCATGCTCCCAAAGCGATGGAGCGGGAGAGCGTGTGCACTGGAGGCCAGGCAAGGTTTTGGAAGGGTTTTTTGAATTTGCCATCATCGGTCCCTGGGGTTGAGATTTCATCCCATGATGCGGGGCTGGCAGGCTCTGTTCCTGCCATGGGACGTGGGTGCTCATCCGTTGGATGGAGCAGGCAGCGCTGACCCGGTTTCCCCGGGCGGCACGTGCAAACAGACCCAAGGCGAGAGTCAAGGAGCAAACCACTGCTTCTGCTCCCCTAAGCCTGGCCTCTGTTTTAATTTGTGTTTGTTTTCAATTCAGCTAACCGAATCTATTTTAATTGGCAGCCGGCCAAGGTCAACCCACCACAGCCAGTTCCCAGCGAGAGCTGCTGTGCCCGGCGGGGGTCTGGTCCCCGTGAGCTGCCGGGGGACAGGGGTGTGCTGCGGGACAAGGCAATGAGCCCCGTGGTGCCAGGGAGAAAGGGCGGCTGTTAGGAGACCCCAATGTCAGCAGGGCAAACGATGCTGCACTTCCATCCCGCCGTTGCTGGAAATTTAAATATTTCATTATGCATTTATTATAATTTAGTCTCCAGCCAGCCAAGTGCGTAATGAGTTGTATCAGCACTGGCATAAGGAAATGCAGCTCCTGCCTGCCACTGGCTGCTCACCCACCCCACGTGTCCTCGGGTGACGAGGCTGCCCTTGACGGGGACACCTTGCTGCTCAGTGACCTCTCTAGGGACAGGGACATTGGCTCTCAGGCCTGGGGCTGGATGGGCTAGCACAGGGATGTATGAGAACTGCTGGCTGTCCCCAGGGGATGGCTGTGGTGTGGGAACGGGCAGAGACCGGAGCTCTGGGGGTGGTAGGATCTCACCAAGCACCCTTCCAGGAGGGACGCAAGCAATGGGACCAGCAGAGCTACAGAAGCTGCCAGGATGCTCGAGAGTAATGCTGCAGTGCCCAGGGGATGCACCCTGGGGGGTTTGCAGCCCTCCTCTTCAAACTCCAAACCCCAAACAGAGCCTTCGGGGTGGTGATGGCCCTTCGGGGCTCTCGCGTGCCCTGTCAAATGCTGGAGGGCACTGAGAGCCTCTGGACAGGCTCTCGTGGGGATCCCGAGGGCAGAGCCAGTCTTTTGGAGCAAGCTGCTGCTGTCCCAAGGCAATGGCTTGCTCCAGAAGTGTCTTCACAGCCCAGTCCTAGGAAGCCAGCAAACACACAGGGAGAGGGAGGTGAGAGCCCAGGTTTGCTGCAACATCAGCGCTCTCTCCATCCCCGTGCATCACTCCCCAGGGCCAGTGCCACTCTGAATGCTATCCAGAAGATATCTACTTCTTCCTTTGCTTTGGGAAAAAAAACATTGCAAGTGGGGGTGGTATCTCACGTAGGGATGCTGCTCTTCAGGCTGAGCTGCTCCAGAGCACGGCTTCTGCGCCTGCCCCTCCGGTGCTGGGCTGGCAGGTCTCTCCCACCATCGTTTCATGGAGCAGCAAAGCTGGAGCAGCTGCCTGGCTAGTCCTGGTGTGCAGGAGCGGTGTGATACTCCCCAAAACACCAGGCTGCTCCTTGGATTTGAAGCATCCCCCACAAATCTGGTTTGGGGGCCGTCCTGCTCTCTTGCTTGGCCTAGAGGCTTGGACTATTTTCATCCAGGCTTGATAATGCGATTAATTCTGATCGCTGATTCATGATGTCTGCTTTCTAAACCATAAGTGCTTTAGTATTTCATTTCATGTTGCTTTCAGGGTTACAGAGTTTATTCCACAAACAAGAGGTTGGGACAGTCATTAGCGTGTGAAATCAGAAACACATGCATCAGTAACTATGGCAACTCTGGAGAGAACACCAGTTTCTAGTAAAATCAAGAATTAAGCTTACAAGAAAATGCTGAAGTAGGAGAGATCCTATCTGCTGAGGGCTTAGTGTACATTTAAAAAAGAAAAGAATGGTCTGAAATACTCAAGGAAATTAAGCTCATCAAAACCTGGGAGTGCAGGCAGCCCTGTTACCCGGCTGTGCTAGTGCAGCCCTATTTGAGGGCAAGCCTGCTTGCAACTGAAAAATAAATGCATGTAACAGCTGAGCCCGCCAGCCTCATCCAAAGCCCTCTCGTGCTGCCCCTGCAACCCTCCACCTGCTCAGGGGGCTTTGTCTTACCCTGGAGCAAGCCGATGCTGGAGTGTAGCTCATGGAGCAGTGAAGCTCCAAGCAGAGGGGATCTGCCAGGGGATGCTTGGAGCAGCATCCATAATTAATGCTGTAAAAACAGTGCTGCCAGGATGGGCCCTCTCGTGATGTTAGGTGTCAGATGCCAGTGCAGCTGCTTTCCATACAGCTTGTAGGTACAGCGGTTTGCTGCACTGGGTGAAGGCATCGCAGACTTCCCCCTAAATAATTCAGGCTATCTTTCTGACAACTTCAGTATGTAAGGACTTCTCTGTGCTGTGATGAAGAAAGTCTTTGCTTTGTGCTCCTGTAAGCTTATTGCCTCCACAATATTTCCCTTACCCATTATACAACTGAGAAAACATAAACAAAACAACATCACTGGGGAGAAGTTGTTAGACGCCGTCCCCTCTGTGGAGCGGCGAGGGCTGAGCCCTGTTTGCCACGGCCGGAGAGATTACATGGGTGACGGGTTGCTATTAATCTGTGAGCAATCAGGCACCAAGTCTGGGTGCTGCTCTGTGGACAGCATCTGCTTGCACCAAGCAGGGATTTTAATGCCGCGCTGAACAAGGTGCTATAAATACCTCGGCAGCCCAGTGAAAGGCAGGAATTAGAGGAAATGAAGTTTTTTGGAAGAGGCTGCTTTTTCAGAGCCTGATTTAGTGATGCTAATATCACCACCTGTGATTATGTTTGCCCTATTCCCAGTCGCTTTCCCAGTGTAATCAGCCTCGAAGCGTTCAAATGGAAATCTTTCCCACTGCTTTCTGCTTCACACCGATTTGGAAGGGGGAGAGGGAATGAAACAGCCACCGGCTGGTGGGGGCCATGGGGAATCAGGGATGGTGTTTGGAGGGTGGGAGCTGAGCGGTGGTGGATGTGAGGCGAGCAGCACATGCGGGGAGCAGCCTGCGCCCGTGGCAGAATGCCCTCCTTGCCCAGGATCGCCCTGGGTACCTGCTTTACACAGCAGTTCTGGTGTCAGGACACTGTACGAACTCCTGCTTACGTTCTCCTTAAACACCTGTGTATATGAAACAGAGAGCAGTTAAGAAATGACCCTGCGTGTTACAACTGCATTACTGCAGACGTAACGCAGGTCATTTCTGGCTGCAGCAAAGGACATTTCCATTGGCTTGTCTCTCTGAGCCAGAAGGCACCAACTCTGCAGCCAAGGGACCTTCTGCCAGCCCAAGCTTACCGAGGATGACATGCTCCACCGCTCTCCATGTGCAGGACAGTTAGTGGGGGATTGCCCAGGCTGGCCCAGCAAGCTCCTAGCATGCAGACCAGCTTCCAGCTCTCTTTGCACCAAGGTGGACGTGGTCAGACCGCGTGGTGTCCATCTTCTAAAGTACCTGGAGCTTGTGAGCTGCCTTCTTGGTAAAGGCACTGCCAGTTATTGTCCCCAGATGTGTTTTCAGGTATGGGCCCATGGAGGCACAGGCATAATTTGCATCGCGGAGATTCAGAAAGAAATCACGGGGCTTATCATAATGGTCTTGTGCTCCAAGAGATCAAGCTTTTGCAAAGAACCCGTATATTTCAGCTGAAAAATCATCAGGAAATGTTTTGCTGTTGAAAACTGTGAATTCCTTTGAACCCTCAAGATACAGACATTCACGGCCCATTCTTTGTGCTCATCAGAAAGATGGTACCATGTGCATGGGGTGCAATTTGCAAAGGCACTTAGCATGAGCTTGAAACCCTGACCGAAATCCAAATTAAATACTTTTCTGGTAAAAGAGGTTTATTTTAGATGAGTTTTTACCCTTACCGAGAGTACCTTGTCCTCTGCAAATTATCTGCAGACTGGAAGTCTGTACATTTATTATACAGATAAAAAAAGGAGCTATTTCAAATGGCAGGGAAATTCCTTCCCTATTTTCTGCTCTTAGACAGATGTGATGCATTTCCTTTCCACCGATGTTTTGTGAGCATAAGCTGATATTCTTGAACATTCACAAATAAAAAGCATCATAAATACTGAAAAGGCAAAGCAGCCGGGTTCATTTCCAATAATACTGCAGATGCATTCATCTTATTCACCCCGTCTGATGAAGGTGAAGGCTCCTTGGGGAAGTTTGGCTTAAGACCATCTTGATTTCTGGCTTGGATGTCTTTGGTCTCCCATCTGAGTTTTGTCCCGAGCAAGTTTTTTGGAGGAATTAAATATGCATGGCAGAGGGAGATGACATCTCAGAAGCAGCCCATAAATGTAGGCAAATGCTGGACGGGTGCAGACTGCAGGGACTCGAGCCAGGGCAGGAGGACGGGGAGCAGCAGCAGGTCGGTAGCATCAGAAGCAATGAAGCCAGCCGTCAGGAGTAATCCCCAGGGGGAAACGCTGTGGTCAGAAAAGCCTCCTGATGGGACTTTCACCACCTTTGGAAAGGCCAGGTGATGCATCGGGTATCTCCTGCAGGGAGCTTCCCACCATGGGCAGGAGCCTCCTGCCCTCGGGCACAGCTGAAGTGGGCAGGAGTGCCCCAGCTGCCCAATGCCTGTGCTTTCTGGCATGGGGGCAGCTCAGAAGTCCCTTATTTTTCTGGGTTTGAACTCCTCCTCACGTGTCCTTTGCCCTGGGAGACTTCTCTTGTTCTCCTGCTTCACTTGCTCCGGCAGCAGCAGAGGTTGCCTCCGCTCGCTTTGTGCCTTAGGCAGGGAGAGCCCAGTGCGACGGGCAGGATTTTCTCCCTTTCAGGAGAAAGTGATAAAAGATAAATTCTCTTTGGCCCCATGCCCAGCTGCCTTTGAAGGCTCCTTTCTCCTCTGCTGTTGTCTCCTTTGATGCAGTCACTTTGATTTGCACTGCCGAGGCTGTATCAGAGCCCTCCAGGCTGGAGGGACGCAGGGTTTAGGGGAAGAGCAGTGTCCCGCAGCACGGCCCGACCTGCTTTCTGTCCTGCTGCAGCAACCTGTGAAGCAGTGGATGCTGCTAGCAGCGGCTCGGGGGGGAATAAGCATGAAGCTTCACAGAGCAGCTGCCAGCCCTATCCATTTATTATTTAAAATCATGTTCCTGCTCACTTTGAGGCATCTCAATAAGAAAATGATATAACAGAAGCCTGGTATCTGTGGGGCGCCACCAGAATTACCACCATCAGGTGATGCCTTTCCATTTCCAGATACTTTGAGATCTATGAGCCAATTTTCAGTCTATAAACTGCACACATCTGTACCTCACGTGTGTATTAATCAGGCTGATGGGTGATACCATGGCAGGTGCCTATGTGTAATGTCAACACATTTAGTTTTATCAATCAAGCTTGTAACTACATAGGAAAAAAACCCCAACACACAGGGTTTGACAGGATTCATTTTCCATTAAAGTGTACGGACTGGAATTAATTTTTCATTAAAGTGTACAGACCACTGGCTGGGGTGCTTTCACGTGCTTTGCAAGCTGCTCTGCCCATCGCTGGCATTCATCCTGCCACGGCTAGTCGTTCCTTCCCAGCTCGTCATCTCCGGCTCCCGGGGACATCGCTGTGAAAACTGATTTTACAGAGAAATGATCTGATTCCTCAGGCCTGTCAGGTGGAGAGGCTGTCACACAGCCGCTCTGCGTGACAGCAGCAGAAGGCACCTTTATCCCAGACGTCTTCCTTCATCATCCCCAGCTAGGGAAAATAATTTGAAAAGTGACTGACATCTCTTAGGCAACGCTGGAAAGAAAACCCATTTGGAGATAATTCGGCTTCTGCTTCATGACTTTGCTTAATTTTCCCACATCCTGGCAGTGTGTGTTAACATGGAGACAGAGTCTTTGCTTTAAACAGCTCATCAGCTCTGATTATTAACTGTGGTCCTCATGTCAGCGCCCACAGAGAGGACGCGGCAGCAGAGACCAACCCCAAGCTGCAAAACCCCGCTTGTGGTCCATGCCCCATCAGCAGAGCTGCCACCAGGCTCCGGGGAAAGGAATTGTCAGGGACAGAGGTGAAATAATTTGCAGGGCTTGTAACCCGCTTCTTGGTGTGACTCAGGATCTCAGCGTGTCCCCTCGAAGTGTCACGGTGAAGCTAGCAAAGGTGGTTTGCAAAGGTGGTGGGCTTAGAGAAAGCATCCTGACTCACGGACAGTTCAGCCAGCCCCGCGGACACTGCCTTCCTTCTTGGGAGGCGAAGCGGCTCTCTGGGCACGCTTCTGCTTCTTGAGCCAGAGAGCAGCAGCATGATGCTGAAAGCCCAGGAAGGGGGTGTTTTGTAGAGGGAATAAATGGCTGCGTTTGGAAGCTGTGAGATGAAGCCTGGTGATGGCCTCAAATGAAAAGGAAAGATGGCCCTGGATCTCAATCTATACGTGGATTAGATGGAATGTTAAATTAAGAAGTCGAATGCAACAGAGAGGTTATCAGTTTAAGAGGAGAAGCACCAGCCCAGGTAGCGGGGAGGGTTCCCGCGGCAGTGTCCCCATGCCTCTGTCCCCGTGGCTGTGCAGCGCTGCTGGGAGCTGGTCCCCAAGCTCCCTGGTGGAGGACAAGCCAGAGGCTGTCAGTAGCATCTTTCCGACAGGGAGATGTACGTCGGGCCATGAATTTCAGATAGATGTAAAGTACGCAAGATTAAGACTTAGCACCTAGAAAAAAGGCACTTTGTGAAGCTTGGAGGCTGAGCACCCCGGGCTTGCAGCTGGACTTCTGAGGAGCAGACCTCGCATCCATCAGGGAGATGCTGGCGCTCACAAGGAGAGGTGAGAGCCTGCAACGAGCACAGCTAATGTGGTGTGCGATCAGACAACTTGGCAATCTCTCTGAGAACACCAGTGTGCTGGAGGCTGCCTGCAGAATAAAGCAGCTGAAATTTCACAGCTCTATTATCACGCTCTGAAAGGCAAGCAGGTCTCCGCTCTCTGAATGAGGACTGCTGGTCAGCCCTGCACGCTTTGATGGCCCAGAAAATCTCACCTGTAAGTGTAGGTGCAGCAGGAGCAGCCAGGCAATGATGCCACGAGGTGCTGGTGATCACCTGGAAGGACGGACAGCGGGTTGCTGCACTCCATAATTTACCAGGGGAAAGCCTTGCTCAGAGAAAAGCCTCCCCTGGGAGGCAGCCTGGGGGTGAGCAAGGAAGAGCCTGTGCCCATTCCGCAGGGGCCATGTCCTGTGTGGGTCCCTGCACAGGGTGGATATTAGATGAAGGCTTCTGCTGTCTCCTCACAGCGTGAACAGCCCTCTCCTGTGCAGAAAGCTGCCCCTCTGCCCATGCTCCGCGCTCAGCATCCCGCACAGCTTTCTCCTTGGACAGTGCTCCACTTAACAAGTCTTTAAGGAAAGCGACAGCTCATACCCCCTTGATCTTGAAGAGCTGCGATTAGTGCTGCTAGGGCCTTCGCAAACCCGCCGGGGCCGGTTGGGAAAGCAGCTTGTGCTGGAAATGCTGACGGCTGCAGCAGGGCCAGGAGGATTTTCGGGTCGGCTGGCTGGTGGGAGCAAGGAGAGGAGCTCCTTGTGGGTGCTACAGCATCAGGAGATCCCCAGGGGTGAGTACTGCTGCGGCATCCCCAGAATCCTCCAGGCTGCTACATCTTTCGGGGCCTTTGCTGAGGGACAGAGGACACATCTTTCAAAAGCACCTAAATAGCTTAGGAGCCTGCGTGCCTTTGGCAGTCCTCGTGACGCCCGCAGTTGTACAAACAGCCCACAGTGCCGGTGATGGGCCCAGGGACCCAAGCAGGCTCCAGAACCTGCCGTTCCTTCTTCCCCTCCCGAGGAAGACAAGGCAGCGGCCGCCGCGGCTGCAGAGGCACCATCGGGCCCTGAGGTGCCAGGGTCCTGTCTGGCTGCATTTTCTTCATCAGCATGACCTACATCCTCCAAATGTTTTCCAGCACCTCTCCAGCTCTGGCAATTAGTTGCCTGTGAAAGAAGCAACGCTCCTGCCCAGGATGACTTTCTCAGTAGAGAAGCTGGATTGCTCCACGCCAGCAAAGCTTTGCAGAGCCCTGCTGTGAAACACAGGAGATCATCATCTGCCCTACAAAGGTGGGCTCCAGAGAACTCCCAGGTGTGTTTTAGCTCCTTGCCACCTCCGGGAGGACACGGGAGGACACCCACCGCAACCCTGGGGGAGTGGGAGACTATTTACCAGCCCACAGGCTGATCCGGTATCGGGGCATCATAGCCCTGCCGCAGTCCATCGCCCTGCACCCGCGTGGCTCAGGGACCACGCGCAGCATCCAGACCGCTCCAGCGGCCGAGAGCTGCCTCGGGAATACAGCCGCCCAGGCGGAAAATAGGATCTGGTCAGCTCTTACTCCTTTGCATACGCAACTGCTCCCTTTGCTCTCCTAATTTGGGGGCATTTGGGGGAATTCTGGCATTTTGGCTGTAAGTGAAAACTCAGCATTTTGTTTTCCACAAAAACTGATAGTTTTGAAGACATGTATCTCTGAGGAATCCCTGTCCTCTCCTATGTCGCCAACCTGAACCCTTTTAACCAGTGCTCTTGAGCCAGCCCTGTGCTGTCCCTGCTTCCCTGCTTGCAATGAGGAAGAGGAGGAGGATTTGGGCTGGATTCTGCTTTCCCCTGGCTTTGCAGAAACACGAGCCCCTGAAAGACCCAGGAGACAGAACAGAGTAATTAAAGAAAGGAGGAGCTCCAGATGACACTGGCTCTAGAGAACGCTGCTTTTTCCTCCCTCTCGGTGCTTTCTCATTGCATGGGTCTCTTGCTGGGGGCATGAGTCACATTGGTTCTGGTGATGGATGAAATTAGCTCCAATGTGAAACGGGAAATAAAAAGCCATTCACTGACAAGACAGCTGCACAAGCATGGGGCTCAGGGCAACGATCCTCTCTGCCTTTTTCTGCTCTTGCGCTTTTCACAAGCAGCTCCCTTTTAATTAGATGGGACGCAGTTCTAAGTCAACTATAAATGATATTATCAAACTAATAGAGTGTGATCGTATCCTGGCTTTTATTGGTCTGGGAGCTGCTGCTGGCTGCCATGGGAACTGCGTATTTCACACAGCTCCTCAGATCTGGTTCGCAGGCATCAAAAGAAGGGAAGGGAAGAGGTGTTGAACCTCCCGAACGTCCTTGCTTTGCAAAGAACCGATGAGTTCTTCTTTCCAGAGACTCATCCGTGGGGACTCTTTCATCCCCTCTTTCTTGGCCAAGGCTGCTCTTCAGCGTTGCCCTTCATCTCCTGGCAGGCTGCTGCCCCCCACCCTCCTGCCCCGCTGCTCGCCGACCCCCTTACTGGGGCTGGGCTGGGCGAAACCAAGACTGACGGAGAAGGGAAGCAGAGAGAGAAGGGAGGACTCTCCTGCTGAGCCGCACAGCCTGTGTGAGCGCTGAATGGAGCAGTGTTTGCCCCACGCTGGGGCTGTCCCCAGGAACAAACCCCCTCTGTCCCCGACCGTGCTGCAATGTGCCTCTGCGGGACGTGAAAAACAGAGGCTTCCTGAAAGTTATCCAAGGGGACCGAGAGAATTAGGACAGGGGAGGCATTCCCCGCATCCCGCAGCCACCACGTTCCCGAAATGCCGGGTGGTGAAGCGGGCAGCGGTGGGAGGGGAGGCGAGATTGGGAGCTGCAGCCTGCACCTCCCTCAGCCTGCCTGCGTGCAGCAGAGAGGGTGCTCTGTAGCATGGATTCGCAAATGCAATCAAATGCGAAGGAAGAAGAGATGGAAAGAGAGAAAGATGACTTGGTCCTGGCTACCGTTAAGTGTTTCAAGCTTGGCGGGAGGTTGCAGGCTCCAGGTGCACCCATGTTGTCCTGGGCTAGAGCACAACTTGGCTGGGTCCCTCCAGCTAGCTGGCTCCAGCTCAAAAAGCTGGCTATTAAACTGACGCCAGGTGAGCTGACTCCCAGCTTGACCTCCCACACCCTCTGCACCAGAGGGAGCAGCAATTAGCTTCCCCTGTGCCTCCTCAGCCTCTCCCCAGCTCATCAGCGCTTCCGAACGTCAGAACGTGGCATGGTGGGTGTGCATCTGCTGGGCTGGGCATGGGGGGCGACTGCGGGGACATGGGGTCCTGGAGGGATCGGATGGGACCTGGGCAAAAGGAAAGCTTCTCTGCCAAGTGTGTGGCTGTCCTTCTGTGGCAAGAGACCCTATCCAGCCTCCAGGCAGGGGCTGTGATGGTGCATGGCCATGGGTGACCTGGGGGACAAGAGGCAGCCTTGCCTGCGTCCTGCTGGCTGCTCAGCTGGGTCCTGCCTGCATCCCCACTCCTGCTGCCCCATAACGCTGCAGCTCTGGCTGCTGGCATGGCCTTGCCTTGCCTGGCTAGACGCTCTTTTCTTCTTCTTCTAGGATTTGCCTTCCTCTAAAGAAAAAACACCTTGAGGGGGAGAGGTTTGTTATAATTGTTAGGCTGAAAGGCTTCTTCCCTGTATGCCTGACCCTGCTCCATGATGTCCCTTTGAGAAGATCTGTCCACGCGCCATGAGCAAAGGCATAGAGCATGAAATCCCAGACCCCAGTTTTGATCTTCTCAAACCACCCCCTGCTGCACTGATTTTTTTTGCATGGGACTAATTTTTTAATCAGAGTGATGTAGGACATGATCAGAAGCAATTAAAGGCTGGCAGACTAATTAATGTCAATCAGCATGGTTTATGGGTATTGGCCTTGTCAATCAAACTTGATATTGTGTATTGGTGAGATTGCTTTCAGTTCTCAAAGCTAATGCTCCACAGAGAGTTTTCTTTCCTGAGATGCTTACTAAAATAGTACGAGTCCTTCAGGAGTGAGTTAAAGGACATATTTAAAAGTCCTTTAGGCACTGACGATTACAGGTAGATCCTTTGCTAAATCCCACTTGGCGCTGCAGCAGACAAAATGCCGAGCTTGCTACCGTGCTCCTGAGAACCATGCTAGGTGCATCTCACCCATCCTGGAGCCGGCACGCTGCTGGGAACATGCCCTGCAAAGGCCCAGGCTGGAGCACATGAGTGTAGCAAGCTGCTCAGCCCAGTAAAGGAGGCACCGTGATTAAACTGGCACTGTGGCAAGGCTTAAGCAGAACGGGGACAGGATTTCTTCCAGGGACAGACTGGAAATCTGGTATGGGCCATTGGGTGGTTTGCAGAGGGATGTTTGGGAAAAAGAGAAAGAAGCAGAAACCTGTTGTAAGCTTGATCCTGACAAAAGCAAATGCCCAGGGTGCTTTGGAAAGGTTGGGTTTGTAAGCAAGGGGACCTGCTGCAGCGGGGGCATTCCCAGCACCACCGTTGATCTCTCCACAAGGCCCCCAGCTACTAGCTGACTGCAGGCATTGGCAACCTTTCCAGCATCCCGCATGAACCCATGGAAGAAGAACAGAACCAGCTGTTAAAGCATATCCCTTCCCTTGCAAGTCTGTGTGCCCTGAACCTGGCATTGCTCTTGTTAAAACTAAAATCAAAGGGCATTTACAGTGCTTGTGTTAGGATGGCACAGGCACAGCTGCTATGAGCACTCGCCGCCTTTTAAATCCTGAACCCTGCAGCATTTGTGTTCTTTGCACATAATAGTTTGGATGTAATTTTCTACTTTTAAGAAAAATGAATAAAGAAAGAACTCCATCAGGCAGAGCCCCTGGAAAGTGCCCGGCAGAGGAGTGAGGCAGCAGAGAGATCTCGCAGGGCACAGCCAGCCATGGGAAGCAACGTTCAGAATTCCCAACAGCCCGAAGCAGGGGTGGCACAGGCTGCAGGGTACCACTGGACTGGTAGCATCGCGTTCCCAGCAGAAAAAAGCCTGGCCCGTTGACAGCATTGTGCTTGGGAGGTGTAAGACTCATGGCCATCCGTGCTTCATGGGCAGCGTAGTGCCAGCTCCTTCCTACGCAGAGCTGGAGAGGGCTGAATTTCTGGTCTCCATCCTGCTGGCTTTTATAGGCCTCCCTGGGTCTGAGAAAGACTGGCATATTATTCAGCAACCTCGTCAAATATTACAGTTCAGCCAGCAGGTCTCTAAGTGGTCACCATTAAATTTATCTGTGTGATTGCTGGGGCTTGTATTATTAAACTTTGGAGCTGTGTAATTTTATCCTTTCTGAATGGCTCACAGTCCTTTGCCACAGCCTGTCAGCCAGAGGTGGCTGAAGGACCACGGCAGGCTGAGTTCAGCTCTGGTTATCAGCAAGCAGGGAAGTCGAGCCATGCAGTGCTCACAGCCCCGGTAGCCCCGGCATATAGAGAGCCAGTGTGACACGCTGGGAACAGGGAGAGGGTGGCCATTACATGGGAGCAGCAGGATTTTTATGACATGTTTATTTCCATGGTACAAAATCATATATTGACATTATAGTGGAAGATCCTTTGCCCAGTTATCGCTTGAAGACATACATTTTATCTAACCAAATGCTTAATTGCTCCTCATTGGACACTGGTCATGGGACATTAGGCATCAATAAAAGACGACTCTTAAAATATGGGCTGAATACTCTTTCCAGCGCAGTGTGGTGGTTATGGTCGCCGAACAGATTTGCTTCACTGCATTTTTATTTTTACACTTGTTTCCCATTCAGGCAAGGTGGGTCATACCTCTGCCGTAACCACATCCCTGCTTCCCAGCCCCAGGCTTTGCCCTGCAGCTTTCCTGATGCAAAGTACCCCGTCCCTGAGGGGGCCACTGTGGACAGGGCCCCACATTTTAATTTCTAGCTGACATGGGAAGAGCACGGCCCTGAGACAGAACACGAGGCTGCACGATGCTCAGCATGGAGCATGGAGACGCCAGTTGCTCTGAGGACACGAGTGCTGGAGGGAAGCATTAATATTCTGGGCCACCACATCTCCCTGCCATCTGTTGCACCAAAGCAAAGGACACCGAAATAAACTTCAAAATCCCCTGTAAGGGAGAAAACTCTGGATGCTATTTCTATGGCAAGCTGTTCAAGGCTTGCTCAAATCATCTTTCTCCCTTCCAAACATAGCATTTTTCAGAGATGTCCTGCCTCAGGGAGATGGGTTTGGTAGCTGTGAGTCTTGTAGGAGTCTGATCGTACATGCTGGAGGTACACGGCATGCTCCAGCCCAGCCAGCCCAGCTTATTGCTGCGGATAAGCACGAGGCAGAAACTATGCGATCTCCAAAGCAGCTAGTCGGGATGAGGCAGGGAGCTGGCAGGCCTTGTGGAGCAGTTTGTTCCTGAGTGGGCAGCACCATTTAAAGCTTTTGGACATTTCCTGAAACGTCTGATGGAAAGGAGGAGAGGTTTCCCCCAAAACGCCTGCAGACTGCTCGAGGCCCTTGTGCTGCCCTATCTCCTGCTAAAAGCTCTTCTAGCAAGGATCCATCTCCTCCAAGCGCTGATGTCCTCTTCTCAGGAGGAGATCAGCAGGAAAATTTTATGAGGATTTATTCTTTATTTGGCGTTTGGGACTCTCCCAGTATAACACACTTACTGCCTATGGCCCATTCCCCTGTCTCCTAGTATGTGCAGGTAAAGATTTATGCTATTCCAGGTGCCAGCCTCACCGGAGAGATTAATGAGAGATAATTTCTTACAAAGAGGTTTATTGAGTTCTCCGAGTTCATTCACCAGCTGTGAAGTGAAACATCTGAAAACAGTTTTTGAATACTAAGTTCCCGCTGGCACTAGCTCAAAAAAGGGAAACAGTGCCTTTTTCTGCTCGAGGTATTTATTCTGCTGGGCAGAGCAGGCTTCATGTGCAAAGCCCCGGGAGCTGAGATGCTGGGTTATTAGATGCCTGCCGGCATGGCCCACCTGGGGTGCGGGAGGATGTGCCTGGCATGCTCAAGGCACCCCGCTCTGCTTCTCAGCACCCTCAGCCTCGTGAGTTCCCGCGAGCGATGGGTTATTATTTCACGGCAGATTTGGAGAAGCAGGGGAGCCCTGGAGGCAAACGCAAGGGTGATCACTCAGCTACAGCAATGTAAAGGCACTAGGAAATGGGTTTGTGGCTACGGCACCCTGCAGACCTCATGTCTGCTAGCCTTATGGCCTGAAACATTGATTTGGTGTCGTAGCAATATCTCTTCTGCCACATTATGCTTTAAGGGTGAAGAAGGAAGGTCCTTCCTTGGACCCCAACTGGGGCCAGTCCCCTCATTGCATGTATCTTGTTGACCTGCTTCTTGGGACAACCTTCTTCCCTCTGCCCTACCCAAAAGTCAAGCAGGAGCCCAGCGCTGGCTGCTGCACCCGCACACTGGGCTGGTGTAGAGGGCAGAGCCCGCACCAGCATCGCCCGGCAAAATAATGAGTGGCCATACAGTTAGAGATGCTGCTGGTTCGCTGCAGCTGGTTTTCTTCTTTGGTTCATGGCTCCTTTGAACAGAAGTCACTCTTGCTTGGGTTGGAGGAAATTGGTTGCAATTGGTAAATTGGCTTTTAAAAAAATCCTTCCATTAGCAATTGGGCAGGTGGCTGCACAGGGGCCTCTGGGATGTATCTTTGTATGCAAATATTGGCCACAAGGCACTAATTATGCTCCTCTGCCATCTCAAGCACATTCCAACCCCTGCCAATCAATCTGTCTACTAATTTTTATCTCTGTGGCACTTAGTGTACCATGCCCCTAATGCGCTGATATTGAGGGTACGTTAGCTGGGAATAGTCGATGGGGAAACTCACAGCTGTAAGGACAGATTTTGGAAGATGATTTACCATTTGCCTCAATGTGTTACGGTGAGTCCCCAGTGAGGCATGGTCAACCTGTTGGCTTCTCCTCCAGGATACACCAGTGGGGAGGATCTGGGCATCTTTTTCACTTATTTATTTATTTACACTTTGATGCCCCTTTCTTGGAGGTGACTTTTCTGCGACCTGCAGCGTTTTTCCTTCAAAACCCCCTCCTGACAGCATCCCAGCAATGGGACCACCACTTCTTCACATCCCGATTAAGAACTTGTAGAGATATGCTTGCAAATGCCTTTTGCACACATGAAATGCTGTAACATCAGGGAAGCTCACATAAAAACAAACTACGGTACTCGTTCTTCCTTTTGACTGGTCTTTGTCTTCAAATAACTGTAAAAGAGGGCAATCAATATACCTTGCCAGGGTCTTTTTAATGCTTCCTGAGCCATTATGGTCATAATGCTTCTTCAGGCTGCTGTGTCAATACATTTGAGACACTGAACGTGTCAAAACCACATAAAATCTTTATTAAGGTGAAATTAAATGAGCAAGTCCGAATCAGTAACTTAAATGGATATTATCCTTCAAGGATGCCAGACCTAAAAACCAGACACAGCTGAAAAAATCCAGGGCATACAAAGTTAGAATTAAATTAATGAGAAACTCAAACTTTTGCCACAGAGCCTGGGCAGGAGGAATTTAGGAGGACGGCAATTGCCATTACGGTGCTCTGGACACCTGCCCTTTGTTTTTTATTGCGGCATTGGCCTGAGCTAAAAAAGTGCAGCGAATCTGGGGCAGGCAGGAGGAAAACAGTTATTGGCACAAATGTTCAGTCTCCCTCTGCTCAACAAATTAACCCAGATTGAACAAAAGAAAAAAAAATTACTTATTTGCATATGGTCCGAGGTGACGGTGCATGGGGCTGCACTGGGTGGCACCAGGATGCATGGCACCCCACGGGGAGGGCATATGGGTTTGACAAGGGAGGGAATGGAGAGCCTTTTTGCCCTGCCCAGTTAAATATAACCTGACAGCCTCAAGCCCTCCCCACCGTTTGGTGCGGTGCCTGCTGCAGCAAGGCTGTGCGCACAAGCACATGGTGCGCTTGAGGAAGAAATCAGAGCAGTGCAGGTTAGGAGGTAAAGCATCCTGCTGCTCTGCTGCCTGCAGGAAAGGATCTCCCTGCATCCCGCCACAGCTTCCCTGCAGCCCAGGCAGCTTCTGCCCCCTGCACCGTCCCGGGGTTATTTTAGGAGGTGATGCTCTCAGGTACCCGCAAAGCAGCAGCGGGTGTTTGGCTGGGGCTGGGGCTCGCTGTGGCAGCCGTGCACCGAGGCTGTGAGAGAGCCTGTGCTCTGGGAAGTACCAGGGTGGGAGCAGTAATTAAACCTCAGGAAAAAGGAGTAGATGCTGGGCTGGGAGAGCAGCCTGGCTCCAGGCACCCTGCTCTTGGCATATGGTTTGCAAAGTCTCGCACTGCAGGGAGCTGGCCTGACCGCAGGGCCGTCCTTGTGCTGCATTGCCCCGGTGGGTGTCTTTCTTCTCCCGAGCCCTCCCAACCACTTTCAGACCCTGCAAAGACACCAGTACCGTGCTTACGTGGAGAATCTGGCTGCAGGACCGCAGGGCGCTTTCAGCTTGGTGTCTGATGCCAGCCACGCTCCTCCCAGCCTTGCACAGGGGCCGCAGCATCAGATATTTTCACCTGCCAAAAGGAGAGCGTCAGAGAACAAGCAGGACATGTGAGAGCTGCCAGGACCCCAGGAAAGAAAAGCTACAGCTCACGTCCCACTCGCCTTCCAGGTGCCCTCGGCTGTGGAGCACACCGGTGAATGCAGCAGCAAGGTGCTCGTGCTGCTGAGTGTTGGATGCAAGTTCCCAGGAGGGTAAAATATCTGGTGATTCAGCCCGAGGCAGCGAGAAGGGTGGAGGTACTGCGGGTACCACGAGGCTGTTGGGACAGCCAGGAAGAGTTGGGTCCGTGCTCTTCTCACAGACCGTGTCAGGCATGCAGCAGCGCAAGCCTGTTGCTCCCTCTTCATCCAAATGTTTGGCAGGGGAACGGGACACAGATGGATTTGTCTGGGCTCAATGCTTCGCAACAGCCTGGTACATCTTGCTTTGCTCCACTTACTTGTGAGCTCCTGTTTTGCAGTTCTCTAACACTTGGGAAGTGGATAGGTTCAGTCCAGCCCATCCCCACCGCCCGGGGAGCGCTTGCAGATCATCTGTGGCCGTGAGGACTGGAACAATTTGCTGCCCTTCGGGACCAGCCTGACAGAAAGGCTCCGCGAGGCTCAGGTTTTGCATCTCCAGAGGGTGCCATTGCTCCGGTGTCCCCTGCAAGCTATGGGGTGGACCTGGCTCCTCCAGATGCTGTCGCTTGGTTTGGAAAAAGGCATTCACCTCAGCATAGCCCAGCGGGTTGGTAACTGGTAGGACAGCACCAGTTGGGGCCCCAAAGCACCACCGGCCTCACCCCGCCAAGGGCACAGGGTCCCTTGTGCCTGTGGCCTGTTTTCCAATGGCAGCAAGGGCTGCCACCCCTGTGGGTTTTCCACTGGAGGGTTGGGAATTTGCATCCCTTCTTCTGCATTATTGTTGTGCTGCTTTCGCTTCAGCAGGTGGGAGTCTACAGCTTGCCAGGAGGCTTTCACAAATCACAAAGGAGCTCTTTTGCCAACACACCTTCTCAGCGGAAAGCTGAAAAATGGCTCAGTTCCAGCCTATTTAGTTTTAATTGTTTCCTTTAGTTCTCATTGCCCGCGGCAAAATATCACCTTGCCCTAACAAACAGCCAGGCTGGGAGCCAGTCACCCTGCGCAGCCACCGCCACTGTGCCGTCCCTCCTGCCAGTCCCACGGCTCCCGGGGGTCTTGTCTCTGCTGGGCACGACTGGATTTCAGGGGGGAGGCGGTGCTGGCTTGCATTGCCCTCAACAAGCACCGGGCAAGGAACAGTTGCAGTGCTCCCATTGCTGCGCTCTCTCCGTGTCTCCGAGGTCTTTGCTGGCTGCTCTGCCTCTCACCTCTGCTCGCAGACACCCTCCACGCTGCCTTTCCCAGCTAGTTCTCCTCTCCCCTGCTTCCCAGCCTCCCTCCGGCAGCTGCGTCCCTGCCCAGCCCAGCAAGTAACACTTGCTTCCAAGGTGGCTTTGAAAAGAAAAGGTTGTGTTGCTGAGTAAGAAACATGATGCACAGAGCCCCTGGGGGATGTTGAACAGCAGAAGACGAGAAAAACCTCTCCTCCCTCCCTTCGCCACACAGCGGGCTTCAAGCACCAGTGAGCTCAGGTGCCTTTTCGGGAATGATGGAGTGCACCGCATCCCAGGTGAGCATCGCTTCCAGGACCTCTCCTCCCACTCCCGCTCCTAACACAGGGGCTGAGGGCAGCCCTTCCCCAAGGACACCCCTCTCCACAAAGACGACAACCCCATGCCAGCCGTGGAAAGCGGGGTCTTGCAGTCTTGGGGAGAAGGTTGTGGGGACTCCTAAGCCTGCTTGGAGGTTATGGCACCAGGAGGATAAAGCACTATTCCCTTTCCATGCAGGCTCCATCCAGGGAGCACAGCCAGACATCCCCCCAAGCAACCTTAGCAACAGATCAGGCCCAAGGGAATATTAACTTATTCCAATATAAGGCATGGCTGCAGAGCTAGCTATCAGGCTGCGACAGAGCAAAAAAATACAACAACCTGTCAGAGTAACCTCGGAGTAATTTATTTTATCCCCAGGATAAAGTACCGCTGCGGGTGCAGGCTGCTGCTGGGCGCAGCACCTGCAGGTTTTCCTCCGCTCGGTTCTGGGGAAGAGCTGTAAAACAAAGGCTCATAAATTAATTACCTAAAAGAGTGGCAGAATGTTATTAGATACTTGGGAGTTAATTGTACTGATGGTAATCGCATGTATTTTAATGGCACCAGTAGAGATGTAATATGTAATTCCATAGGTATTCCAGAATAATTTAGCAATTTAATTAATTTCTGCTAATACCTTTTAAATCACCTGCCCTCTTCCTCTCATGTTCTCTGAGGGAAAGGAGGAAGAAACTTTTCCAGTTGGCTAAATCTATTGCAAACTCACTTTTGTTGGCAAGGATATCATTATATTTCTCAGCGGATTTATTCCTGGTAGAGAAACCCCCCAAGGTCATCCTTGGGCGACAGAGCGGCCAAGCAAGGCTGTGATAGCCTGCTCCTAAATTTGGAAGGCTGGATCAGGGCTGGGTGAAATGTTTTGGACAGATCATGATGGGCTGAAAAGATGGAGACTAAAATGATTTGTGGATTTAGGTCAAATTCAGTGAGCAGAGCCAGGAGAAAATGTGGAAGAGAAATGTAAACAGCATCAGGCATTTTATTCTGTCTCCGCAAAACAAAATGTTTGGTTTAGAAAAAGCAAAAATATCCCGTTTCAGCATGTTTGAGATGCAGCTTTTCTGCTTGTCTCCTCGCGCCACCCCCCAGGTGCAGGCAGCTGAGAGGTGCCCAACCCCTGGGGCAGCATTTCAGCTGGAAAAAAATGATTTATTTGCTTTCTGTGCCCACCGCTGGATGAGTGCAGGGCAGAACATCTCGGGAAGGCACTTGGGGATCCAGGGGAGGTGGATATAGGAGGAGAGAAGTGATTTGGACCATACGGGAGCTCATCCCCAAGCTGCCCCCCTCCCTCCCCACGCTGGCAGAAAAGAGACCACCAGAAGCCATTGCTCTCACGGGGCTTTTATTGTCCGGCTGGCCCTCGCCTCCCACCCCACTGCCCACGGGTGGCCGAGCCCCTCGCCACAGCACCCACCGGCGGAGGAGACCCCTGCCCAGCCCCGAGCCCAGCCGCCTGCCTGGGGCAGCACATCCTTCCCAGCTCTTTTTTGGGATTTTTTTTTTTTTTTTTTGGAAAGATTTTTTTTTAAAAATATAGTAGCTGTGGAAAGCAGCCCTCTTTATAAACGCTCGATGCCGGAGTGAAATGCATCGTCGCCATCCTTATTACTAAGCCCTCCTGGGTGCCCGTGCCTGCCTGCAGCGGTGCCCGTGGGGCCAGGGTGGCTGTACCGGCTGCCGCAGGCAGGGAGGTTTGCAACGGCAGGGAGAGAGACAGAGAGACCCTTCTAAAAATAGAAATATTGTGCTGAGTTGTTTGGACTGAACGAAAGACATAAAACACCAGCATTAAGGTTAGCTTTAGCTTGCCAAATATTGCTCCCGGCAGAGTCGGCGTAGCGCGCTGGTGGAGGCGCAGTCCCCCTCGTCCCGGGGCAGGGGACCCGTGCCGGCCCCTGGCCCTGCTCCTCGCCGCAGGGCTTGCTGCTCTCGCCCACCGCTGACCGCAAGGACACCGGCCCCCAGGGCAGCCCGGGAGCTCCCGGGAGCCGTTATAAATATGAAACTGTAAACACAACCATTGGAGATAAGAGACATCTACAATCACAGGGTTTACTGGTTCAAATGTCCCACCTTCCCCCCCTCCCCCCAACCCGTACACCTATGACCCTGTCCCCACTCCATAAAAAGGTCTCCAGTAACAAAATCTTCATTCCAGGCTTGGAGTAAAGGTGAGGTGCTCGAGGAGTAAAAAGGGACATTGCAACCTCAGTGGTCTTTGCTCAGGAGGGGAGATGGTGGCAGGAGGGAGAGAGAGGGTTAGCTGGTTCAGGTCCTTTGCAAGTTCATTTGGTTTGTCTGGAGGGCTCCTAGGGTTATACCTGAGATGAAGACGTCTAGGGGACACTCCATAGCTCAATTAAAACATGGTCGGTGTTTTGTGCCTAGAAGAGCCCTCGCTGCCAGGATTTTGTCCGTGACGCTCGCCCCGTGCAGCAAGAGAGCAGCATCCCTCCTCCGCTCGGCGCGGGGCTATCTGAACCAACGCTCGGCTGGGGGGTGATCCCTCATGTGTCGAGGATCTCGCTGGTGGGCGACGGCTCGTGGGGGATGCCCTGCACGCTGTGGATGGTCTGGTTGTGGGAGAGGGAGTTCTGCTGGAGCTCCAGGGCGATGGCATTCTGGGGGAACTCCTTCACCTGCCGCTTGTACTCGAGGAAGGTGCACGCCTTGGTGGCGATCGCGATGATGTTCTTGCCGATAAAGATGGTGGAGACCCTGCTGTCCTGGAACAAGACCATGTTGATGGCCCGGATGAAGATGGTGACGATGTTAATAGTGACCAGGCTGAGGACGGGGTAGAGCATCATTTTTTGCGGGGCAATGTGCTCCCCTTGCATGCTGATCTCACTGAGGGACACGCAAGGCAGGATCAGGAGGAGTATGTAGCAGTAGAAGAACATGAGCCCCTCTGCCCAGATGGGCAGGCCAGTCCTGTGCGGCTCCCACAGGTTGGCCTGGATGTCCAAGATATCCAGCAGGTCGAGAGCCACCCAGAAGAGGCGACCCCGCAAGTCCTCTTTCTTCCGAAAGGTCCGTATGTACTCCATGCTGTCCAAGGCCACCAGCACCAGGTAGAGCCCCGGCACGCAGATGGAGAGGAGCAGGGTCAGGGCTTTCCTGGCCACCGTCTCCAGGTTCTTCTTGTCCGCTTTGTAATTCTGAAAGATGAAGTACAGCTTGATCTCCAGCACGAAGATGTAGAGGAACCACAGGATCATGGCGTAGCCCCTCTTGGCCGTCTTCACCTCCGCCCCCACCCACACCGCCACGTAGCGCAGCACGATGAGGAAGCAGATGTCCCCCACCAGCACGATGATGCAGACGCCGATCTTGCGGGGCCCCTGGTTCTGCTCCACCAGGTAGGCGTCCATAAAGGCCATGCTGGTCATGATGACGATGGTGGTCAGACAGACGTGGCGCTTGTCGGGCGGCGGCAGCACCATGGTGAGACGAGCGGTCCTCGCTCCGCGCCGGCACTAGGGGAGCGGTCCTGCCGCCGGGGCACGGGGAGACATCTGCGGCAAGCCCGGGCACCAAGGGCTGCTCCGTCCCCTAGCCCCAGGAATTGGTCCCTGGAGAAGCAGCGGCTCAGCTGGCAGCCCCGCTCTCCTGGGGCTCTGGGCTGCCCCTGCAGACCCTGTCCCCGGCTCTTCGCCCTTCGTTGGCCGTGCCCCGCAAGCACCACGGCTCTGCCCCCGGGCTGGCCGAGCAGCCCAGCCCCAGGCAGCCTCTGCCACCAGCAGCCAGGGCTCACAGAAGCATAGGGCCTCCTCCAGGGATGTCCCTCCTCCGTGGCGGGTCCCCCATTGTTGTCAGGGTCTCCAGTGATCCTACAGCACTGGGCTCCGAGCCCCAAATCCTGGTACGGATCTCTGGAAACGCAATCGGTGCCTGGGCAGCAGGCAGACCTGGCTGGCAGGGCAGGAAGGGGAGCTCTCCTCTTCCCAGTAAGACCCCACGCTCCTCCGGGGTCTGGGGGGGTCGCGCTGTGTCCTCACGGGGAATCACCTTCACACCTATCCCCACGGGGCCGTGCTGTGCTCCTGCTGCTCCCAGCTGTACACGCATCCCTCCATCCCTGGAAAAGAGAGCAGAGAATGAGCGTTAGTGTCCCTCCACGTGCTGGCCAGGGGATGACAGCCCCCCTCAGCTCCTACCACACTGCAGCATGAGCTGGGCTCCCACCAGGAACTGTCCCACTGCCGGGACACCCACCACCGTGCCCTGTGTGTGGCTTAACACAGAACAGCTTTTTACTGAGGATGAACACAGCCTAGGGTGTCCTGCAGGGAAACGTGGCGTGCTGCCCTTACTCAGGCGCTCTCCGTCCAAAACTCCTTGGCAAGTTCAAGCCCTGGGTGCTCCTGCAGAGAAAGCAGGAGCGCAACCCAGGTGGAGACAGGTAGATCCACGAGTGTCCCCTAACACTGCGAATTCCCACTGGGGCTGCGGCACCCCCAGCTCCGGGTATCCCAGCCCGGCTGTGTCCCAGCTGCAGCGGGGAGAGGGACCCACACGCTCTGTGGAGGTCCCAGCCTGGGGGCAGTTCTGCTAAATTACGGCCCTGGGGTTTTACCAGTTACTGAGGAAAGGAGCGCTCAGCTTCCAGCGAGGAATAAATAAAGGTGAGCTCTCCGGAGAGGGCTCTGGGGTTTTTTTTTCTCACCGCTCGAGCAGCTGACTGATGGGGTGTGAAGAAGCGCTCGGCACGACAGGCTGCCAGACCCCTGCCCGTGGCTGCAGCAGGGGAGGGGGTAAAGCAGCTCGCAGGGTGAGGGGCACGTCCCTCCGCCAGTAGGGGTGAGGTTAGGGCTGGCACACGGGGCTTGGACTGTCCCCAGCATGGCAGGGGAGGGGGTAGCAAAGCTGTCCCCGGCACGGCATGAGGTCCCAGCACGCCATGGACAGCTATGCCATAGCAGCTCCCTGAGAGGAAAGTGCTTGACCCCACGGACCCCCCTATAGATCACCCCATCTCATCCTGCGGAGCCTGGCCACCACGGTCACATCTGTCCACGGATCCGCGTCTCTCACGCAACCCGCACTTCGCCAGCCCTCGGCACCGGTCGGTGGAAAAGATAACATCTCCGGGGTGACACAGCCAGGCTGCTGGGACTGAGAGCGTTCCTTACCCAGCCCGCCGGGGTTAGGCTGAGCCTAGACCTGGGTTTGGAGGGCTGCAAAGGTGCTGAGCCGAACCCCGCACATGCATGCAGTTTGGCTGCCCATTCCTTGGGGCCGGGGGGCATCCCTGCTTGCAGGAGGGGGACCAGGAACCGGGGAGAGCCCCGGGAGCTGTCGGAGGGACTCGGTGCCAGAGCCCACCCGGGACTCGGTGGCACTGCTTCTACTCCCCACCGGCTGGCTTAACAAGGACACGCACGAATCTGGGCTCTCTCATCTTTTAGGGAGAGAGACAGAAGTGGAGGTTGAAGGGAAGAAGCCAAGCCTAAGGAATTGTAAGCCATTAAAAACCTGTCCTACTTTGCACAGGGAAGTGTATTGCAGCTGCTTATGTTTATGGAGCCTCATTTAAATAAAACCTGGATTCTCTCCTGCTTCAGGGAGAGAAGAAGAACAAAGAAGAAAAAGTGGGAAGCCAGATGAGTCAGAGCCAGCCCTGACATGTGCTTGAGTAGGTGGACACCAGGGATGCACGTACCTGTGCCCTGGTTCCCAAAGGATGTGGCAGGCAAGGACGTGGTGCTCAGCAAATGTTAGCAGGGAACTTAAAAACTGCTGCACCAGCCGGGACCCCGAGGCTGCTCTTCTGAGTTCACTGTTAGACTCGTGCACAGCAGGGAAAACCGGTGTGTTAAAATAATTGCTCAAGCACGAATTGCTCGGAAAGAAACCAAAAAGATGGGGGCGGGGGTTCACGTGTACCCCTAAATGGTGCTTCCCGGGCAAGACGCTCACTGCAGCCCCGCTCTAACCAGCACGGCTCTCTGCGACGTCTTGTAGCTGCCGTTTAGGGCTTCAATTTGTTCTTTCTTGAGGTTTCGGATAAAAATATACAGTCATTGCTGTAACTGCTTTTAAACTCATGCCAAGTTTTACAGGGGATTTATAGCCAAGGATGGATAATTCCAGATAAATTAGGTCTTTCAGGAGGGAATGGTGTTTTTTTTCTTTCCCCCTTAAGTATTTATGCCTTCAAAAGACAGCGGTTATTTAAAGGGCAGTGGGTGCATCACAGCACGTTAAGGTTAGGAAGCAGCTTGCTTGTAAATCATACCCCTCTGCCCCTGTGCATTACATGTGTGGTCTGGGAAGCCAGGGGAAGGCACACGCTCCCAGCCCAAGCTATCCTCATGCCTACATGAAAGCATACAGAAAAACCCTACCCTGCCTCATGGTGAATACCCAGGGCACCAGACAATATTAATTCATGGCGTTTATAACAGCAGCAAATAAGTCTTTCACTACTGGTGCTGAGCAGAACGTTTTCAGCAAAATTGTGCTCAAATGGTGGATTCTTCCCTCCCGTCTGCTCCTGAATGATTTGCAGCAGCTTGGGATGGGTTTGATAAATATGTTCATTTATTATGGCGACCTTTCGGAGCGGAGGAAGGGGATCGCGAGGCTGAGCTGAATCACGGGGCTCGAGCGCTGCTTTCTCTTGGGTTAAATCCTGTATTACCCAGGGCGAGCATCTCTCTTGCCTTTTGCAAATAGTTTCCAAGCATTCACTGCAGTGCAAGCTCTTCTTATTTTCCAGCTGTGCCATACTGGTATTTTCCCCACCTCTTGCAGCCCCGGTGCTGTATGGAAATATGGAGGTTTCTGCCTATCTGTGGAGCAGAGCTTGCCCATTTGAGTGATGTGTGACCATCCTACCAGGGAGAGGGCACATAAAACTCTCCTCAGAGGGCTATCAAAAAATGCAGGTAGTTTTTAAACAACCATTACTCTGGGAAATCCTGATTCATACTTTTTAAGTGACTGCCTTTGACAGTACATTCAGAAACCGCTTGAGAAATGTGCTGGTTAAACAAGAAAATGAGCATGTCAGATAGCCACAAGAGCATACCTGAGGTAAATATTTGTTTAGACAAGAAGTTTTTCTTCCTGCAGGAATTCTTGTAAATAAAAGGCAGCTCACCTTAACGTAATGAGCTCAGAGTGTTACAGATGCCAGTGAGCCAGGCTGGCAGCTTCCTACGGGAAGGGATCTAGCAGCCTTTGCATCCCACTTGGTGCCAGGGCTCCCACGAGCAGGTATCGCAGAGATGCTTCAGTCTTGGCAACTGTGGGCCTCCTTACTGGGACAAAATTCAATCTCTAATTGCATATTCTCCTCTACCACCATGCTACGCAAACAGCTCCGTTGCTTGCATTGGAGTGAGCAAATGCACTCGATAACACCCACAGCAGCTTGTGATCAGCTGGTGAGAAGCAGCCCAAGGGCAGTGTCCAGCCGCACCAGTGAAGACTGGCAGCACGGCACGGGGACAGGCAGCAGCAGCGTGTCCCCCCTCCGTCTCCGGGGTTTGCTTGGGGACACCCCATTTCCCAGCCCAGCCTGCCCCTTCCCAGTGTCCCTGCAGGGTGGGAGAGGCTGTGGTGGGAATGGGGGGGCTGTGATTTCCCGGAGAGACTCGGGGTCCTGCCAGTGGGTCCAAACCCAAGTGAAGTGCAGGGTTTGCACCCTCATCTCTGCCCTGCTTCCTCTGGCCCTGAGGGAAAACGAGCAGCAGAGGGGCAGCCAGCCCTGCCCTTATTACTCTGGTGCCTCTGCTCTGGCTGCGGTGTTATTTCTTGGTCTTGTACTTGTTTTTCCCAGCCCTCCCAGCTGCTATACAGCACCTGGGGTTACCTGAGAACATGTGGTCACAGCCTTGCTTCACCATCAGCCCAGGCAGTTTGGAAGAAAATTAAACTGTGCTTCCCACCGCAACGCCCGTGGCTCGTTGCGGTGTGATTAATTACCGCTAGCTCTGCCGTTACCGGCGTCTGCGACCCACAGCCACTCACCACCAGTGCTCTCCTGCATCCTCTCCCGCCTCCGCTCGCTGCCCGTGCCCGGCATCTCCTCGCATGGCACCAGGCACAGCACCCAAGAGCCGTGCGGGCGCAGGGAGCCGCCGGCATCCCCGTGCACCCACACAAACCCCGACTCCCAGGTCTGGGGAGCAACCAGCCGCAGACAAGCCTGGAGGGCTTGTGGAGCCACTGTCAAAACACAGCCTCATTAATGCCAGCAGGCACTTCCCGAACCCTGGCTCTACCTGGCATATTAGTTTAAATTATTTAAGTGATTTGAATTCTGTCTATAAATAAAAGAGGGAGCGAGCAAGGCAAAAGTATACACAACGTGCTTCCCAGGTAGTTAGGATGCCGCATTGCATAAAGCTTCATTTGCACTTTAATTGCTTTGATTTATTCCAGCTTTCCTGAGTGTAAATCCAAAGCTCCCCTTCACTTGGTCCTTCAGCCCTCTGAAGAGCTGCTGCTCCACAAAGCCCTTTCCCCGGCTGGCAGCGCTCGCCCCGCCGTGCCCTGAGTCACGTCACGGTCCCCAGCGTGGCGCAGGGTGAGGCGATGGGCACGGCCACCTTTTGCGGGGACTAAACGATGGCTGCGGCAGAGCCGCCCGGGCGATGGCATCGCTCACTGGCAGCCAGCTGTGCTTCAGGGAGCAACCGAATTAACAGCCAAGCGACCTGCCCTCAGCAGAGGTCGGGGCTGGGAAGCGGCTGTTAATTGCTTATGCTTTTTTGTGACCCGCTGAATTATTTGCGAGGATAGGGTTTACAGGGAGAGCAAATTCTCCTCTGACTAAGAAACCATAAATCATGTCGTCCCCGTGCCATTGCATTTCCCTGCCTCACCTTGCTGAAAATTGGTGCCAGTGGGTGTCTCGTTCAGCCTCACTGACCCGCAGGCTGGGGTTTCATCTGCCCCCCCCTGCCCAGGGCAGTCCCTGGGGACTGATGGAGGGGGGGATGCTTGTACCCTGGGGAATTGGGAAGGTCGCTTCTGGGCAGCGGCTGCACCCTGCCTCCTCCTTCAAGGCAGTACCAGCATCTCAAGTGCATCCTGTGAAGGAAATGAGATTGAGGAAGATTTTTCCGGACCCTGCCCACTAATTGTGTCTGAAGGAGGAAACAGCCCACTTGCTAATGATTACAGATAATTTAGCGTGTAGGCACATCGAGAAACGAGGAAAGAGCTGCAAACTGGTCCCAGAACCTGCCCAAAATAAAGAATCAGCGGGGCTGTCGGACAAAACCAGCTCCTGCTTATACCAGTGACTGCATCCACTGCGCTCTCATGCTGCAAACCCCCTCAGTTCCCTCAGGGGGTTCCTTTCACCTCCCTTTCCCAAAAAGAAACCCAAGCAGAAAGTATCAGACCTGTTGCCCGAGCAAGAAAAAAATAAAACTACCCTCTCAAGCACATCATTTTTATGATGGGGTGGGGAACTGCTGCTCGCCCAAAGCAGAGCCCTGTGCGGGATGGATGGCCTTTTGTGTTCGCAGCCCTGTCCCCCACGGCCATCCTGGCCAGGGTTCTCCCACCAATGCAGGCGGCTGGAGCTGCTGGGAACATGTCTCCATTCACAAACATGCCAACTTTGATGATATTTGACAGCCATGTCAAAAAAAAAGAAGGCTTTTCAGATATTTTGGGTGTTTAAATGTAGTGTTTAAAGAAGGTAAATGATTCATTTTGACTTGTACATAAAATGTTAAATTATCATACTATGTTTTGACACTACCAAAACAATTTACCATTTTCCCAGCAAAACGTGGTTTCTGTAGAGGAATTGCTTGGTGTTTCCAAGTCGGGTAGATTTTCAAGATTTCATTCTCATCTGGACCAAACCCCAGATTCAAAAGTGTCAAAATCGCCCACGGTTTGTTGGTTTGGGCGTGCAAAACAGGGTGCATTTACCAAACATCTGGTTGTCTGTGCATTTGTCACAGTGGGAGATGCACGTGGAGCTCAGCGCCTGTGGCGTGCAGGTCCTGGTCACAGAGCTGTCCCCATCCTCAGTGCCTTACTGCAGGCTCCCTGCACCCTCTTCTCACCCTTCAGCAGGGCTTTCCCCACTGGTCCTGGGGGAGCAGGGACCTGCTCCTCCTCTGCCAAAGTCCATCAGCATCTTCCCTGTGCCCCAGCCCTCCCGAGCTCCCCTCCCGCAAACGCTGTGCCCAGCATTGGCTCTCCCAGTGGCAACATGACTTGCCCCTGCCAGGGGAATTTGACGCAACTATACTTTTTTTTGTTTGTTTTCCAGGCTGTTTCTCCACTTTTTTGAGATGCTGTTGGATTTTCAGTGTTGCCTCCAGCACGCTCCCAGCCCACCCCACAGTGTGCCGTCAGCAGATATAACCAACACCCTCGCTGGTCCCCCCTAGCCAGGTCACCCGTGACAGTGCCAGTCCTTCTCCCCCTAGCACTGCAGGATTGACAGTATACCTGCAACTTGCATTCACACAAGTCATCTAACTAAAATACAGCAATACACCACCAACTTTGACCTCTGCTGGTACTTTCCTGGATAGATAGGCCTAACCCAACTGGTCACCAAGTTTCACCTGCAAGCCAAGCACAGAGCTTTGATTTTCTCTGTCCTACAAACAGGCATAAATACAAACACCAGGACCAAGCCAGGCCAGGAGCGTAAAACTTGGATCCGATTTTGGTAGCTTGAGGCTGTACTTTTGTGCGTGAATCACTGCCAGGTCCTGAAATAACCTCGCATCATCAGTATTAGTGGAAAGGAAAACATGAAGCCAGCACACAGTCCTCACATGGATGCTTTCCCCCACTGCCTGCTGGAAATCCCCATAGACGGAGGATGGAAAAGCTCCCTGCTCCTCCTCATCCTTGTCCTCACTCTCCTGGGTGCTGGCAGGGAGGCACAAATTTTCCTGGGAGCACTGCTCCAGCACCCTCACCCAATGCACCAGAGCGCTCTCGGTGCTGCACTGGCAGCATCAGGTACCTGAGAGCCAAACAGCTCTGACTGCCCCTCACCTCATCTAGGCATGATTGAGAGGGAGTCAGCTAATTAAAAGAAAATGGAAGCTGGTGTGTGAAGCTATAAATAGGAGAGTGCTGGGAGTTTCCTGGTGCTAAAAGCATGCTTGTGGAGGAGGGGGTTGCTGAGAGCTCTGGGCGTTTGGGGCAGAACTCTAGAAACCTCCCAGGGAAGATGGATCTGAGCTCTGCACGCATCTCCTACTTACGCGAGACAGCGTTTAGGTGGGAATGATTCTGCCACATGGCACAAGGAAAGGTTGAGGGCAGCAAGTGGGTGATGTATATAAAGCAGGGCAAGCTTAAAAGGGAAGAGCTGGGAGGACAGAGGGGCCTGACTCTCAAACTGCAATCCTGGAGACATCTGCTACTTGATGCTGAAGGTATTGAGCACTTTCTGCGCTCAGTGGCTTTTGGGAGGTGCTGTGCCAGCTCCCAGAGGAAGCTCTGTGCTAGGGTGAAAGGACGGCAAGAACAACTGCATGTGTCCTGCTGCCATGAGAAAGCTCCCCACCTTGTCTCCCAAAGTGAGCAGAGTGTCTGGGTGCTTGAGGAGTTAACTTCAGCATCGCATAGGTGGGGAGGCACCTCTGGAAGCCCACCAGCTCCCAGAGACAGCTCCTGAGCAAAGCAAGGGGTCATCTCTGCCCTCCCTGGGAGCTGCCTCGGGCTTGTCCCTGCTGCCAGGCTGTGGTGGCATATTGCAGCTGGGCAGCAATCAGAGAGAAACAATTATGCCCCTGTTATTTCCTCGCTGCCCTGAGCATGGGGTTAGTGGAGGTGGGATGAGCCAGGCAGTATGCAGAGCATGAGATGGGCAGGCTGCTGCTGCTGCTGCCATCAGTCTGGCCTTTGATTAAGAGTGATTGTTCTATTCTTAATTAACACAAGGCAGCTGCTGGCCACTCTGGTGGAATGAAGGAGCAGAGCCCAGTGATGGTGATAAAAGGAGAGTGTGTCTGCTGGCTCCCACTGAGCCTGGCAAAGCTGCCCTCTCGCCTGCCATGCACCTGGGCTGCATGCGATGCCACCTCCAAACCTCGCTGGGGAGCTTTCCTCCTCCTGCGATGCCAGGATTCAGCTGCTGTATGAACTAGTGGCAGAGATGGGGGATCCAGTTAACCCCTGGGGTAATTTTGCTGCTCTCTGTTCTGCCAAACTACCTCAGGATGGTGTTGCTGATGATGCCTGGCTGGCTCCCACAGGGTTTATTCCTCCATCTACTCCCCAGAGGAGACCTTCCCGAGACAGAGCCTCTCCTGCGACAACAGGTCTCATCCTCTGGTGATACCTGGTGTGCTGCTGCTCACCCAGGTCTAAAGCAGCCATCTGCCCTGCACGGGGCAACGGGTCCCCTAAGAACAGGCGTGGAGCTGCTCAGCCTGTGGTGTCTCCAGCTGAGCCAGTTCACCACAAGCTGAGAGGGCATCTCAGCTATTTTTGTTCCCTAGTGAAGTGACTTGTGCAGCAAAGCTCACCTCAAACCTCAGCAATGCAGGGACAGCAAGCAAGAGAAAACTGGTGAGTAATATGCAAAATCAAGGAACCTTTGCCTTGCCATGCACTTGGTGAATTTATTCTGGCAAGGCTGGTCCAATGTTAATTATTGATGGCAATAGCTCACTGCCGGTCGTCATGAAATCTTAGCAGGACAAGAACTCCCAGTGGCACATCCTCCAGCAGACAGCTATTAAGTTGTCTGGTGTTAAATCACAGTTGAGTCATAGTAGGGTGCTGTGATACCGCAGAGCTGCAGATGGGCCTCAGTGGACTCTGCTCTATGTTTGCTCTCTATCATTTAAGTCCATGCCACTACCAGATCCTTCTGGAAAAGCTGCTCTGCAGGACGGTGTGCTGGTGGGTCGCAGTGCTTTTTAGGGTCAGGAGGACAGCAGGCAGATGTGGTTGGCCCTCTGTGTAGGCACCAAGCTCAGGGTCACCCTCCCCACCCTGTGTGTGCATCAGCCTCTGAGGTGGGGGCAACGCTGGCATCTGCTGCTCTGACGTCGTTTGGGAGATAAACATTGCACCCATCTCGATGCAGTGCAAGAAAAATAATGCCAGTCCCAGAGGTCGCCAGGAGACATTTCTCTTCCTCTGGTTTCCAGCCTTCCTCCTGCCAGCCATCTAATAAATCTAATAAAATCTGCCTTGCTGGTGTCTAATTCAATTCTGGCATCCAGAGACCAGACTTCTTATATCACTCATAGACCTAACCAGCTACATCCTTGGCATACCAGCCAGACCAAGGGGCTGCTGCAGGCTACTCCAGAAGAGAGCAATTACCTGGGATCAGAACTCGCTCTCCCAATCAATTATATGTTTATAGGTTCTCCTTGGGTCACACTTAATTGAATTATTTAGATGCTTGAACACCATGGTCAGAAGCACCTGACAACTTCTAGCCTGAAGTCTGGGTGCTAAATGAGGTGCCTTGTACTTCATCTTGAGGACAACTCTCCGCAGCACCTCCTGTTTATACCCTCATGTGGCACTTAGCAATCTGCAGTGTGTTCAGCCTAACACCATCTCCAGCAAGCAGCTGGGCTTTGACTTCTGCTCTAAGAGGCAAAGGATTTCCGAGGTCATATGGAGAGTTGTGACCAAGCCTGGTTCCCCAGATTTGCTCCAGCACCTGGAAGCAGAGGCAGGAAGGTGGCTCTGGTCCATGGAGCATCCTCTGGTCCCTGGCCCCAGCGGCTGCAGGGTCACAATTCAGCAGAGCTTGAAGGCTCACAGAGCCAGGGCTGCAAATGCCCTGATCTTCAGCAGCTTTGCCTCCTCTGGGGTAGGCAGTTTCTGCTTCTGGGAACATAAGCGCAGAGGCAGACGATACGTGGCTCAGACTGATTTGCACTCTCCTGAGCTCCCAGGAACATGTCTGACAAAGGCTTCTGGTCTCATCATCTTCAAAAGGAGGATCACCTGTGCTGCATCATGTGCTGCTAATAAACTAGCACACAGCTCCCGGCTGGAGGGATTTGTGTTTCCACAGTGCTGCCCTCCCAAAGGTCCTCCACGCACCTCCCAGGCAGCAACACGGTGATGCTCCAAGCCCTCCGGGAGCCGGACTGGAGCGGTGCTGGGAACTGCCACAGCCCCTTGCACGGGCGCCAGCGGGCACGCAGACGGTAAGGGGTCGGGGTGGCCAGAGCGAGCATGCGTTGCGGGATTTGAAATAACAACCTGTGTATCATGGTCAGAATCTCTGGTACCTTCTCTTTTGCATCCGTCCTGCAGTGCCAGCCAGTTGGGGACACTTTGTACGCCTCGGGCAGCTCAGACCACCAGTGACCCAGCCAAAACACCCATGTGGTGCCCCCGCAGGGGTCTGAGCTGCTGGTTAGGCAGCACCCCATCCTGCGAGAGGGGTATGCTGCTTGTTTGGCCCGGGGCTTGTTTGGATTTAGCTGTTCGTTTGCACGAACGGTTCATTTTTCAGGCTTTCTTTGCTAATGAAAATTCTTTCCCTCCTGCAAAAAAACTCTTCATTAAAAAAAATAAAAATTTGAGTCATTGATCGTTATTGAGGATCCGTGCTCGTAAGGACCCGCGTGTCACGCCGGCCCGTGGAGCAAGGTGAGCCGGGGAGGGTGAGCAGACAGGGGCAGGAGCCCTGTTCCCGGCAGTGGGAAAGCTCCCGGGCTCCTCGCTGCCGGGTCCCAGGCAAAAAGGGCGCTCAGCGCGGAGGCTGCACGGAAATCGGGAGATGCTGTGGCTTCCCTATGCGACAGCGTGAGCAGGCGTCCTCGCCCCCAGGAGGATGTGACAATTTGCTGTGCTGGAGCTCATTGCCAAGGATATAAAATATTTATGGCTGCTCTCTCTTGCTTCCCGTTTCAAGCCACGGTGACTTGTTTGTTACAAATTTACATACATGTTTAAAGACATCTTTACATTCCTTCTAAGTACAAGAGGTTTATTTCTCCATGTAGCGTTTTGCCAGTCAGAATCAGCTACCCCATCTACTCTGTGCCTGCATTTGTCCCCGGCTTCAGTGCTCATTTTCCTCTTGGTAATGATTATCATTATACTAAGAAAAATGGGTCATTTAGAGTGGTTTCTCCCCAAATGAAAGGTTGTGGGATACAGGATATCATTAAAATTCTAAACCTGACTTCCAACCTCAAAAGCAGGCTCTTGCTATTCGGGTATCTCTGCGGAGGGAGGGAGGGAAAGAGGGCGCACGATGAATGCGCTTTGGCCACAAAATGACTGGCTGAGTCTGCGTGGCCTGTGCCGCCGACATCTGCGCTGGCATTAAATGCCCGCGGGCTCAGGCCATCGCCTGTGCTGCTGACACACGGATTCCCTGCCCGGCGGTGGAGGGCAGAGGCTGCCTGCCATCCTCTCCGAGGCTGCCTCCCGGCCGGCGCATCCACACAGCTCCCGCTGCACCCGCATCCCAGCCAAGCCGTGCAACCAGAGCAGGCGACGGGAGCTAATTCCTATCATAAAAAGGGCAATTTAGGTCCTGCCAGGAGGGATGTGGCCAGGTCAGGTTCCCTGCAGAAGGGGAGGCTGGCAGGCTTAAAAGCCCGTGCTTGGACGAGGGAAGAAAGCAGGCTGAAGTGCTCGGACGCAGCATCCCTGGAGGCAGCGCCTGCCTTGCCTTTACACATTGCTGGGGCTTAAGTAACCCCCATCGGAGAGGGTCAGTGCTGTCCCACGGGCCAGCTGGCCACGGGCTAGGACCTGCCACCGGTCCCTCCGACACCCCTGTCCCCATGACTGCCGGTGCCTGGGGACACAGGAGATGCTTGCCCAAGGTTTCTCCTCAACCCTGGCTCCCGGCTCCCAGCACCAGCATCCCTGCCAGGCTCTGGGCTGACTCCTTGCCTCCTGGTTTCCGATGATAGGAAAGCGTGCCCTGCCCAAGTTCAGTGCTAGCTTTGTCTGTGACAGCAGCTCTCCCACCTGCCTGGTGTTCTCCGCTCCCCGATTTCCAGCATGCTGCTGCCCCAGAGTCTCGTTTCTATCTCCTGGTATCCCCAGAAGGGGCTTCATGGGGAATGTTTTGCTTGGAAAGGCTATGCAACTTCTGTGCAAGCCTGAAATTGTTGTGTACAGAGCTGTAAGGCAAAGCTAATCCGTTTTGCAGCTTAGCCAGCTGCTGAAAGATGCTATTTAGGAGCAGGGAACTGCTAACTGTTTTTCTTCCCCCTGTGAAATGGGAGGGACAAGGGATATTCAGAGGATGAGAGATGGAGACTGACCCAAAATGGCTAATTTAGAAACATCTTTTCAGAAGAGAGACTTGCCCCCAATTGTCAACTTTTGAAGTCGTTTCTTTCTAACTGTACTCAGAACGGACTAATTTTTCATTCTCTTTTTTCACATTTTAAATCAAAATGCGCCTGGAAAGCCTTCTTGCTGCCAATCACAGCCAAGCAAACGCACGGCAGCTAACGCCCCGTCTCGCACGCGGGACGCAGGAACAACTGCATCAGCCCACTGCGGTGACTACATTAAGCAGCTCCACGTCACAACATTGACCTTGCACGGTCACAGCCATGGAGTTATTTAGCGTGCATCACTTCCAGGCTTGCCGTGCCTGGGTGTGCAACCTTCCCTGTGCTACGCAGTCCCCAGGCACCTGAAAATTGTGGCAGCTGCAGAGCTGGGAGCCCCACCGGGGAGGACGGAGGCAGGGGAGCGTGGGGGGGGATGCAGGGCATCCCCAGGGCAGGGCAGGGAGAGCAGCTCTCCTCCTTGGGGCCACGTCTCCGTTGGGGTGTCTGAATGATAAGTTAGTTTTGGTCCAGCAGACAGGCTGAAAATCCAACGTAAATTATTTCTGTTTGACCGCCATTTAATTATTTTCACTTGGGTTTTTGAGCGAAATAAAAAACTGTGAGGAATGGTCAGGAGTCAATCTGTGCTGTTTTGTTCAGCCTCAGAAAGATGCCCTTTCTTCCTGGGGTTATTTTACCATTCTCCCCCTCCTCTCTGCTGCTAACTTTAGATTTACTTTCAAGTAGTAAACTGTTTGGACTTTTCAGGAACAATAAAGAAGATAAACACCACGTTGTGTGGTTTGCTGGAAAACATAGTTCCAGGGGAAGAGGATTCAAACCTCATTCCCAAGTAATGTCAGACAAGGAAAAGAGCAGTAAAACCTCTTTCTATCCACTAACAGCCACAGAGCCATCACGCACCTTTGCTCCTTCTCCCTCAGCAGGAGGGGAGCTCATCCCTGGGCAAGTGGCAAGAAAGTGTGGAACAGATCAGACATTTCCCAGTTTTTCCGAGAAAACATGTGAAATGTGGTAAATGCCTTTCTGGCAGGTATTTCTCACTGAATTTTCAACTGTAAGAGGCATGGGAAAATTGGTGTTTGTAGAGCAACAGGCACCCCTCCTGTACAAAACGGGCAATGATGAAACCCTGCTAAGAAAGCAGGGAGACTGGGGGGTTGCTGCAGCCTGGGTGATGGCTGAGCTGGCAGAAAGCCCACCAGGCTGCAGAAGCACAGCGGGTGCACTTGCAATCAGCTTTTATTTTAATTTGCATTCTGAAACTTGCTTCTGGAGGCCCTCCTGACCTTCCTACGTGAACACTTCGCACAGATTTTGGCATGACCATTTTCCCTCTCCCACCCTTGCTCAGCCTTACCCTTTGCCACCCTCCGGCTGGGCACACCACTGCCTTCCCACAGGGTTCCCCACAGTCGCAGCCCACCCCTCCTGCCTGATTTATCTCGTTAGGCAGCCATTTCTCATTAGGATTTCTGGCAGCGCACCTCCCAGCGTGGGGGTACCCAGGGGACTCTCCACCACCGCAACTCCAGGGTTGCTTGTCTGCTCTGCAGCACCATGCATTACAACAATGCTTCCCTGTATTAACGTATTTGCATGAAACAAGCTGTCTCCTGCTCGGGGTAGTTAATTCCTGTGTAATCAGGTAGCTAACATCTGTCGCAGCAGCACCACGAAGCCCATGCCTTGTAGCCACCACCGCGCTCAGCTCCTGCCCACAGGGACGTCCCCATCTCCCGTGCAGCCTCTGGGCACAAGCAGCCCAGAGGGACTGGGTATGAGCATGGAGGCCAACCATTGGACAGAAAATCACGAATTTCTGTTGTCCGAGGGATGCAGCAGAAATGTGCAATTGAGACCGGGGGTCCTCGCACCTCCCAATCCTCGCCTGGTGCCTGGCTGGCCCCTCTCACCCGATGGAGCAGGCACCGGGCAAAGACTTAGCTCACCCCAAAACCAGCTGTCAAGCATTCCCACCCTGAAAACAAGAGGTGCTAAGGACCTGGATCTGTGCAGCTGGGGAATGGCTCTCAGACATAAAAGCCACTGCAGCTGAGCTCTTCTGGGGAAAATAGCAGCAGTAGCTCCTTACTCTCCCCAGGCACAGAGCAGTCCTAGCACCCTGGGGGCTGACTGCAATGCAATTTCTGCTATTTCAGGCTTCGGTGAACCACCAGTGCGTTGCTGTAGGACACGGGGATGGTGGGGCCCTCCTTTCGCCTTGGGCTGCGCCCTACAGAACCCTGACCCCCTCCTGATAAAAGCATGGCTCGAGCCGTTCATCACTTAGCTCAGCGTTCTGCTTACTCAACTGCGGGCTCCTGCCAAAGGGGGGACTGGCCTCCTGGGCTGCGCTTGGCTGACACCACAGCACTCGTGCTTCCTTCCCTGGGGACAGCCATTAGTGCCATTAGCTCTGTCCCGCTCTGCTGCTCTCCCTGACGAGCGCTGGCCCAGGGAGGGGACATTGCTCCGAAGAGCTCTTGGCCAGCGGGGATGTATCCCTGCTTCTGCGAGATGCTCTTTGGGCTGTTTCCCCCAGTGTTTTGCTTCAGCTCAGTTTTGGGGGGTTTCTTCCCACCTTGGGAGCCCCACAGCCCTTCCCTGACCTCCCTTCTTTCCCAACCCCTCTTCCCAGCCTCATTTGGGTGTCACAGCCGTCACCCTACTCCTGTGTGACATGCTGGGGCTGGTGGCTGGCCACCTTGCCTGTAGTGATGGCCAAGTGTTTCTAACCACATAGCTAAACCCTGATGTCCTGCTGCAGGAATGGATTGAGCTTGCCCAGGCAGGACACGCTCCCTGCCTCCTGTACTACTTTGCTCCCCAGAAATAAGGGCAGCTCCAGCCCATGGGGGGGGGGGGGGGGCAACCCCCTGCAGCGCTCAGCCCCACTTCCTGGGTGGGGTGGTGGGTCCCCTGGCCCCCCAAACCTCCCCTGGTCCTGGGACTGAGCTGGATGAGGAGCATGATGATTTGAGCGTTCTTATGTGAATACTGAGCCATCTATGGCTTTTTGGGTGCATCTTTGTGTTTCCTTCCCATTGAAAGCCGATTTCTTTGTGCCGTACTCCAAAATAGCTCAAGTGTTCTTGTAGGAGAGACTGTGGAGAGCTGGCTTTTCTTTCCTCTGAGCTGAAATACAAGTGCCATTCTGCATGATGTTTCTGTGAGCTGCATCCTACAGGATACCCTATAAGCCTCTGGCCCTGAGCAATGGCAGGATTGGGAGACACAGCTAGATTCAGGCTTGCACTAATTTGACCTCAGGACAGCTTTAAACTGATTAGGACACACCCAGTGCAAATCCTGAATTAGTCCAGTTTATAACTAAATAATAACTATACACAGCTTCCCGTTGAATGAATCACATGTGCATAAATATACCCGTTCTGTACATTTAAACAAGGTCTTGAAACACAACTAACCATTTATCACCATACATCTCTGCCACTGTCAGATTGCCGCTAATGCTAGGATCCCCTTCTCTGCTGAGCAAGGAGTCATCCCTCCAGTTCATACACGGTTTGGCCCACAGCAGTTGGCTGAGCATCTTCAGTAAGAAAACAATGCAGGTAAGGAGGAAGGAAGGAAGGAATATCTTACAACAAACACGGGGCACATCTGTCCCCTTTCTGCTAGCTGACAGACATGCTACACCGAACACCAGCTCCTAGGAAGTCATCACTTATCCCCGTGTCTTGCTAGACAGCATCCGCTGCAGGCGAGATTATAGATGGACTGTTAGAAGTGATAGTAGATGCTAAGATCCCATTACAGGTGTCATTTCTTCTGTCAACACATGGGGAGTTTATATCTGCAACTTCTGTTCGGTGACGGTGAGCTTCCAGAGACAAGGAGGCTCCTCGGTGTCAAGCGATACACATTTCCGTGGGCTGGAGATAACCCAGAGTGACAGTAAGTGTTTTGGGACTCTGCAGTGAGAAACAGCATTATTTGTTTTGGGCAGTGCTCACCAGGGAAAGTCTCCATTTTTTGGTACAAATGCTACATATCAGGAACATGGAAAAGATTCATGAAGTCTAAGCTGAGCAAGGCCACCCCACCTTCCATTCCCTTAGTGCACTGAAAGTAATAGAAAACAGATTTGGGTTTTTTCATTATTCATTTTGAAATTCATCCAGTTGGTAAAAAAACAAACAAACAAACAAAACCCTAAACAATCCATGCTTGGGTCACATTCGGATGCGAGCCCTGAACCTGACCCTCGCTCTCCGTCCCCAATTTAACCAGGAATCAGCTCGCCGCCTGAGAACGCCCAGCAGCCGACGGGGTTTTGCTGGCAGCTGTTGCCTTTGGCTCTCTATACCCCCGCATACCAATACAAAGGAAAATGGGATGGGTAATTTAATCCTATCCCACTAGAAGCAAAGCAACACACAAGCCTGCTCATCCTCTCTAAGTTTAGCCCAACACTGTATTAAAGAGCTGCTACTGGATTCTCGCCAGCCCCTACTTAGCTAAACTACCTGACTCTGCAAAATAGCAGAAAATTCTCCATTCTGTGTCATTTCTGATCCTTGGGAGAACGACCCACGTCCATCAGGCAACTTGACCTCCCCTGGGCCTGCAGGAAGCCAGTGTAATTTGGGAAAATGGGTGGAGCGACAAAGGCTTTCCTGTGACATTGGGCATTTTTCCCGTGGACATACTGCTGCCTGGAGCTGGGCTGCTGGAGTCTCAGCTCAGGGCTCCTTCTGTCCCTCCACTGTAAGCTCATGAACAGTAATGAATAAATCTGTCCCTGCTCACTTATAAATAGTTTATAAAAGGTTCATAAATGATTTCTAGATGTTTTAATGAATAGTTAATCAATTGTTGCAGGGCCCAATAGGTCAGCAGATTGCTTATAGCCATCAATTACAATGTCTGCTGATGAGCTTATAAGCATCAGTAGGACTCCACTGATGTCTGTGATGAGCTTGTAGCATCTAGAAAGAGTTAATAAATAATTAATAAACGATGCGAGTGCTTTTAATTAAAAGCTGCAAAGGTCATCAGAAAATGCATTCTTGGAAAGCTATGGGCAACACAGTAAGCAAACTTCTCTGCCTGAGTTTGAATCCCTGCCTCCGAGGAGCAAAGCTGGCAGAGACGTGCCAGCCCAGCCCGCCAGGCAACCCTGCTGCCCGAAGAGCAGCAAATTTCCTTCACTCACGGCAATGCGGCTGATTCAAGAGAAACTCTGTGCCTGCCACGGGCTGGAGCAAGGCAGACCGCTCCTGATCCCCTCTTTGAGCCCGGCAGCGGGATGCAGCCGTGCCCGCACAGGGAAGCTTGACCACCTCATCCCCAGCTGCTGCAGAAGCATCCTCCGTGCGCTGGCTGCCACAGGGAAGGCACTGGGAAGCCAGGAAATATGGATGCTAGGGAAACCAAGAAAATTTCCCAATTTTGTGGAGCTCTGGCCTGCGCCTCTGGAAACCAAAGCGCTCTACTCTCCTGGCCAAAGGGTGATTTGGGGTGAGCTGCTGCTCCCCTGGCCACAGCATCCCCCTCTGCCAAGGGGGGAGGATGGCACACAGAAATGCAGTACTGAGGAGCTGTGCACTGTAGCACCATGAGGCAATAATGTATATGGTGTTTGGCCTCCTTCGCAGAAGTGCTTTATTATCATTAAATGCTGAATATTTCTGGATGATAAAAGCAATTAAGTGTAAAAAAAGGTAATGATCCATTCCATATTGCGTCCAAAAGATATGAAAATCCCTCATAAAATTATCACCCTAGCACGGAATTGGACCTAAATATCTTTATAATGTAAGACAGAGAACTTTGCTTACAGTCAGAACATTTATAAGGCATTCAATTAGCCACTGGAGGGTTTCTTAGTATTCCCCAATTCTCCATGAGCAAAGAAGCAATTACAGGAGATTCTAACTTTTTAAATTAAAGACAAAAGACAGGAGTATTTGGATAAAACCTGTTCCCAGGTTCACCCTGGAATGTACATGCGGAGAAAATTTCATGCACATCAGGCTTAATTTACTGCACAATTTAGTTCGGAGCCAGAGCGAGACTCTTCCTGCGCATTTGCTGGAAGATCTTTCTGCGCGGGAAGGGGACCGGTATGTGATGTACTGCTCTGCGAGCGGGTCCTCAGGATGCTCCAGTGAGGGGCTGGGGCAGGTCACCGTCCCTCACCCCCCTCCTGCTCCCTCCGCAGACCCCACCACCCCTGCAATGTCCCCGAGCCCTTCGGCGGGGGTCCCATCCCCCTCGCAGAGCCACTCTGGGGGTGTCCGTCATGGGGGCCCCCTCCCCCTTGTTCCTGGCCCGTGGGTGCTGGCAGCAGCCGCGCACACGTGGCAGTGGGTGCCCGTGCTGCCCCACTGCCGCTCAGCCCCGGCGTGCTCCTCCATGCATCATCGTGCGGCGCAGCCATGCCCCGGGACTAATTTAGGTTGGAAGTAAGGTGTATATTTGTAACGGGCAGTTAATGGTGAGGGTAATTAATCACAGCAGCAGATTAGCGAGGCACATGATGGATTTCCTGATTCTGACATCTTTAAATCACAATCAGTTTCTCCTTCCAGACCTGCTCAGGCTGAGCCAGAAGCGATGGGCTCAGCGATGCATCGTGCGGTCAAACCTCCCCACAAACTGATGCTGCTGCGGTGGGTGTCCCCGTCCGCATCCACCCCGCTGCGGGGTACGGGGGCTCGCCCACCCCAGGAGAAGCCAGCAGGGAGGAGAAGAACCTCTCCCTGCACCGGGGGCTTTGATCGCTTTCCCCCCGATTTTGATTTTGAGACCGTTTCAATGGATCAAGATGTCATATCCGTAGTGCTGCCAGGAAACACCGTTTTCTTTTAGCGTGCAGCGAGGAGCAGGTCATTTCATCTCCTGTACCTGCTCTGCTCCTCCAGCAGAGAAGTAGGACTGCACCTTCCCAGGGCGGCAGCACCTCTCTGTTCGTTTTGGGGTGGCTCTGGCAGACCTTACCCCATTCACCGGGGGAGCAGCACCCCAGCACAGCCCCTTCCCCGCAGCTTCTGGGGATCCGCACCCCCCTACACATTTGCGTGGGCATTTGCTTCTTCAGAGCTGCTCCGCACTGCGATGTGTGGCCTCACACAAGCACCGGGAGCCAGTCCCAAGCATCTGGGCCTCCCACGACAGATTTTTTTCATGAGTGGCTTCACCATCCCGGCAACACCTTAAAAAGGAATCCGAAGCCATGCCTTTCACTTTGCTTTCTGGCTCCCGAGCCTGCAAGACTCGCTTGGCTCACGCGTAGAGCCTTGTTCTCCAGCCACCAGCGCTAGACTCTTCATGCTGGCTTCCAAGGCAAGCCAAAAACCTCCTGCGGCCACACGACAGCCTGCCGCCGTCCCAGGCGGTAAGGACCGCAGGGCTCTTAATGCAACCGTAAGGGTCCCCAGCCCCGCACCCCCACCTCCCCGATGGAGGAGACTGGGCTGTACATAGGAAAAAGTGTGCAGGGGAAGGAAACGCCACTGAAAGGTGAAGTGAAAGTTAACACAGCTGCATAAATGAACTCAGGCGCTCAGTACAGGGAGGACGCAGGAAAGCATAATGCTGAAAAGTACTTTTTCTTTGCTGAAAAGCAAAGCTCTCTGCTACTTTTTCCAGAGCACTTGAAAACCTGAGCACATCCTGACTCCCTCGGGGCATTCCCTCAAAACCTCTGGCATTCCCCCTAACGCTCTCCGTGGGTATCAGACGAAGGGCATGCAAACCATTTAATCCCATGCTACAGCGCATTTTTGACGCTGCTGTTTTGCCAGAGCTGAGATCGCTCCAGTGGGGGCCAGCTGCGGCAGGCGAGGGAGGCAGGGCTGCAGGCAGCATCCCCTGCCAGCATCCCAGGGCCTGATGCCCGTCAGCGTTTCGTTTTACCCAGGGTGGCACATTGATCCCAGCGACGCTGGAAGTCGGCGTTAAAGCCACGCTTTGCCGTTTCCCAGCTGCTGCTGCCCAAAGAAATAACGCTAACTGCGTATTAACGTGGCAGGGATGGGCGCCCACGCTGCCTTCCTTGTGCCCAGGCGAGGAAGAGAAGGATCGCTGGCGTGCAGAGAGATTCCTCGCCGAGAGAGCAAGTGCTGGCTCTTGGGGCACTTACATTCAGCAAAAGAAATGGAGAAAAAAAGGAGTGTGTTTACAAATATATCTGTATGCGTATCTATATGTATGTCATTATGCTAAGTCATGGTGAGACAAAGTGGATCGGCTACAGTCTTGACATTCTAGAATTTGGTTTTATGTAAAATAAGTATTTGCTTCATGTAGGGCAGTTGGTATTAAGATTTATTTTCATCCTGACTTGTATTACTGCTTGATATGATTGGGTAAAGCCCAGGGCACATGCATATCGTTGCCATTCATAACATATACATGGATTCATGACCTAGCTAGCAAGCTGAATTGCCTTGCAATCTTTTTTCCACTGCAGAAAGCTTAATAAGCATATAAGTCTTAGAGCAAAAAGAGTCCCGATGTATTTGCTCTGCAAGAAGAGCTCTTGAATGGAGTCGTAGGAGCCAGAGAAAGCATTGCACCAACTGCCTAACATTCATTACCCACGTGGACTCATTTCTAAGAGCAGGACCCATCGTGTCCATGGGACTAGCAGTAGGGGACAGGGCAGTAAAAGTGAGTGGAGCAGTGACTTCCCTTTCCCCAGAAAAAATTCCCAGTGTGTTTATTTACTTCAACTCTTGAACCAAATGCCTTTGGCAAAGGCACTTTAGTGTTACTAAGAAAGCATAAATTGAATGCTTACAAACATATACGTGCGAACCCCCATGCTCCTGCAGGAATAGAAATATGGTTACCATCAACAGGCAGGAATAGTGATTTTAATAATGACTTTTATGTCCCCTGGAGCTTTCCTGACACAGTGAGGAACATGTCCTTGCTGCAGCTCAGGTGCAGGGTCGGGAGCAGTTACCCAAGCCCACAGGTGGCCGTCATGGGGATACGGCATTTATTCCATGGAAACAAAAGGTCCATCACCAACAGGAGCCAGGGAACTAAGACTGCCCATGGAGAGTGAGGAGAGGAGACATGAACACGAGGGGAAGAAGTACCCGCTTATCCCCCCCGGAGAGGAAAATGGGCACGGTTCGATTTCTGCCGCAGAGGCGCACGGATGATGGGAAAGGCACTGCGTGCACCAGGGAAGGTACCGAGAAACAGCCCTCTTCAAGAGACCTCTGCTAGTCCTTACAGAAAAAAACCCTGACAAAAGATGGAAAACCCACAGCTAGCTAAGGAGAAGGAATATTTTGGTTTATAGAAAGGTTTTCTCACAGGGAGAGAGAGACCCATAAAGGACTGGTTTAAAAGTCCTGGGTTTCTAGGGTCAAGGCTGAGCTGTGACACCCTGAAGGAAAGAAACAGCTTGATGCAAGCAAGAAGATGGAGATGTATCCATTGAGAGAAAGAGCCTGACCGGGTATATGGAGGAATTAGGATCACTGGCACCAGCTGAGAGACCAGGTAGTTTTGGAATAAAAGGACCACATTAAGGGTTTTGCTATTCATCTCCCTGGGAGTCATTTTGGAGCAATGCTGCTGGAGGCAGCGATACTGCTGGGACTGGTATCGTTCTGCAAGAGGCTGCTTTCCAGGCAGAGACTGAAGCGCAGATGCTCAAACTGATTCTGCTTGGATGTGGCTGGAGCGGGCTTTTAACCTGCCAATTACAGAACTGACACAAGGAGATGCTGCTTTTGTTTGCTTTTTGAGTAGAAAGCACACTATAAAAAAGCCAGCTGCAGAAAGTAAGCTTGGAGTGAGCAATCAGCACTGGCTTCGGTACAGTTAAACGGAAAGGTATGAAAAACAGACCGGTGGCTTCAACCTGAAGAGGAGAAACCGGACCAAGGGATCTCCAGCCTCCCCCACACAGGTACTTTTGCACCCTTTGGCCTCAACTTCAGCAGGGGCTGTTGGCAGCCCCAGCCAGCCCAGGAGTGATCCCGGCTGGGGTTGCTGAGCCACCGTGCCGTGCCGTGCCGTGCCACGCCGTGTCCTGCCGTGCTGCGTGGGGAGCGCACCCCGCATGAGCCCTGCTCACCAGCCTGGCGAGACAGGCTCAGCACTGCCAAACGCAGCGGGGCCCTACGCACCAGCGAGGCGGTAGAGCTATTTAAGCCAAAGAACAGTGCTGTCACAAGAACAGACGAGGATAAACCGGCGATGAATGAACTCGGGCTGGAAGAAGGAAGGATGGAGCTTTGGGTCAGTCCCGGGGCAGAGGACACAGAGAATGGGAGTCGGGTTTTATTCCCAACTTTTCCAAGGAGATGGCAGGGTGCAGCACCCAGGCACCAGGGCTGTGGGCTCTACAACCCCAGAAGCCCTCAGCCCACAGACCCGCTATCGCCTGCCATGTCCCCCTCCCCACCCATCCTGCTGTCGTGGGGCTGGGGGGTCCCTGCAGGACACCGCACCCTTGCCTCCCAGCTCCACCGGAACGCGTAAGCCCTGCTTTATTTCACACACGTGGGTTTTTTAAAACATGTGGCATTTCCTTACAAGTGTCAGCATCGACCTTCTTAGCTGCCACGGTGATGAGCACCACAGAGGAGCCTATAAATAACATGAATGTGCCACACACTGGCCCTTTTATGGGCCCCACTCTTTTTGATTTACTTATATGCAAGATATTTTACAGGACAACCCAATTAAGCTTGACAGCTGGCTGACAATGAATTCAAGCCCAGAGACGGCTTGCAGACACTTTATATTAAACCAGATTAACGTGATGCAGAAGACCAGTAGAACCTACTGGTGGGATTTTGCATTTGTACTTGCTGATCCCACTGCAGGGTCCCCTATGATCTTTACAGCAACAGCCACTACCGGACCCCCACGCCGCAGGAGACTGGCAGAGCTCGCCCTGTTCGGCGTCGAGCAGCGGCACAACGCCAGGCTGCAAGTTTTAGGAGGGACCCTTAACTCCCTCTGCTGCGTGCGTCGGGCAAGCGTTCAGTGACAGGGTCCCACCGAGCTTCTGGGATGTCTACCAGAACACTGCATCCCTGACTGCATACGTTTTGGCTATGACTCGATCTGAGCAGGTCGCTCTGCTGTGAATGTAATGCAAAAGCGTGGTCAGCCACTCTGGGTTGTACAACGGCTACAAATTTTGTAGGAGGCCACTGTGGAACCGAAAGCCCTGGATCAGGGGTGCCTTGGTGGCATCAGCACCCGCTGCTGATCCGAACTCAAGTCACTTTGCCTGCAGCCGGGCTGCTCACCCGGGCTTCCACCGCATCTTCCAAGACGGGCACTCCTCACGTGGCATCCGCCATAAGTAACGTCTCACTCGGCAGTTTTCATCGGATACCCCTGTCATTCCAGCAGTAATTCCTATATTCCAGAGGGGCAAGGCAGAAATAAAACAGCAGACCCAGGGCTTGCATGACGTGTCTCTCTCAGCCTCTGGTAAATCATAGTTATTCTGGGAAAGCCTCTTTCAGTCTCCAGACCTGCTTCCACTTTTTCTCCCAACCAAATAAATGGCCACGATGGACACCCCTAATCCCAGAGCTGCTTGAGCCAGCCGTCCTTCCCAGCTCGATGGTGTCTTTCTTACTCTGTCCCTGCACATTCCTGTGCCGCCAAGCCACGGGAGAGCATCCCCAGCAGAGACAGCTGAAAAGCAAGGTTAATCACTGTGGAAATCATCAAAGTTGCTTTCTGTCTTGCTCTCCAGGCAAGACACTGCCTGGATCCTGCCCCACCTCTTTGGGGAGGTGGGGGGAAGAAAGGCCCCATAGCACGTGGGGAAAAATACAGATGCCTCACTTACAAATAAATGCAACAGCATTTTCTCAGCTCTTCTCGGCTGCAGCCCTGTACTGGATTTCAGGCCCAAATATCCATTTGCAGATTTTTGATCTTGGATGATTTAACAGTATTGAGGATGGCAGGTGCCTCACAAAATCACATTCAGTCACTTGAAAACCCAATTTTCCAGCAATTTTTCAGACGGAGAAAGTTTCGATCTGCTGCAGTTTGATGTTGAGCTGACACCTGAACTTGGGTGGCTGAAAGGTTAACGAAGAGTAATGAGTCCCAATAACGTGACCTTAACTACCTGAGCTCTATGATTATTTGACTTCAGGTTTATAAATTCCCCCCAATTTCACATTCAGGGTGTCAGTTCTCCCCTCTCCTTCAGCATTTTCCTCTACTCTTTTTTCCTTCTTCCCTGGATGGTTTTATTTTGCCTTTGCCAAGGAAATCGAGCACAGCACAACTTTGCAAAGTTCTTTTGCAACTATAAATTTCCTCAACTCCTTCTGCTAGACTTGGGTGCGAAGAGGGAGTTCAAAGCAATGCTCCTCTCTTCCCGTGAATTTAAGGCAAGATCCACGTGGGACAGCGAGGCTTCACTGCCAAAGCCTGGTTACACAGGAGGACAGAATTAATTAAGAGGTGATTAAGCCCCACCATAACCTCCACCCTGAGCCAGGGAGGCACAAGCACTGCCCGAAGTCTAAGGGCACATGATGTTATGTGAGGTGAAAAATTGCACTGGCTATTAGGTGGGACGAGTTGTGTAGCTGCCGAAAACATGGGAAGATCGGAAAAGCTATGAATCAGAGGAGACTGAAAACCAGCGGTCATGCTCGCCAAAATTTAAGATACCTCAAGGGAATTCAAACAAGAGCAACCCAGAAGCTGGATATTTTGCAAAGGGATTAAAAGAAAGCTTTAAACTAGGAGCCAGTGGCTCCACAGGTAAATTAATTCTGTGGAAGCTGCCCAGGAAAAGGCCGTGTAGCAGCAGTGAAAGTTTCGTTAGCACCACTGGTGTGCGGTACCAGCAGACTGGGAAGCCAAAGTGCAGCAGGCAGCCTGCACGGGACAAGGGGAGGTGTTGATCGGCAGAACCACTATGCAGCAGGTTCTCCTGGAAATGCAGAAAACCAGGGAAGCTGTTGGCAGTCAGGATCTTGCTCGCAGAGGTAAACTGTAGCAGGAGCTTAAAATCCAGCTCTGGAAGAGAATTGCAAGGTTACAGTCCGCAGCAGGGAGCAGTTGCTTGGATGCAGAACTTGCCCAGCCTTAGCACGAGGAAATCACTTACGTGCTGCCAGTAGATCTACAGGAATTTCTTGTGTTTTTTAAATGCAGGCATACAAGTCCACAGGGGTCAACCCAGGCTGTCCTAACTTTAATAACGCAAGAACTCAGGATCTTTAATAATAAAGTTTCTATCAGACTACACTTTAACCTCACAATATAAATGACATACAAGGGCAGGGGGTGGCTATAGAAAACCTAACCTAAATCGCCTGGCTCTGCTGCTGTTGCAGAAATGAATCCGCAGGGAACAGAAAAGCCATCCCAGGGCAGCGGCAGCCGCCAGCCTGAGCTATCTGCTAATTGCTAAGGACAACCAGGGACCTGCCATTTGTTTGCTGTCTTGCTCGGTCTGGTGTGTGGGAAGGGCAAGGGCACGCTCGCACACTGTGTGGTTTGCAAACAGCATGGGTGGGAAAAGTTCAGCTGAAATGCTTGAGTTAGGAAAAAGCAGCCACATACAAGGATTAATAATAGCAGCTTTCTTAACTGGAGTTACTAGCAAGACCCCAGACATGTGCTTGCCTAAGCAGGTAACGCTATAAACTATGTAATAGGGCTAGTCTGAAAGCAACTACCCAGAGCTTCCAACAAGCTGGGTAGTGCAGCAGCTTTCTACTACTCACCTGAGCAAGGCCAAAGTGCCTTCAGGTGCACACAGCCCCTCTGCCCAGCTATTTCACTAGACAAGATTTAAATGCCAGGAATGCAGCGTGGCCGGCAAACGCATGTGTCCCCATCTACTTGTGCAGCAGCTGTTGCAGCGGTAGGAAATGGAGAGACTTCTTTTATTTTGTGGGCCACAGTGTTTCTCTGACCCTCCCAGCCCTGAGACCGTGGGACGTTTGGAGAGAGCATGTTTCCAAGGTGCTCATCTGTTTGCTCTCTCCAGCCTCCCAACCTGAGGAAGAACCACTTGGCCCCAGGGGAACCAAAGACTTGTCCCCTCCATGGGTGCAGGGACCTGGATCTGCTTCCAGATGCTTCCTCTGAGAGAAGGGAAAGGTGTGATGGGCTCATGGGAAGGGATGAAGATTTCCTTGTGTATCTTGAGCATCAAACTAACGTTCAAAGCAGGCTCTCTGTGGATGCTCTGCACAGCTGGGCTCTCACACAGGTTTAGCTGCAGAGCTGTCACAGTCCGAGCCTCTGCTTTGCAGCCAGATTTTTATATTCTGTGCTGATTTCCCAAGGGTCTTCATTTGGGCTCATCATCCCCACAGGGATCAATAGGACTGCAGCTGCCATCCTAGCATCTGCAGCCAGCTTTGTTAAGCAGCAGTGTGGTCTGCTGGATAAAGCAGGGGCTGGGAGCCAGGAGCCTCCACCGAGGGCTCGGTCGAGCTGATCAGCGTCTTTGGAGACATCCAAGGCACATCCCAGCCGGGCATTAACACCGGTGACCTCGTGTCTGGCTGATGCTCAGGGAAAGTACCAAGAAGCCCCGTGGGTCCCGCAGGCAGAGGAGGCCAGGCGGTGGTCCGCTCCCTCCACATCCCACCCCAACCCTTCCCTTAGCAGACGGCTCTGATTTGTGAAGCTGAACGCTGAAAGGCTGCAGCATCCATGGCCGGGATCAAGTGAGAGGAACATAATTAAACTAGCCAGTGTAGTCCTACATCATGGCGGTGGGGAGGCGGTTGGAGACATCTCCTCTGCCTCGGCTCCACGCTTTGGGTAACGCTGGGGGAGAAGCCCTTCTGCGGAGAAGTCCGGTGCGTGCGGCTGGCTGCAGAGCCAAGCTCTGCTCGCTAGCAGAGCCTTTCCAATCTCCCTGAGTGCTGCTGGCCCTTGCCAACCTCTTCTTTCTAAAAACCCCGTGGAATTACAGGTCCAAGAGCAGGCTGTAACAGACATACCAGAGACCAGTAGCCATCTAAGACGATGTGGAAAATATACTCGTAACCGTGGGCTAAAATCTTGTATAGGATCAGCTGCATTCCCTTTCGTGGGAATCCTGTGATCTGCAACTTATGCACACTTTGTGTTTCGACACTGCCTCCCAAATATCTGTATTAATGCCAGGTATAACCTACCTTCCTTCACTCTTTGCTCTGTGGTCACTGTGTTCGGATGTGCAATGCAGGCATTGCCCAGCACAGGGATTCAAGCCTGATGAGCAGCAGCGAAAGCTCCGCTGATAGAACCGTATAATGATGCCATCCCAGCCGCTCTGAGCTGGAGGAGCTAGACCTGCATGGAAACACGCTCGTCCCCCTGGTCACTGCACAGAGCCGCGTGCTCAACAGTATCGCCTTCGGCTGCTGCCGGAGCCGGGCCTGACCCATCAGCACATTTCCCTGCTGCGTGCTCCTTCGGCTGAAATAAAGCTCCAGGGGAAAAATTAAGGCTGCAGTTTGTCAGGTGTCTTTGTATGCAGTGATGGATTCTGCATCTAGTTGTTAACCTCTTGCAAAAGCTCAGTGTTATCTTGTATGGGAGTAATATTAGGTTAAACAGCTGTTGATAACTTATCTCCCATTATCAGCGACTTCATTCAAAGCCAATATTTACTCACATCCAAGAAGTGTGCTGTATTCCCAACGGCATTCTTTATGGAGTCAAATGAGAGCAGCTTTTCATAGATCTTAGGTACATAGGAGGCCCATTTTACCCAAGCGCCTCCTACGTGGCACAAGAAAACTCCCAGGATGGACAAAGCCTGGACGTGGCACATCACCTGGGGAGGAAACCTGACCTGGGGGAGGAAACCTAACTTTGGAGCATCTCCTGCGGACACAAAAGTGCTGACCCAAATTCCCCACCTGCTGCCCCCTGCACCAACCGCTCGCGCTGCTGCTCCTTCCCATCCTTCCTCCCTTGGAAGGCAGGTCAGCTGCGGGCTAGCAGGTCCCAACAGGTCTCAACCGCCGTGTGGCCCTTTCCATCCCCTTTTTCGCCCTCTAATGACAGCCCCTCAACCGAGGGCTCTGCCACTCTGCTCCATCATTCAGACCTAGTATAGGTAGGTTCCTCTTCGCTGAAAAAATAAGTCTTTGTGCTCTCGCTGTGGACACTGTCAAGAGCATGTCAGAGGTTTGCTTCATGGTATTCTACCAGGGAGTCCACCCTCTTCATTACTTTTGCTGATGCTGGAACAGTATTGCAAAGCCTTCAGCAGAGACTGAGACCCCGCTGTGCTGGACGTGGTAGAAGCAGAGATCAGAAGAAGAATTTGCAACCCAAAAAAATGAGATCCCTGCAGTCTAACTTCTCCCACCACTGTTTACTGGGCTTGATCTTGCAAGTCAGGCCTGGGATGGGTTTCTGGGTTCAGATCCCAGGCGTTTCCCATCCACGCAGGTGCTGGAAGCCCCCTGCCACGCTATCCCGCACACACAGACGGCCCCCCTCGGAGCGGTCAGCGGTGGCACAGGCTGTCCACCCATGTGCTCCTGCTTTCCCTGCTTGAAGTTAGCAGGCGTGAAGGCAGAGTTTCCCAGCGAGCTACCCAGTCCAGGCTCCGCTCATGGCCTCTCCTCTCCTCCACACCACCGCTGGTCCACGCTGCAATGAGAAATTATACCTCGGTGATCGCTGGGCTGTTTTATTACGCCATTGCTGTTGGTGGAGTCAGCTGAACTGAACCCATGATCTGTAAGTAAGCAGCAGCCCTAGGAATGGCCAAGGGCTGGCGAGAGACCATAGTTAATGCTTAGTCTAAGCTGCAAGTGGCAGGTACATTGTAAGTGTGTCCCCTGACTCAGTAACCAACTGTGGTGAGTTTATAGCCTTTGATATTGTTACATTAATCATAAGGAATCTCCCAGTTCCTTGGAAATACAGCAACAAGCTCTCCAGGGCTGGTTTCAGTAGTTTTATTCCTAGGTAATAGCCCTCTCCCTCATTTATAGCTATGTCTAGACGCAAAGTGAGGAAGGTGCTATAAACACTTGATGTAAAAACCTTGTCTACCTCCTAATTCCTGCATTTCACATCCCAACTGTGCACTGAGTGCACGGGTATAAAGTCTGTGCTCACACACCTTCTCATCCACCAGCCCTGCATGGCAGCAGCTTGCTGTCCCTGGCACCAGAACACGGCGGGTCCCCAGGGGCAGCCCAGAGGGTCCCCAGGGGCAGAAGGCTGTTTGCTCGTGTCCTACAATCTGCCTCGAGAAAATGGCCAAGTGGGAAGGAAAGAGGCAAGGTGTGCTGCAAATCTTCTCGGGAAGATGCAGTAGGAGCAGCTCTGCTCCCGATGGCATTTCTCAGCACTGCCAGTTCAGGCACCCTCTGACCACATAGGACAGTGTGAAAAGGAAGAAATCAAACTCACCCATGAACAAGAGGAAAGAGTGGAGCTATTTAATCCTTTTTTGGGAGATGCTAATTCATTATTGATCAAAACCAACAAATTTAGCATAATGGGAAGAAAACCTAAAATGTTCCAAGGCTTCTATGGATGTCAAAAAAGCATTTACTAAGTTTAAATATTGCGTTTATTGCACCCATAGCTCCAGTGACACCACTCCAGTTACACCTTGTACAGAGGGAGCCTCTCTCCCTATTTTAAGTCTCCCCAGGGCACTTGAAATAACAAAGGCCTCTGAGGCAGACAGAGTGGTCAGAGAGGATACATGCTGAAGCCTGGGGACAACCCAACGTCACCGAGACTGGGCACATCACAGGGAAGGAGAATTAAATCACGACCCTACGGGAGATGATGGTGATGCTGCCTGGGACCAAGCATGCGAGGGAAGGGGCTTGGGAAGGAGTTGATTAGCACCGTCACACCTCGGCCATGCCAGACCAGCTCAGGACCACACGTCCTCATGTAAGTGTCACACAAGTGTGGCATCTAAAACTTTGGCCGAGGGTCTTCCAGAATAGCTGGGCTGAGCCAGCTCACGACACCGGTGACAAATCCAGCAAGCAGAGCAAGGAGAGAGGCAGTCAGGGACTGATGGCGAGCGAGCTGGTGACCTGCCTGTGGTGAGTCTGCTGCCAGCAAAGGTGGCGACTTCATCTCATGATGCTGGCTGTTGTCAATTATTTTCCACCTCTTGTGTGTATTCATGCACCGCGCAGCACTTTGGAGCCTTCAAGATGAAAGGTACTTTCACCAGCACTTCAGTGGCTTGTTTCCTATTATAGGTCTGGTTTTGACACTCCCCCACCCTCTTATCTAACTTTCTCTACAAAGCTCTTCTCACTTTTTCATCTTTCTTCTGTGGTCCCTAGCCACGGGGGGGAAAAAAAAAAAAACCAACCAAAACAACAAAAACCCATATTTATTTCCTTTTTGGAAAGCTTGAGATTAATCAGACACAGTGGTCTGGGGATAGGAGACTTTCACAAAGGTGATTCTCTAACAAAGAAGTCTGCCTACTTTTCTGTAAACTCCTCTCTTCAAAATGGCTTGGTGCTTAAGGAAAAAAGGCCTTTGTTTTTTTGCTTTTAACGAGCCTAGTGGATGTTTTAATTAAGTTGGATAGGAATTTTCAGAGTTACTTGATGTGAAAATGTGAGCCTGTAAGAGCCGCCTTTGATGCTTGAGCTATGTTTTAAACACTTGATGAGTCCTGCAGAGCTGTTAATCCTTTTAGCATAGCTAATAGCTATTGCTAGAGTGCTCATGAAATCCTGTTTTGTTTGCGTCTCTGCTGAGCTGGAGGCTTCCTCCGAAATGGCAGCAGTCCACCCTGGAGCTGTTAGCAGCCCCCAGCCCCAGCAGCCCCCCGCACCACTGGGGGTGGGGGGAAGAGGACACTTGGGGGCCCCAGGGCAGGTGGCTGTTAGATGGGAGCCACGGGGGTCTCCCAGCACATCTAAACGGGGTGATGCTGGACCGCTCCGAGCACCCGCTCGCCGGACCACGTCCTGGTGGCATCCCGGAGTTGTGCTGGGGCAAGGTCGGAGGCGTGTGTGAGCCCCCCTGTCCCCCTCCCCGATGGGTCACCCGCATGCGGTGGCCTGGGAGAAGCTCGGGAATGGTCCCTGTCCCTGCGCTCAATAGTGGGGCACACCGCAGTCTGTCTGGGCTTGGGAAGGAGCCCAACTCTGCCGTGTGCAGAGTTGCTACCTTAAAATACGAGCTTTCCTTCTCAAATATTGTGAGTTCGCCTCTCTCCAGATCTGGAGAGCCTCCCCTCACCTTGTAAAAAGGCTTTCGTCTGCTCTGTAGCTCTGGATTTGCTTGAGGGACAGGTAGGGAGCAACTGACTTTGGGGAAATGCAAATGCCTTCCACAAAGGATGCTGCAGGGAGAGATGAAAGCCAACTCCATTTGCATTAGTTCTGTAACTCTGGATGTTTTCCCTTTCCCGTTAAGACTGGAGTTACACACACACACACACATATTTTTGCCACAGAGCTATTCCATTGCCAGCTGCTCTTCCCTGAAGTTTTGAAGAAATCCCCGTTTACACACTAAGCTACTCGTCAGAGCACCAGCAGCAACCTGCGAAGGCAGAAGGAGCGCCCAGGTAGCTGTGATTCAGCAGAGCCCTGCCGTGGCTCTTGGGGCCAGCTCAAGCTTGCTCCCGTCCCCCCATGCACAAAGAGGGGACACCCCGAGCCTGCGGCAGGACCTGTACCCCCCTCCTGCCACCACCCCCAGGCAGCGTTACGATCTGAGCAGCTACAAGAAAACCAGCAAGACGATGAGCTCCACCACAATGCAGGGGCTGTGCTTGTAGGTGGCCCATAGCAAAACATCAGCAGCAATCTATCACTTTGTTAAAGCAGAAAAACAGGCATAGGAAAACACTCTCTCTCTGGATCTATGTGCTAAATAACTGAATAAGCAGGGCTGTCTCCCAGGTCAGTACGTGTACACGGCGCTCCTGGGGGACATCCCGCTGCTGCCACCGCCTTTTCATGGCAAGGCAGCAGAGGAGCTGGGGCCCAGATCCTCCGCTGGGTTTCCTTTGAAAAGCTCCTCGGAGTGCCTGCAGTGCGCAGCAGGGCACCTGGAGCCGGACGGGGACACGGGGACGCAGCATTGGGGACTTGGCTCCAGACTACAGCTCCAACCGCGATGCTGTGCCAAGCCATGCTTGCTTCCTCAGCTCACCGCTCTGAAACCCTCCTCCAGAATTTGCACGGTGTTTTGTATTTATTTCCCTTATTATTTTTTAAAGGGAGCAGGGGATACCTCTCTCGCAGCAGCCCTGGCTCTGCCAGGTCCAGGGGAGTTTAAGAACACTTACGCTCAGGCAGGCTTCGAAGCCACGCAGGTAAACGGGATGGGACTGGAGATCCTAGTATTGCTAGTGTCTTAACCAGAGGCGCTTTTCTGTAGAACTGGCTTAAACAGGCAGCCAAACATCTGTTTTCATTCTGACAGCAAAAGCTTTGCATTGGGAAACAGAGAAAAACCCATTTTATATTCTGCCCGGTCTACTGTTGGTTGCAGCAAAACCTGCAGAGAGCCCTGAAATTGCAGGATCTGTGCTTATTTCATCTTACATCGGCAACGCTCAGGAGAAGGGGATTTCTGGAGGAGGATTGTGCATGCAGTGATCAGACTCTTGCACTCACATCCATTCTCGCAGATGAACCCAGGGCACCCTCTTCCCCCAGGGGAGAAGTCAAGTGTGCGGCCGTGGGGTGGACATCCCGCAGCCTGAATGCAGCCTGGCACAGCGTCAGTGGGGGCAGATCGAGGAGCTACCCAGGAGCTACCCATGGGGCTCAGCAAGATTGGCAGAGGTGGAGGGGATGGTACCGGGACTGGGCATTATGGTGGGCCCAGGTGAAGGCAGCTCACAGCTAAAGAGGCATTCAGATTCCTGGCATAACCCACCATGGGACACCTAAACCCTTGTGCCAGCTGCTCTGCTGCCTGACGAGAAGTATGACAGTGGCACGTCCAGAGTAAGGACTCCGGATCCGACCGACCTCCGGCTCAGAAGCATCGGATCAGGCTCCCCGGGTGATGCACCGGGCTGAGCACAACTTCTGCACAGGCTCCGGTGGAGCCGCCGATCGATACCCCATGCCCATGGGAAGTCACAGCTCAGCTGCACAGCCTATCTGCCCGACGGATGGTGACGGTCTGCCACCGTGCAGGAAAAAAAGAGGAAAAGGCTGCAAACGGGGACCTTCCAGGCGCAAGAAACACCCCCCCCGAGTAAAATCCACACCCGACAGCGCTAGCGAGGCAGGACCCCCAGCGGTACCCTCGTCCTCCCGTGCACATCAGACCCGCGGGTGGGCAGCGCCTCTGCTAGCTGGGTAGGAGAGGGAAAGGTCCCACTCAAAACACGTTCAGCATCCCCAGGGGAGAGCCGACCCCCTCCCTCCCCGTGCCCCGAGGCGTGCGGTGACCACCGTGCTGTGCCACCTCTCCCACGCTCGCTTTCTGAGCTCGACAGGAAAGGATTCCAGCGTGGAGACCGGGAGCATCCCTGCCCGCAAGGCGAGCCTCCCGGCACACAGCCCCGCTGCGAGGAGGGCTGGAGGGAGTTTACGTTCCCTGGGGAGGACGGAGACCAAGCACAGCTCTCGCATCCTCCGACTGAGGCCTAGCCGGAGAGCATCCCTGAGACCGGGATGGCCACCCACCGAGGAGAGGCGCCCAGCACCCCGAGCAGCAGGACGCTCTGGACATGCCCCTCGGGGACACCCCCGCTCCCACGGGTCCCACCCCGGGGCTCCGGGGCTGAAGGCAGGTTGCCCGCAGCCAACTTTGGTCCAAAAGCAACAGAGGCTTCTCCGGCATCAGGCCAAGCAGCCAGCTCTGCTCTCCCCTCGCCACCTGGCCGCCCACCCTCCTGCTGGGGGGCGCGTTGGCCGCAGCCCCCCCCCACCTCCACTGCGTCCGGACGGTGCTCGGCGCTGCCCGAGCGGGACCCCGGCCTGTGCCG